>NW_006289813.1:10137596-10167519 GCF_000327345.1 Myotis davidii | reverse complement strand
TTGCTAGGGACTTGCCCGGCACTTGCTCTCTACCTCTATTTGTTATCTTACTTCTATCATTGACAGTCCCTCTAGGTTGTGGGCTGCTTGCCTGTGTTCCTGAGAAGCATCTACGGTACCAGTCTATAGAGTGTGTTTTCTTTAGTGAATTACCGGTATGTTTACCGGTAATAAACTTGCACTGTTTTATGTATATGTTTGATTACATACAGCCTTGTGACAGTTTTCCTGCATGTCATAAGCATTTGAATATAAATTAAAATGTTAAAATCAAATCTGATATTGTTTTACCTTTTATTTGGTGTGTGGAAGGTGTGCGGAAGAGGGGGTAGTCTTATACGGCGAGTATATAACAAACTCTGTATTTTGAGTGGAAATGTTAGGGGGTCGTCTTATACGCCCAGTCGTCTTATATGCCGGCAAATACGGTAATAAAACTCAGGGAGTTTTATAGCCAAGCAAGTTAACAGTAAGGAATGTAAAGATTATTTGATGACTCGAGTCAATAGAAAAAAAAATGAATTATTTTTTCTGGAACTGATCCCTTCTGGCCCCCAAAACTCAACCAGCTCTGTACCTCTGGGGACATTTCCTTTCTCTTTCTCTTCCTGTGCAGGAATACCCTTCCATCTCCCCCATGAGGGAATAGACAGGGTGCAGGGTGGCCATGTAGAGTCCTGCCGAGTCCCAGTCTCTCTACCATTCCCATGAATGCTGATGGAAAGTCTGCCAGAGACCAAGGGGTACTGATGGTTAAGGAACTTCAATCTGATGCCATCTCAGTGGAGGCTGCACACAGACCTGCTCCCTTGGCTTCTGAATGTCATTGAATGGGGGATCTGTTGGCTTCTGATAGGGAAAGCCACCTGAATGTGTGGATTCTTATGGTAGGGACCTCCCCAAAGCCCAGCCTTGTGGGGTTCAAAGGCCAGCCTTGACAGAATGCTATTGGCTAAAGGGCAGTACCTCTCAGTGAATGAAGGACCACTCTCTAAGGGATGGGGCTAAATTTTTACCTGTAAAGCCTGTTTCTCAGTTATCTTGGGAAGAGTATTTCCTTTACTTTTTTTTCTTGTGGAAAAAACAGGACTCTATCCGTCCCTGGGAGACAACATAGTGGAATATAGCTTTGTGCACACAGAGAAACACCCCTGCTTGACAGGGGGCTGATTGGCAATTTGAAAGCCTTCCTGCCTTAGTTTAGATTTGTGATCAATTATACAAGTCAGATGGCCAGGATTGCTAAATGAACGTCAATCATTGGACCTGGAGCTGTGGAAAAAACAGGACTCTATCCGTCCCTGGGAGACAACATAGTGGAATATAGCTTTGTGCACACAGAGAAACACCCCTGCTTGACAGGGGGCTGATTGGCAATTTGAAAGCCTTCCTGCCTTAGTTTAGATTTGTGATCAATTATACAAGTCAGATGGCCAGGATTGCTAAATGAATGTCAATCATTGGACCTGGAGCATCAATTCACACGCACACACACACACACACACACACACACACACACACACACACACCTGGTGGTCTCTCAAAGCAAGCCCTCCTAGTGTTTGGAAAACACAGTTTATTTTTTATGGTCACCCACTATTTGGGCATCTTTTTTCAAATGTCACATCTTCATAGTTTAACTTTCAGTCTGGCCTTTTATTACTTTAAAAAATATTGCTTTGCATATGTCAAGACAAAAGATAAATATCTATGCCTAGTCAATTTGTTATTTATATATTTCTTTCAAGAAGTCAAATATCAGATCACACTGAAAATAGATTTGCAAGCTTGTGCTGAAAAAGTATTTGAATATTATAGCATTATGCGTTTGTGTGTCTTTGTTCAAAGGTTTAAAAATGTACAGACTGAGACTGATTCTTCCTTGACAGAAGGTGGGATGAAAGAAGGTGGGAGGACTGGTTCTGGCTTCAGACATCTTTAATACCAGAGGGCATGGTGCTTTTGTAATCAACCCAATGTGCATCAACATGTCAAATGATTGTTTTCAAAGAAATATACCTTGTAATTAAAAAAAAATAGTAACAATGAGCCTAGATGCTTATAAGAATGGAAATCTCCAGTGACACCAAATTCAACAAGTACTGAAGATCGACATTGGTCTGCAGTTGTCTTGGTATGAAACTATCTATTATCTATCTGATCTATGTGTCTATTTATCTTTTTTACCAAAGCCCCATCACCTGCCCTCTTCAAACACCCAACCACATATGAAATCTCCAACACTACCTTGCATGCCTTTGTATGTAGAGTGAGGATAAATCTCAGTCCATGGACTCCAGTGTGAAGAAAACAGACTTTAGCTACAAACCCCTCTAATTTCTATCCTGAATCTTTTTTTTCCTGGGGTGTCAGAAACAGAAATGTGTGTCAGATAGCACCACCCTCATTTTGTGTCTTTTTGGGGTCACATAGACCAAGGGTTTGGAGGGAATCTTGTTCTCATTCATCTGCTTCCTAGAATGTTGTTTGGGAGAAATACCTCAGTCGTGCATGTTGCTATCATGTTCCCTCTCCAGCAGACTCTCTGTGGCTGGGTCCTGGTGATGGAGCTTTGGTAAGAAAAATATGCTATGATTGTGTTCCATATGGAGGGGGTGGACATACTGTGTGGTCCCAAGAAAAGCTCTATCAGCGATTCCAACCTGAGCTTCCAGACCTGGAATGAACAGGAACTCCTCTGGGTTAAAGATCCAGACTTCTCCTTCTCACCAGTGACTCCCATTCCTCCCACCCACCCCTGCCCATGCCTCTCCTGCTCCCAGAGGACCAGCTATCCTTCATCCCCACTGCTGCCTAGGTCAGCATTTCCAACACTCTATGTACTTCCCACCTCCTTGAATTTAGAGCTACCACTGAAGATTCACGTAGGAAAACAGAAGTGAGGAACAGATACTGTCTCCTCAAGTTCTGCTATGCCTGCCATCCTCTTCCCAGCTCATGCGTCAATGCTAAAATCATTGGTTTTTCCAATTTAACATTAATGACAATATGTTGCCTTTGATCTGTCAAATAAATATGATGTTAGTCAAACAATCAATCAAACAAAAACAACAACAACAACAAAAAATGAACCGTGTTTACCGCCATTCATTAGGAAATGTAGGTATTCACATACTGATCTCTACCACAAGTCTGAGCTCTGTCTGACCTGTTGCCTCACCTGGTAGCTGCAGGCCCGCCTGACCCCTCTGATCTATCATGTCGCCAAGCACAGAGCCTGGCAAGGCTGAGTCGGGTCCATCCCTCCCTACCTGTTATTCAAATGAAGACATTGGCACAGAGGAACACATTTTTATAATGTGAAGTAAATGTCAAAATGAAAAAAAAAACATTTATGCACATGAATAATAGAGAGGAAGCTTCAAAACCAGCATAAATCATTATTTTGGCAGGTAATTTTTTATATCTTTGTGTGGTATCTTTTTTCTATTGATAAATTTATCAGTATAAAATATAGACTATTTTTATGAAATGAATACATATGAATTTAAAACAAGGTACAATTATGGAACCACAGCATTACAGAAGCAATTCCAGGAGTGAGTTTGAAATGGCATTTCTTCTTTCGATTTACAGGAGTTTATTACTTTGGCACACACACACAGAATTACTTTAGGGCTTATATACTCTGAATACCTTAAGCTCGATGATAATTTCATGTGGACAAAAAAGAAAGCAATACCAGTTGTTTGGAAGCCGATACTTGCTGTTTCTCAGGTTGGTAAATCATCCACAAAAATGAGCATCTGCTCCCAAAATGAAGCAACAAAAGCAACAAGGAGCACCTGGGAGCAGCCCAGCTGGGACAGTGGGCACTGCCTATTTTCTTCCCTTTATTTCCTAAACTACTTTCTCTTGCACATCTCCCAGGGAAGAAATTTTAAAACTTCCCGTACTTGAAAAGCACAGAAACTCTGTTTTGCAATGACTTTGATAATTTTCCTTCTGCATTACTGTGACCAGCCCATGTGAGCATGTGTGTGTACATGCATATTGTATATGCATATGTGTGCAGTGTGCACACACATGTGAGTCACTGTATATAGCATGGACATGCATGTGTACACACACATGTGTGAGTTGTGTGTGCCCAAGTTGGTGCATGTGTGTGCATATGTATGTTATGTGTGTGACCTGCCTCCAATCTTACTGGGCTCCTCTATAGAACTAGAAAGCAAAGACGATGACATCCAGCCCAATTTGAACATCTCAGTGGTCCCCTATCACTACCAGCCTGAGCCCATGCTCCCCGTCCTGGCAAACACAGCCATTTGGCACTCCTCACCCGTTACCAGCAGGCTATCACCACTGCTGACTTGCAGAGCAGCTCCTGGCCAGTGGACCTGGAAGTTAAAGATGTGTAACCTTTAGAGCCCCTTCCATGGGCTTTTTTAGGGTCAAAATGTATACATGTCTTAAAGAATCTACAAGCATCATGACTCACAGAATCTGCATCAGAATCTGACCTCAGTGAGTTACTTTCTTTCTGGACTCTGCTCTGTTCTTTCTCCTCTTTCCCCCCAGCTCACTTCTCCAGAGACATCCTTTCACCTGCTGCTCTGACCATCCTGCAACAATTACTTCATAGCATACCATGCTACAGGTTGGGTGGGAATTATAAAATTGTAATAGCATCCCCCCACCCCCTGCCCCATTCTGTATTCTCAATTGAAACACCATTGTCAATTAAGACATGGTAATTGGATGAATCAATACCAAATAAAAAGGCATTTTGATGGAAGTCTGATTAAAATCACAGTGTTTGGGGCCTGAATCAAGTTACAGGCAGGGCAGAGATACTAGTAAATAGCACCAGTGCACCAGCCGACTGACTTTCGGGGTTAGGGCAGAAGGACTAGAGTCCTGCTATCTCAAGGTGTGCCTCATTCTGGCTTCTTTTCTGGAAGCAGATCTATGTAAACTGTGGTTTAGCACAGCCTCTGGAACTGACTACTGAAAGAAGCTTCACCCAGCCCTCAATGGGAGGGTGCCAGTCTCTCCCAGTCTCAGTGTTGCTGTCTGTAAAGTCTGCACTGCCATATTGCCAGCCTCATAAAGGGAAATGAGCCGTCAGCATATCACAGCATGTCACATTCCTGGAGCAGAGACTGACCCAGAATGAGCCCTCACAAAGAGGTTTATACTTAGAAGATCTTTCAACTTTTGCCTATGGGAGGGCATGAGGAATGCAATCAGGTGAAGGCTCAAGTCAAGGTGAAAATGACAAAATTCTGGATGAATTCAACCAGAGTGTCTATAGGAGGGGACAGGAGGATGGCCCAGTTCAGTATGCTGCAAAAGACATCATAATATCAGTGCTTTCTCTCTCTCTCTCCTTTTTTTTTGTCTTTCATATCTCTTTTGCCCACTTCGCTCACGTGTGTTGAGCATAAATGTATTCCTGACTGATCTGAGGTGTCATAATTAGACAGTTATAGGTTTTGCACTTTTATTTGAAATGTCACAGCTGTTTCTAGGTCTGTGGTAGACTGGGAGAATAGGAAATGGGTCTTTAATTCAATTAGAGCCAAACACCACGTGGATCCTCAAACAAGGCTTTCTGTGGCTGAACTGATGTACCTGCAGTGAATGCTCTGAGCAGGGCGCCCAGCTCCACCGAAGGAAAAAGGGCAGCCCAGGTCCCTGGATGATTTACAGCACAAGGACCCGGGCTGCACACCGGGTAATGGATGGGGACCCGTGGATGGTAGAAAATTCCAAGCCGGGTGGGCAGGTCATACAGCTCCAAGTCAGAACAATAGACGGCTAATTCATTTAACAGATGGGATACCCAGGGACCGCACATGACAGCTTAAAAGACCGAGAAATGCCCGGTGGTCCAGAGGGAACAGGAGTGTGCAGGAGAAATCGGTGTGCCTATGCCCTTCCTGGCTGGGGGAAGGCGATTTGCATTCCTGGGAAGGCAGGCGAGAGAGAGCAAATTAGCTAATGGAACAAGGCGAAGTGAATTTTGTGGACGTTAATAAAGGAAAAAAAAGATCTTTGATCAACACTTTTCTGAAACTCCCAGTGAACATATCTAGGCCACAGGAACCCTCCACTGTTTTCATCTCTGTTTCTGGTGATTCTTAAAATATAGGATGTGTTTAATTGGACAAAAAACATTTCTGGGGTATTTCCCACTTGCTCAGCAGCTGTGACCTAGTGTCTAGTGCCATTATCATGACTAAAGTTACTAGGGATGGTGGTCTTTAGGGTTCAGTAGGTGTCAGTTTCTAGGACACAGAATATATAGAAAACTCGAGACACCACTGTTCTGTGTATTAATGTCCTCTCTCACTATCTACTTTCTTTATATGTCCATGCTTTTGTTTTTGTTTATCTAATATGCTGCCACCTATCCCTTGAAAAAGATTTGATCTGACAGCTACAAACACAATTTACTTAATCAATATTTTGAATGCTAAATAAAGGATTTTTACTATGTTATTTATCACACTTGGTATTGTATTATTTAATGACTAGAGGCCTGGTGCACGACATTTGTGCACTGGGGGTGCGTGGGGTCTTGCAGCCCAGTCCGTGCCCTTTCTCAGTATGGGAGCCCTCGGGGGATGTCTGATTGATGGCATAGGGGCAAGCGGGCCTAAGCCTGCAGTTGGACATCCTTAGCACTATCACAAAGGTGGGAGTGGCTCCCGCCACCACCACTGCACTCACCAGCTGTGATTCTGGCTTCTGGCTGAGCCTCTGCCCCCTGGTGGTCAGTGTGCATCATAGCAACTGGTCATTCTGTCGTATGGTCAATTTGCTGTTACCCTTTTATTATATAGGATAACTTCTCCCCTCAGATTCTCCATCCTCCATCCTCCATCCTCCATCCTCTGACCATAATGTTTGCCCTTCCAGCAGATCTGATAAGGGCACCTAAGGTCAAACTGGCTGCTGGAAGACCTCCAGGCTTCTGGACATACTCCCCCTCCTCTACATGGCCCATTTCTTGCTTCACTTTCCTTCTTTATAATCTGATTCTAGGGAAACTTCATAAAAGCACCCCCTTGCATTTCTCTCTTCTCTCTATTTATGTCACTTCTGTGGCAGCCGTGATCCTAAGGAAACCCAAACTGGCATTTATCTGCAGGCTCATTTGTCCTGTGAGCAGCACAGCATGGGAGGGAGGAGTCAGTAATGCACAACCTTAGTCAGGTGACTGGACCAATGAGCAGCCTTTCCAAACATCACTATTTGGGGAGGTTTCACTCTCTTTTATTCAAAACATTAATGCAATTTTTTTTAGATTTTTTCTTCTTTTCTAAGAAACTTGATTATTTAATTGTCTTGTGTTTCACAGAAATTTATCGAACAAGCTAATTTTGGATGGCAGACTGCAGATGGTAACAGACACTTCTTTTCTTTCTGAGGGCTCACAGAGGTCCAGTTTCTATCTGATCATTCTGATCAAGTACACATTTTCATTTGGTCTTGACTTCAGATTGACTAGCACAACACTTATTCAAAATATTTAGATAACAAAAGACTTAACATGAGATCTATCCTCTTAACAAAATTTAAGGATATAATACAGTATTTATTACCTACTAGATACCTGGTGCACAAAATTCACTCACGGGTAGGATCCCTAGGCCTGGCTGGTGATCAGGGCTGATCAAGGCCTTCTGGCTGCCGGGCTGAGGCCTTCCTTCATTCTGCGCCATCCCCTGGTGGTCAGCACACATCATAGCGAGCAATCAAACTCCTGAGGGGACTCTTCATATATTAGCCTTTTATGTATATAGATTGGCATTATGCTTAGAGCAGATCTTTAATAGAATTTATTGATTCTATGTAACTGAAATTTTAGACCTGGTGAACAACATCTCCCATTTTCCCTCCCCAGCCCTTGGCAACCACCATTCTTGTTTCTGCTTCTCAATTTCACTATTTTATATTCATCATATGAGTGGAATTATGCATTATTTGTCTTCCTGTGATTGGTTTATCTTAGTTGGCAAATGTCCTCTAGGTCCATCCATGTTGTTACACATGTCAAGACTTCCTTCTTGTTTAAAGTTGAATAATATTTCATTGTATATGCACACACCATATTTTCTTCATCTATTTATTCATGCATGTACATTTTGGTTGTTTCTATATTATAAATAATACTGAAGTGAACATGGAAATGCAAATACCTCTTTAAAAGCCTGATTTTAATAATTTTAGATAAACATCCAGAAGTGGGGCATGGTTTATATCCCACTAGATATGCTGGATCATATACTAATTCTATTGTTAATTTTGGGGGGAACCTCAATACTGTTTTCCGGAGTGACTGCACCACTTTACACTCTCATCAACAGTGCATAAAGGTTCCCTTTTCTCCACATCCATACAACTCATTATCTTTTTTATTTGGGGGGGGCAATAATAACCATTTTAACAGGAGTAAAATGGTATATCATTGGGTTTTGACCTGTATTTCCCAGGTTGTTACTGATGTTGAACACCTTTTCACATACTTTTGGCCGTTTGTATGTATTCTTTGGAGAAATGTCTATTCAAGTCCTCTGCCCATTTTGTAATTGGGTTACTTTTTTCTATTGCACTACAGACATTTATTATACAGCGTGGGGCAAAAGCGGATTTACAGTTGTTTGTATAGAAAATAATACACTAATTAATAAATAATAATATCAAAATAAACTGTGTTTTGCATAGTTTGGATATTAACACAAGGCAAGGCTTCAGGAACAGAATGTTTATAAGATGAGACTTCCCCTTCTTGTGTGACTCCTGCAGTCCTGATGGCTGTCTATATTCTCAAACTAGATGGACTGATGAAGTTTTGTTGATCACCTCTGCTCAACAATGACTAGAAGACACTAAATTAAGATATGCTGATTGAACATTTAGACAAAATGTTCTACTGTGCTACTTGACCAAGCATAATTAGAATTTTTATATCTGGGAAAAGTGTTTAAAGAAGGGAAATCTACCAAGGAAAATGCATGTTCCCAGGGGAATTCAATATATATATATATATAATGTACACACACACACACACACACACACACACTTGGGCAGTGTTAGTGAATCAGAAGAAACTAGGAAAATGTTATTATAACATTAATATATAATTAAACCACAATTCTCTCTACTTTTAATTTGAGACTCCAGAACAGCCGTGGGCAAACTACGGCCCGCGGGCCAGATCCAGCCCATTTGAAATGAATAAAACTATTGAAAAAAAAAGACCGTACCCTTTTATGTAATGATGTTTACTTTGAATTTATATTAGTTCACACAAACACTCCATCCATGCTTTTGTTCCGGCCCTCCAGTCCAGTTTAAGAACCCATTGTGGCCCTCAAGTCAAAAAGTTTGCCCACCCCTGCTTCCAGAACAACCTAAAAGGCACATCTTGCCATCTTAGTAATGGCCAGACGTTATGATGCATTCCCAGGTATTTGACTAGAGTATGATTTAAAAAATACTGCTGACCCAAGACACATCATCTTATCAACACACTGTGTGTGTATCAAGCATACAAAAAATGGTTTTGTCTGTTTCTGTGATTTAAAATTATATTTCTAAAGACATTAAGACAGTCTTAATTTTTGTGAAAAATGCTAACTTGTTGAAATAGTAATATGTGAATAATTCCCTGAGCTATTTGACTGTTTTTTTTCCTGCCCATTGAACTTGACCCCACCATCCATGGGAAGCATTATAAATTTTTAAAATTCCCTATGAGTTGGACATTTTAATGAACCAGGCACAGCAGTGTCCTGTCAGTGGCTGGCGTGTGGGAGCCAGCCAGGGGAAATTTATCTCACTGGCACAATATGCAGCACTGCCTTTCACCAGGGCCTGGACTAATTTCACTCTGCAGTTTTCTGAATTAACAAGGCTTGTCTTCCAACTTTCCCACATGGAGGCACTCTGTTCCAGCTTTACTTGATGGCTGGCCTCTACACTTCGCCAGGATGCCAGGCTTTAATCCACCTGCAGCTTTGGTGACCAGGTTCTGCCTCCTGACCTTTGTAATGGATGTTTCATCTTTCATGTAAGTGTTAGTGTTTCCCTACTTCTATTGAACCCCTCCACCCACAGGTCAGCATCCCCCCCCCCCATTTCATTGGAAAATAGAATAAATATTTGACACGCAAATTCTTTGTCGTGCAAGCTGTAATGCACTTGTAGCCAGAGAGGGCAGCAACTCTATCTGTCAAGACCTAAATGCTAATAGGTCATTGGCTAGTACTAGGGGCAAGGAACTACTTTCACCCACAGATGCCACCATTCTATGGGAATATGATACACCTATTTAGCCCTTAAATCAGCTCTAGTTGAATTTGCCAAAGCTCAGAATGAAAGGAAGTAAAATACTTAAGCTGCATCATATAATTACATCCTGGATTCCATGGAGGTTGGCACTTACCTCTCTTGGAGTACAGTTCTTTAAGAAAAACTGGGGACTGGAAGAGAAACAAAGAGTAGAAAGAAGCAAAAGGAAAAGAGATGGGAGAAGGAGAATTTACATACTGAGCATTAGTCTGGAAATCGCTCTCCCATCACATGGCTCAGTCCTTGCTCTCTGTTCATATGCTTCTTATCAGATCTTGCATTTCATACCCCTCCCCCATGGACACCATACAATGCTGTTGATAAAAGGGTAGCAAATTTCTTCTATTAGTGACTGACGGCACTTTGAGTGAAATTAAGTTGTACCATGATATTGTTATATATACAAGGTGCAAATAACCTAGTTTGAATAATGACAGCCTGTGTCCTTTTAAATGATTTTTCTCCCCATTTAAAGGAAAGCCTTTGATGTGATAATATTAATTCCCTCCGTGCTGGAAGGAAGAGGGAAAAAAGCTCAGAGAAACGGAAATTAAATGAGTAATGCAATGTCAGTCAATCTTTTAAGCCAAGGCCTTATTAACTGCTAATCATTTTGTCATTTTGTCGCTCAGAGTAATAAATTTGATAGGAAAGGACGGGGATGTCTTATGTTTACTTTTATGAGCTTTAAACAGAAACAGTTGTGGAGATATTACATTATCGAGATGTGTGGCATTTAAGTGGTTTCTGTTAAGCGTATCACCATTTTTCTTCCTCACCAGTGTTTGATTGCCATAATTTTGAATAATTTGACTGTCTGAAGAAAAAAATTCTATCCAGACATTGCCAGGAGTTCTCTCCTTGGTGTTTTATCAGGATTATACTGAGCATTTGATTAGATCCGATTTGTCAGAGGTGGCTGCTGATTGGGAGGGAGGTAATAGTGATTCGTGAAAAGGACACACAGGACTTGCTCGTGCCATAACTTTAAAAACCGTCAACCTTGGGACCTCACCTACAGAACCACTTGGGCACTCCCCATCACCTATGGGGTGTCCTTAGAAAAAGAAACAGATTGTGTCTGAATAGAAGCCAATCATCCAACGTTGCTGACTTGGTTAACACAAAAAGATGAGACAATGGGACCCCTGTCCGTCTGACTCCAGATCAGAGTGCATAGCCCCCCACCCTTTCTCTCTGTTGTTGATCATGCCCTGCCAAGCAAGCCTTGTGGGGGCCACCAGGCAAAAATGAACCCAGGGTTAAACAGTGATGATCAAAAGTCTGGACCATAGAAGTGCACCATCTAGTTATAGGCAGAGGCCGTATAAACCTCACAGAGAATGAAAAGAAAAAGAGTATTCTCATGAAACATATTTTCTTTTGTTTTGAATTTATATTCCAATCATCTGCATGTGGCTGGCTATATAACCAGAGTCTGATTCATGTTGAAGGGGTCTGTCTTTTTGATTCAAAGCTTGTGTTGGCTAAACTGTTTCTGAGTTGGTACTTGAAACTAAATCCTCACACCACATCACGACATCCAAAACTTGTGCCCTTGTCTTGTGTCCAGGAGGCCAAGATCCATGACCAGTTTCATGATAGCATATAAACCCCTAAGTATTGGGGTTGGAACTCCCATGCATATGATGACCCCGTTAGTAAATGAGTGAGTGAGAGGCCATGGCTCTCATGGATGACATGGGTATCCTGAGGGCATCTCTGAATCTCTGAGGTGTGTGTGACTGTGTGCGTGTCACTGGAGAACAATCCTTTGATCTTCCAGAGATGCTGATACTCCCCTTAAAAATGGGCTTGTCCCTGTCCCTGGGAACTCTGCCCAGGGATGTGGTCTTCTTATGGGAAGAAGAATAAGGTTACAACATACATGTCATTGAACAGAGGAGCACAATGATGCCTTTTCCTCTTATCTGTGAATTCAAAGTGGACCATGGCCCATCAAGCTGTCATTGAGAGAAAAATGTTTGATTAATAATGACCAATTCTGTAACTCGCCTACTTGTGTTTTCAGCTGAGTTTTCATAAGAATCAAGCCACCCGGATAATACAGCCATTTTAGCATGAATTCTATTTATTTATTTCTGCCATGGATGAGTATTTACTAGTTACATGGCTAGTCAATGTATTTACGTAAATGAAGTTAATGACAAGATTCTCTTGTGTTTACTTGTTAATTGATTGGTTATTGATTCATCGATCAGTGGCAACTCTAGTTCTGTGTATCTGCCCTTCAGTAATGGAGACAGGTTTAGACTCCCAAACTAGAATTCCCTCCATATTGAACACAAAGCCACAGAGAAGTCACCCCAGGCAGCATTGTCTCATAAAGTTGAATTTTGGAAAAAGTACCCATTACTTCTTCTAACAAATGGCCTCCTCCACAGAGGAGCTACATTGTAGGCAGCACTCACACACATCTGTGCAGAATCCTACTGAGTCCCTGTTTCTTCTAGAACCTAGAGCTGGTCTCTTAACAGCACTTTTATGACTCAAGTGGTCTGAAATAACTCATCATCCAATTAACCCATTCCAAATTACAGTTTATATTTAATAACAAATCATAAGAAAGGGAATCATTCAACATAAACACAAATTATATACACACCTTAATTATGGCAAGTAACAAAAATGCATAAGGGAGATATATATTTTTCCTATGGCAACCATTACTCAGTCTGGAATTATTTACAAAACCGTAACAGAAATTTACATTTAAATGATATGTTTCTTATGAAGACCTCCATCTAATATGTGCATTTATGCATATACACACATAAATTAGAGCTATTAATTCTGAATTAATATAAGAGTAAATACATTTTCTTTATGGAACGTGCTGATAGCAATTATTAACATTATTTGCACTTTACATGGTGGAACTCCTGAGTTCTGAGGAATAATGATTTGCCCAAATCCACATTCCATGTTTATGGCAGAACTGAAAATGAAAACAGTGTTCAGGTTTCACTGTCCAGGGCCTCAGTTACTCTGAACTCTAGAGACCTCCCTGATCAGGTAAATTTCACTGACTGACTCACATTCTGGCAGTTAATCTTGCTCCATAACTGTTGTAGATTTGACAAAGAATAAAAATTTCTGTATGTTTCTGAGTTTTCCTGAACTACCCAGGAATAGTGAAGGCCTCATATAAGAGGTCATCCTACCAACTCCTAACTCACAGAGATAAGTTGTTCTTAAGGATCAATGGACATTTCTTTCTTCTGTGAATGTTTCCTCTTTCCAGATGCTCTGCAAACGGAATTATGGAGGCAATGGAAAGCATGCTATGTACTGAAAGCCCCCTTCTCCTCTAGCTTTGACCCATAATGGGACATTTCTAAACCTAAAGCCTGGACATGAGTTTGAGGTGTAATTAGGGAGCAGTTGACACTTTAAGCAGTTTAACCCCCAACTGCTTTGTGTTCTTTACAGGCCCCTCCTTCTGGGCTGGGGGTGTCTATGGTTAGTGGGCTAATGAGGAAGGGATGGGGGCATCCCTCTTGGTGGGTATGTCTGCATTCATCACCAGGCCTGTGCTGAGCATATCTAGTAACTTCTAAGGTCATTTCCAGCCGAGGTGAGGAAAAAGAGCTGAGGAGAAGCAAAGAGGTTTTCAGATGTCTTGGCCTTCAATCCCCATGATTTATTGGAGTAATATGGCATAGGGAACTATCACAGAGACATAGCATATTTATCAAACTCATCCTCCTGCCTCACTTCTGAGCCTAACAGATCACAATTTATATATTCATGCAGGGAGCAGTGGAGTAATAAAGAGACCCAATGGATCCCAAATCTTCATTTTCAAATAGTCAACCAATTCCTCCTGCTGATAGATTGCAGGTAAGCGAGTATGGAAATGTGCATGCAAAGTCCAGGCACATGGTACCTTCAGCTGGCAATGACTTTAGACTGAATTTTCATGTGTTGGGTTTATATCATTTTGTAGATTGCCAACAGTGGCCTGTCTTGCTGAGTTGGGTGCTAATAACCATCTATGTGTAAAACAGAATATGCTTTTCCTTAAGAAAACAACTTTCTCCTTTTTGCATACCATGCAGGTAGAGTTTACCCTCCAATTCTAAGTCTACATGGAGATGTGCTCTGATGTAGACTTGGATTTTCAAGTAGAGATCAGCAAGTAAACTAACAGCATGCAATGGAATGAGAAAGACATAGAGAGAATGCCCAGAAGCCCCTCTATTTTGCTATCAAATAAAAGTAAACTTTAGTCCATGTTTGAATTAACAGAAAAATATGTAAAAATTTTCTATCCTTCTAACCTCAGATTCATTTTTCTTTAATTCCTCAATGAAGAAGAGAAGATAAAATATGAATATGGTGGCATGCCCCCATTCCTTCCTTACCAGTCTGTGAATGGACATGGAGACAGATCGGGTTCTTATACTATTTTTACAAGAAAGGCCACTTAGGAATTTGAAAATAATCATTGATGAGATACCTAAATGCACACACTTAATACAGTGTAATGCCACATGAACCAATCATAAATTTCTACCACTGTCTCTCTTCTAAAGTGATAAGATTTAATTAATAATCATAACTATACTCTTATTAGTATCTTGTAAGCTACTGTGACTTTGCTATAAACTATTATTAAAAATAATTTCTAAAACCGTGTTCTATTTAGAGGGTTCTGAACTCCCTTGCCCAAACAATAGTGATACTTCACAGTGGCTGCACAAGTCCCAGCTCTCCCCGCTACACAGCTGACTTTGTTAAAACCCTGATATGGAAATAAGATAGAGCAGGGCATGGTGACCTTGGAGCTGCACTGCTGATTTCTCCCCAGCTTTCTCAGAAAGAGCATCTTTCCCCAGAATTAAAGGGCCAAGGGTAAGAGAACTATCTCTATCACTATAGCATCTGTTTCTTTCTGAGTGGGGATTAGGAATGGGTTATTTACCATCATCTGCTCCTTCTGGCTTGCAGAGACTGTTGAAGGAAGGAATAGGTTTTCAGACATTACAATGGGTGAGTTTTCATATTGATCTTTGAAGGTTCATTAGCTAGATGCTGGAGACTGCTGACATCACAGACGTATGTCTCTTTAAAGCACATCTCAGAGTAAACCACTTGGGGACCCTGGCTGCAGACTTGAAATGGCTGGATGTACTGCCAGAGGACAGAGGGCTTTCTGTCCCAACTCACTTCTCTTCCTTTCCTTCTCTCATTTCTCCTTCTGTGCTCCTAATTTCTCCCATTTCCCCTCTATTCCATCCTCATTCCTTTTTAAAATTTTTTTATACTTTGTCAAATTTTAAATCTTTTTTCCCTTAAGATGCATGAATGATCTCACTTGGATGTGCAGGTGCAACTTTAAATCTTCCATGAATAGCAAAGACTGATGAATCTTCTTCTTGATGATACATGTGTCTGGCTCATTAGGAAAACCATTATCACATAATAATAACAGAAATAAAATATATTTTGCAAGTCATATTGCAGGTTTACTTTATAATTTGTTTATTTTCCTAGATTAGAAAATCTAAAAAATACCTATGTTTTAAAAAGAAGTGAGAGAATTTTAGTCATTGACCAACACTTGAAGGGGGGAAAAATGGGGACAAAATCATGTGTTTATTAAAGAGGTGTGTATCTGAGCTCATCCTGATCACTTTAGATTCTCATATCTGTTTCGGAACACACACCAGGAAGGATTGGAGGAACTCAGGTCCTGATGGAGTGACTGTCCACTGAGTCCTGCTCACCTCTTTGCCCTGTCTCTACACCTGAAAAATCATTTGTATTAGTGGTGGCCTCTTTAATTAAGATCTCTTCCAGATCTGGCTCATCGATTCATGCCATTTACTTATTGACCACACAGCTTGTGCTGAGAAGGTACATTTTATTCAGAGGCCACATCTGAGGGCAGATTTCTGGATTACAGGAAACAGCCTTCAGGAGACCAGTGGACGAAGTGCTTTGGAGTCAAATTGTAATTAATATATTTTCATTTAGGGACACTTTCCTGGTAAATGCATTGGGAACTTGAGGAAACAACCTAACATGTTGATTTTAAAATAGTTGTGCAGGCCTACAATGAATAACAACTTACGACACCCAGTTTAGAATTAGCTAACCAGTGCATAGAGCAGTTATAACTTTAAAGAGTGATTCTGACCCTTTCACTTGAGTGAGACATCAAATATATATGGCAATATTTGTTGGATTTACTTTTTTTCATTTTAATTAAAACAGATCTTTGCCTCTTATGAAAACCCAAGGAAATTTTAAATTATAAAAACGTGTAAAAATTAAATCATACAAGCTAAATGAACAGAGTCAAATAATTATCTGATCTCTTGATGAGAAAACATTCTCTCAGGGAGAAAACCAGTAATATGTCTCAGAGAATGAAAAAAATTATATTTGTAACACCTATGTGGTCACAAAATTAAAAAGAAAAAACCAACTATGGAGTTATCTCTGTAATAAATATGAACATAAGACACATCTTTGATATGCCAGGTACCTATATGATCATCACTAAAACCACAACATAAAATGGGCAAAATAAAATAAATATATATTACAGAAAAGAAAGTGAAAATTGTAATAACCATAAAAATTGTTCAATATCACTAATAATACAGCTAGTAAAAAATAAAGTATCTTTCAACATATCAAGTTAATAAAGCATGAACATGGTAATATTCAATACTGAAAGAGTTTGGTAATTTAGCCTCTTTTAGAAATTGTTGGTGTGAATAAAAACTGGGCACACTATTTCATAAAAAACAATTTAGTATAATGTATCAAAAGTTTTATACATATTAAAAATGTTTATATATTAAGTGGAATCAGTAAATCCACTTACAGAAATTCATATCCAATGGAAGTAATCAATAAAAAATTTATATGCAATGATTTTATTCTAGAAATCTGTTTAATACAATGTAAATGTACAAAAATAAGACAATAACTACATCAATATGGTACAGTTGAAATAGTAGACAATACATTAGAATTTTCCAATAAATTTTAATAACCAGGTATAATCGGTGAAACACAGTAGGTTTTTCAATAGTGAAGAAACAGTAAGTGCCAGGTTTGAAAAATATTTCCCATGGTGAAAACATTGTTTTAAAACGGGAACTTTTTTTTTATCTCCTAAAGGGACATTTAACATTAAATAAAAAGCTTTTGAATAGATGTAAGAAAAACATTGCCTATTGAAATCCTGTTTTACGTTTTGTTCTGTTTTTGAAGATATGATTACAATGTATTTCCTTACCTAGCAGCTATGTTAAAGGCAATACTTTTATTAGGGTATCTGGAAGTAAGAAAACTACACAGGCAAGATAAAGAAAACAGTAAGAATTAAAATTATTGAGTATTTGTTTTGTGCCAGGCACTGTACTAGATTCTTTTTATTTTAGTTTATTTTTTATTGTTGACAATATTACAAATGCCCCTTATTTGATCATTTACAGCTCAAATGTCCCAGTTTGATGTTGAAGATATACGACAGATCAGCCCCAATTCTTTATCCAGTTGGACTCCCCTACCCATATCTGCCTCCTACATCTTTTAATGTGACCTGTAATCTCATTTTCACAGTATCCTTGGAAGTTGAAATTGTTTTAATTCACTTATGTTCAACTATGAAAGAAATTTTTAAAAAATCAAAGAATCAAATAAAAACAGAGGTTCTATGGGTAAAAGAACGACAGTTTTGCCCAATGCCTGCAAAAGAGGTAAGTCAGGGTGAAATGCCTAAGAGCACCACTGCTCCAAGACCATACTTTTATTACAGTGAAGGCCTTGCAGAAGCCCTGGGGGTCATTGTTGGTGTTCCCAAGGAGAGAGAGGGAGAAAGTTTGAAATATTCAGCAGAGTAGAATCATGTGTTTTGAATTAGATACCCCTCCTCTCCTTTTCAGTTTCATAATATGTCTCTAATAACAACATCTACCTGAGCGTCTCAAAACAGGAATTTTTTTATTCAGTAGTGCAGAGAATGTACTCAAAACTACTTGGGCTGTGTACATAGAAGATTTTTACATTGGTAGAAATATCAGGATCTAGGACACCCATTATAATTTTGTAGAAACTTGTATGACATCATATGCATGAAAGCTACCAACGGTAGTTTCTTGCAAACTGGACACTCTAAAAGGCCTATAACTTTTCTTCCTGGGGACATGACATATCCTGCATATAGCCTGAAACATGTCCCATATATAAAGTACCATAAGAGCCAGGGACCCCACCCAACAGAGCTGTCCCATGGAGGTGCATGACTTCATTGACCCAAAGGGGAAGTTTTATCATTGTTGTTCACTGATGTAAGTGCAGTTGTAAAGATCACCTACCTGAGCAACAATTACCTCCTCAAGTTCATCTTCCAATCATCTGAGCACCTGCTGATCTTGCATCCTGAAGCTTGTGCCCATGCTGCTCCCAGCATCTGAGAGCTGCCTCCAAGGTGAGCCTGTGTGCTGGTGACATCGTCCCAGGGCTCAGTTTTAAATCAGTGTTTACATCCAAATCCAGTGTTCTTCAATACATTTTCCTTTTGTATTTAATTTTATTTAGTTAATGTTCTTGAGATACATGACCCCAACTAGTGAATTATTAACATCTCTAAACTTTACATAATGTAAACTAATATACTCTGCCAAGAAATTTTGTTTTTATTTCTACGATTCCTCTCTCTACCTCCACCCTTTCTCTGCTCCTGGTCTCTCTCTCAGAATGACAATTGTTCTTATGCCAGATGCCCCTGTAAATTGGTTTAGTATCATAAAATGCAACCACTTGAAAAGGAGTTCTTTCTTTTCCATTTAGCAGTAAGGCTGCTTATCTCCTTTGGGTTTGCTGCATGTTGGCACTGAGGCAGTAGTTTTGCATCAGTAGCTCATATGAAGGGCCTCCTCTCTGTGATTCCTGCACCACGAAATTCCCATTTGTGCTTATTTTAAATGAGTGAAGTCAGATAACAGCTTCCCAAACAATTACTCAAAAATAGTATTCTCCTTTTGCAGAAACAGGGAGCATCACTGACAGTAAGCCAGTTATAAAAAGGGGGATGCAAAAATAATATAAAGAAAGAGGGAAAAATAAAAGCAAATTTCAAGAACAACACCAATGAAAATAGGGGCCACACAACACCAACAGAAAGGACTGACCTTTAAAAAGTGTGCAAACAATTTAGAAAACCAGGCACCTATAAGTGAATGGAAAATAAGCCTGAGAGATCTGATAGCTCAGTCTTTCCTTTGAGGCATGTGGCTTTTTCTAACAGGAAGCTCCAGAGATCTGTCTCATCATCCATTCAATGAAAAAATTATAGACAAAGAATCAGTTATGTCAAAATTAGAACCCATTTAGTTTTTAAATTCTGACATAAACTCTAATCATTTTCAACTTTGTTTACATGAAACACTTTTATTACTATATTATAAGAAGATTGATGGAGTTTTAAGATGTTAATTAAGAATTGCCCAGACGGGTATTTTCTAAAATCTATGGGAGATATATATATAATCACCATGTTGTGTATCTTAAAAAATACAATTTTACTTAAAATTTTAAGTAAATAAAAAGTAAAGTCAATGAATTTGGATAGTATATATGAAAAACTAAGAAAGATGGATGATTTCAAAATGATTATATAATTCTCACAGGTTTAATAAAATATAGTTAAAGTGGTTTTAATAAATATAAAGATTTAAGATACAGGTTATATCTGTCCAAACTGACAAACAATTGAAATATATAATATTTTGTATCAGACACAGTCAAATAACTCTTTCTAGGACTTTTTGCACCAACCAGATCCAAGGAACATCAGAAAACAGATCATGATATTGCTTATGAATAATAGTCACTAGCCCTGGCCACTGTGGCTTAGTTGGTTGGTTGTCATCCTGTGCATCAAAAGGTTGCCAGTTGGATTCCCAGTCAGGGTAGATTCCTGGGTTGTGGGTATGATCACTGATAGGGGGTGGGTGTTGGGGGAAGGGTGTTTAAGAGGTCACTGATCAATGTTCTGCTTTCAGCTCTCTCGCTCTCTCTCTCTCTCTTTCTCTCTCTCTCTCCCTCCCTCTCCCTTCCTCTCTCTCTAAAAAGCAATAAAATCTTAAAAAAAATAATATCCACCGTTTGCTGACCATGCCTAGGGGCAGGGTTACTGTTACCCCATGTGGTTATTAGCTTTAACCTTCACAGCACGCTTTCATAGGACAGACATTACTCACATTTTTTATCTGAGATAACAAATGTAGAGACATTTCCTACTTACTTGGATCCAGAAGACTCAGCATAAGTCTCCATGAATCCGTGTCCCGTGTCCTTAAAGACCATGATGTACAGGCCCTCCTATGGAGTCTTTTCCCTCACTTCCTCTCAAGGGATAACTTTGAGGTAGCTTTATGGTGGAGACAAGTGATAGAGAGATACACACAATTTTGTGTGTGCTTGCTTATTTTACATACTATTTACGAGTAAAATTCTTCCACAAAATTAATCTACTTCTATAGAAACAATTAGTGTGTATTAAAATAACTGTGAGCAAATATTTTTTCTGAATTTACCTTTATTGTTGAAAGTATTAAAGATGTCCCCCTTTTTTTCCCAATTGACCTCCTCCAGCCCACTCCCACCCTCTCCCCGACCTTCCCTGGACTTTTGTCTGTCCATGGGCTATGCATACCTATATATATAAAAGGCTAATATGCTAAGTATCTGTCTGACCAGTCACTTTGACATGCACTCACCACCAGGGGGCAGATGCTCAACTCAGGAGCTGCCATGACACACACTGGCCATTTACAGAGAAATGGCAGCCAACAAATCGCAGCCAACATTGCCAAGACCTCATAGCTCAAAATGCAGCCCATAGCCCAGCCCCACCTGGAAACCGTGGCTGTGGGTGCCAGGTAATGATGTCATGTACCAACACCCGGCTTCCTCTCCCTAGTGACTAACCTCCTTGGAGTTTCTTCAGCCTAGGAACACAACTTGCTTTATAGCCAGGCGCAAACATTTTACACTTTAAACAAATGTCTATGAAGCATTTTCACATGCCTCATCTAATTTGATCCTCACAGAAGTCCTGGAGTAGGTAGATAGGAGACTCAGTAGAATCCTATTTTCTTTTAATTAGCCAGAAAATGGATATTTAGAAAGTTTAGAAACTTGACCCAACTGAGAAGAAGTAAGAAATGGTGGAACTTGAAAATGACTTCAAAAATATTTAGATGTCCCAATCCTATATAATGAAAGGGTAATATGCAAATTGACTCAAAGGCAGAAGGACTAGTTCTCTATGACACACATTGACCACCAGGGGGCAGACGCTCAATGCAGGAGCTGCCCCCGGTGGTCAGTACACTTCCACAGGGGAGTACCACTCAGCCAGAAGCTCTGAGCTGGGCTCAAGGCTGGGGAGTGCAGCAGTGGTGGCAGGAGCCTCTACCGCCTCCGTAGCAGTGCTAAGGATGTCCGGCTGATGGCTTACGCCCAAGCCCCAGGGGAGCAGGCCTAAGCCATCAGTCAGACATCCCCTACAGGCTCCTGGACTGCAAGAGGGTGCAGGCCAGACTGAGGGAACCCCTGAGTGCACAAATTTCATGCACTGGGCCTCTAGTCTATATATATATAAAGCTTTCACTGGCACTAATCGCATGCGTTTCCACATGTCATTGTCGGTCATGAATTTGGCTGACACTTCTATTATAAAGAAAGGGTGAATAGCGGTATTAAAATATTTCTTCTAATTAATTTCCTTTCAATGTGCATGAATTTGTACACCAGGCCTCTAGTATTCATATAACTTTATTGGCTAATCTTTCCTTTTTTTCTGAAATATGTCAGTCTGTTGCATACTTCAATGTCTCTGGATCTATTTTGTTTGTCAGTTAGATTCTACATATGAGTGAGATTATGTGAAACTTGCCTTTCTCTAACTGGCTTATTTTGCTTAGCATAATACTCTCCAGGTCCCTCCATGCTGTTTCAAAGGGTAAGAAATCTTTCCTTTTTACGGATGCATAATATTCCATTGTGTAAATATTCCACATTTTTTTTATCCACTAATCTACTGATTGGCACTTGGTCTATTTCCAGATATTAGCTATTGTAAGTAGTGCTGTTATGAACATAGGGGTGCATATATTCTTTCTGATTGGTGTTTTCAGATTCTTAGGATATATTCCTGCAAGTGGGATCACTGGGTCAAATGGCAGGAAACTCAATACTGTTTTCCATAGTGGCTGCACCAATTTGCACTCCCACAGACTTGTTCATGTTAACCATTCTGACAAGTTTGAGGTGAGACCTCATTGTCATTTTAATTTGCTGATGATTAGTGACTATAAGGTTATAGGTATCAACAAAATAAAATAACCCAAATAAACAATGTAAGACACCCATGTTAACTTCTTGCTTAGTGAGTACTAGACATTTTTTGCTCCAAGTTATTGAAAATTTCTAAAATCATTTTATTAGATATTGATGTTTGTTTAGGAAGCAAAATCACTGGCAGCATTTAATAAAAATATCCACCTCTTATTTAGTATGTCCCTTTAATATCAATTATTCTAGAAACGCTTTGTGCCAGTACATATTTTTAAGCCAAAAGCAAATTAGTAGAATCTAAGTGTAAGCCAAATAAATTATTGTTTAGTCTTTGCTACATAGGGTAACCAGCCATAGAAGCTAATACTTTATAAATAGTATCAACCTGGCAAATTCTAGGCTTTAACATTTTAAATGCCACTTAAGGAATTTATAAATGAATGCAACTCAGCCTTCCATGATATATAATTGCTAGAGGCCCAATGCACGAAATTCAGAACCCCTTGCTTCTAACTGCCCGCCTGCTCACTCCTTATCACCCACCTGCTCGTTCCTAAAAGCCCACCTGATGGCTCTTAACCACCCACATGCTTGCTTCTTATCGCCTGGCTGCTCGCTCCTTACCGATTGGCTCACTGCTCCTTACTGCCCACCTGCTCGCTCCTTACCACTTGGCTCATCGCTCCTGCCACTGACACTGCACTCTCCAGCTGTGAGCCCAGCTTCTGGCTGAATGGCACTCCCACTGTGGGAGTGCACTGACCACCGGGGCAGCTCCTGCGTTGAGCGTCTGCCCCCTGGTGGTCAGTGCATGTCATAGTGTCCAGTCACTCTGGTCATTCTGGTTGTTCTGCCATAATGGCCACTGGGTTTTTATATATGTAGATATAGATAAGGTTGCTCCCTTAATTCATCAGTGTCATTAGATAAACTATGTTGGATGGTTTGAATAGATTAGTGTTTAGTATATTATACAACTATGAAATCTACAATCTAGCTTTTAAACCCTTAAAGTGAGAAAGATCACAAAAAAATAAGAAATTTTAGAATGTATCAAAACATTTTGAAATTCAAGATTTATGGAAAACCCAACTTTGAGAGATGCTAATTGGTTTGCTCTTAGCAAATAGAGATATCTTTTTTTGAGATAAACATTTTAAATGGCTGGTAAATCAAATACTTAAGGCTCTGTTAACTTCTAAGAGAACTTATAAATAAACATTCTAGTAAGCTATCCTTAAATGAATTAAAAACACATGGCTAAAATGTCCTTAAAATTTCACATAACTTTTTTTTAAGAAAAATATATTCAGCAAAACGTATTTTAAATTTGACAGACTCATCCTAACACAAACTATGTAATTTTAAAAAATTCAAACAATAACTAATTTTTAACACTCAACATCCAAAGCTTCAGGAAATGTACTTATGAATCCATGAAGATCATGAGATGACATTAGACAGTTTTCTAAAAGAATATGCCTTAGCACTTCTTGTATAAATTGACATATACTGTATATTTATATATAGTATCTCTATTTCTCCAATTTCTCAGGAACAATTTGTGAGAGAAGACATTAATGGCAATTATTTTTCCCTGACATAGATTTTTTAAAATAATAACTTAACATATGATGGAATATATCATCCTAAGAGATTAAATAGTTTGAAAATTAATCTTTCCAGGGTAATTGCCAAGTATTCAATAGTGCAAAACACTAGAAAAGACATTATGAAATTATAAATTACTGTGTGGTTATTGATTCTCTGGGAGTTTAAAACTGAGTGGTAGGACCTAGGAAAATTACCAAAACTCCAGATCTCCAGATCCACCCAAAGCATTTTAGCTAATATATATTACATCTTTCCCTCACATCTGTCACTTGTCTCTTGTTTTCAGCACTGTTGTTAAAGGAATGTGCACATCCTAAACATCCTTTACTAGCATGGCTTAACTCCTCACTAGCACAAGGAGAGAGAGGAAAAGCCAGCATAGTTATGAATTTTTAATAGTATTACTGCAAAGCAAATTTCAATTATCACACCCAGCTCTAATGTTCACTTAGCATATTTAAATTTTATTGGCTTACTCTCCCTCTCTCAAGCTTCTTAATTCTAGTAATTTGACATAATGTGAAAGGTTTCATATGTCTTTATTAATGATATATACTTCGTAATTTAGTTGATTTACACACAAGAATACATTAAGTGTATTAGCTGTGTTAACAAACATATAATTTATATGTAATTTCTTTCCTAGAAAACCCAGAATCACTTCTCCTCACTTCTATCTCACCAAAGAAAAGAAAGGAGCACAAAGACCAGGATGCAATTAGCTGGATTTCTTCTCTGTATAAGAAATACACGAAAACAGTAGCGTTCTTTGGTGTAACCAGCCACTAGAACATCCACGTGGGATGAAAACAAACAGAATTAAGACCCCCTAAAAAACCTATTTTTGGCTCCTGAAAAGCCATTAGCCCAAACAAGCAGAGCAGATGTTCATTCTCAAATTTGTCTTTGAAATTCTATAAATTTGGGGGGATGTTTTTTTTTGCTATTAATTTTGATGTATAATAGTCCACTTCTTCTCTCCCATATGAATGTCCTATGTAATACCTTTTCACTTCTACTTATTGATGTAGGATGTTTCTTTCAGAACTGCAGATAAAAGTTATAGCTGGAGATTTTTCAGTGAACATAGGTGATGGTAATATGATTGCTGTGTGCCTGGGAGTGCATGCATAATCAGTAGAAGGAGATACATTAGGTATATCAACTACTTGCACTGCACTCTCATTTGGCTACATGGTATATAGATAACCTGAATTTCTGGACAACAAAACTATTTGGGGCAGGGGTAATAGGTGACTTCTTTAAGTACATTTTTTTCTCCTAAAATGAAACAAGCATACAATTTGAATTGCTTAACTGCTATTCAAGTCATCTAATACAATTTAAGAAATAAATTTAATACCTAACATGTTTAAGCTGTGGGATTGACAGCACCTGTATTATTAATTTAATCACTTTCTCCTAAATGGAGATGTTGGGATAAGCAGGCTTAAATTCTAAGTTCTCCAACAGCAGAATGGTATCCTATTCAAACTATTATCTACACACACTAAAAAGCTTAAAAATAATAATGTAAATGTAAATGTAATATGGTGATTAAAATAACTCATTCTAATATGGCATCAATTAAAATTAAAGAAGTGGAGAAGTGAGAAGGTGTGATCAACAAAGGAAAATGTCCTGAATGTGCTTCTTTGTTCATTGAGGCATTATTTACAGTCACCAGCCTAGGATATGGAAGCAACTTAGGTATTCATCAATAGATGATTTGATGAAGAAGATGTGATATCTATAATAATAAAATCCTAATATGCTAATTAGACCAGACATCCTTCCTTCCAGACGAAGCTGCAGTGGGCAGGGACTGAGGCAGAGGCCCGCAGCCACCGTGGCAGACAGTGGCTGAGCCCCTTGCATGAATTCTGTGCGTCAGACCTATGGTGTATATATATGCAGGAATACTGTCTGCAGTATAAAATAAGAATAATCTTGCCATTTGCAACAACATGGATGAAGTTAGAGAAATTAGAGGACATTACGCTAAGTGAAATAAGTCAGACAAAGACAAATACTGTATGATTTCACTTATATGTAAAATCTAAACAAAAAAGCACACAAAACAAGAAAAAAAATAGAAAAAGACTCATAAACACAGAAAACAAACTAGTGATTGACGAAGGGCAGAGAGGTGAGGAATGGGTGAACATGAATGGAAATAAGAGGCACAAACTTCCAGTTATAAAATAAATAAGTCACAAGGATATAATGTACAGCACAGGGAATATTCTCAATAATAATAACTATTCTGTGACAGATGGTTACATATTCTGGTGATCACACTGTAAGGTATATACATGTAGAACCACCATGTTATACACCTGAAACTAATATAACATTGTATGTCAACTACACTTCAATAAAAAAAAGGTCTTCAAATATTTTTAAAAGATGGTGTTTTATGTTCACTCATAAAATGACCATTGATTGTGCTCTACTCCATCTGTTTTCATTCTCCCTTAGCATGAAGTATTTCCGTAGGCAATCTTTGTAGTGAAGATCTGTTGGTGACATAATCTCTCAGCTATTGCTTATGTGAAAAACTTTTCTTTTCCTTCTACTTGTGAATGAGATTTTGACTGGATTTGTTTTTCTTTCAGTACTTTAAACATTTATTGTATAATTCTTTTGATGACAAGTCAGCCATTTTAGTTTTATTGTTCCCCTGAAGATAATGTATTTTCTTTCCTCTGGCTGAGCTTCAGCTGGTCACTTTGTCTTTGGTACACAGGTGTAATTTGAATATTTTGTGCCCAGGTTCCGTTCCATTTGTATTTATCCCTTCTAGGGTTCATATGTTGCTTGGTTGTCCCTATTGATATTTTCTTCCAAATTTGGAAAATTTTTAGTCATTGATTTTTTTATCTGTTTTTGTTCCAATTTCTGTCTCCCTCTGGATATAAAATTATTCATATTATGGAAATACTGGAGGCCCAGTGCATGAATTCATGCACAGGTGAATTCCCTCAGCCTGCCCAGGGATCAGGCCTGAACTGGGCCATTTCGCCCAGTCTGTAGTGGGGCAATTGGGGCTGGCTGACCGGCAGGGAGGGGCCAATTGGGGCCAGCCAGCCAGGGGAGGGACTGCAGAAGGTTGGCCCACAGAAGTAGGTTGGATGTGGGAACACACTGACCACCAGGGTGCAACTCCTGAGTTGAGTGCCTGCCCCATGGTGGTCAGTGTGCATCATAGTGACTGGTCAACCATTCATTCATTCATATTGGTTGCTTAGGCTTTTATATATATATATATATATATACTAGGGGCCCAGTGCACAAATTTGTGCACCTTGAAAGGAATTGTGGGCCGTGGGCTGCAGTGGGCACAGGGGCAGATTTTGGCCCATCCTCCAAGCCTCCACCTGACCCCTCCTGCCATGGCTCCCCATTCCCCTGTCTGCTGGCAGCTCCACTCTCGCCACTGCCACTCCCACGCGCTGACAATGCCAGCCCTGCTTGCACCCACTGACAACACAGAGTGATTGGGGCTGGCACCAGCAGCAGGTGCAAGTGGGACCGGTGTCATCAGTGGGTGCAAGGGGCGGTTGCTGCCCTGATTGTCCCTCAGGAGCAGGGGGAGGTGGAGAAGCCCTCAGGGGCAATCAAGGCAGGCAGCCACTGCTCACACCCACTGATGGCACAGAGTGATCGGGACTAGTGCTGGGCACTGGCAGTGGGTGTGAATGGTGGCTCTAGCACCAGTAGTGGGTGCTAGCAAGGTCATTGCCAGCAGTAGGTGCAAGAAGCAACTGCCAGCCCTGATTGCCCCTCAGGAGCAAGGGGGGGTGGGGAAGCCCTGAGGGGAGATTGGGGCTGGCACTGGGTGCCGGCAGCAGGTGTGAGTGGGTCTGGTGCTGGCAGCAGGTGCAAGCACCCTGTGGAACCACAGCACACGGGAGCAAAGAATTTTCAGTAACCATCAGAGGCTCATCCCCATGACAGAGACCAGCACCCAGACTCACTTGCTTCAACATCCCGCCGCAGCCAATGCCTGCCATGTTCCACTCTTTGCCACCTGCTGCTGACGCCCACCATGTTCCGCGCACATCCCCTAGTGGTCAGTGCACGTCATAGTGACCAGTTGTTTGGTCTATTTGCATATTAGGGGTATATATATGTATATATATTTGTGTTTCTCTTGAATAAATAGGATTGAAATTATTAACTACCAGAGGCCTGGTGCATGAAATCCATGCATGGGGCAGGGTGTCCCTTAAGACAGGCCTGCACCCTCTCCAATTTGGGACTGCTGGCTCCTAACTGCTCGCCTGCCTGCCTGATCACCCCTAACCACTCTGCTATCTGCCTGATCCCCCCTAACTGCTCCCCTGCTGGCCTGATTGATGCCTAACTGATCCCCTACTGGCCTGATTGCCCCCAATTTCCCTCCCATGCCAGCCTGATGGCCCCCAACTACTGCCCTCTCCTGCTGGCCTGATTGCCCACAACTGCCCTCCCCTGCCATGACCCGCCTCTTTTGCGTGAGGTGGCAGAGACACTGGGAATGGCCTCCTCCACACCATGCAGAGTTGCAAGGCCCCCAGGCCTCACCACACTGAGCAGCCGCTGGGCCCCGCCTTCACTGTGCATGTGGCCATCTTGTGGCGGCTATCCTGTGGCAGCCATCTTGTAATGATGTCGTGCGAGTGCGTCGTGTGAGGGCGTGACACCACCTAGGCTTTTATTATATAGGATAGATATTTTCCACATATAACTGAGGATCTGTTTATTTCTTTTCAATATTTTTCTCTAGTCTTAAATTAGAAAAACTATATTAACTTAGATTCAAATTCATGACTCTTATGTAGACTCCAATGTCCTGTTAAACCCACCCAATAACCTACTATGCATTTTGGAGAACTGGTAAAAATATAAATGTCCTGTGGTAAAGAGTAGGTATAAAGAAAGTCCATTCAAACACTAGAATAATAAAACTAAATACAATTCTAAATAAAATAAAAAATATTTGAAATAGTCTGCATTTAACATTAAATTTAAAATGCAAGGTACAAATTTGTTCATATATTATAAAAATGTCAATAAGTATGTAGAAACATACATTCCTATGATAGTTTATCAATAATATCCACCTCAGAGAATCACTGTTTATGTTAAATGACATAATGTAAGCAAAGAATTTAATACACAAGATGACGCAAGCACTCTTTAAACATTAGCTCTTTTTATTATTAAAGAAACAAATTGAAAAGAAATTGGTATTAAAAATCATAAACTCAAAAGTAAAATTAGTCTTTTTCAAATTTATAACAAAATGAGTCATTTTAAAATCAATTTATAAATTAGTTTTAAAACACAATTATAAATAAGATTATACAAAACAACAAGAAAGCCCTCTGCATAGGTGAACATATTTTCCAATGTTATCACCGATAAGCGTTTAATCTCCAACATTTACAGGGAACTCATACAACTTAACAAAAGGAAGATAAACAACCCAATCAAAAAATGGGCAACGGATCTAAATAGATACTTTTTGAAAGAGGATATAAGGGAAGCCAAGAGACATATGAAAACATGCTCAAAGTCACTAATCATCCGAGAGATGCAAATCAAAATGACAATACGGTACCATCTCACACCTGTCAGAATGGCT
>NW_006289813.1:10135857-10137257 GCF_000327345.1 Myotis davidii | reverse complement strand
ACTGCGATATAAAAGAAGGAATCCTTACCATTTCCAACAGCATGGATGGAACTGGAGAGCATTATGCTAAGCGAAATAAAACAGTCAGAGAAAGATAAATATCACATGATGTCACTCATTTGTGGAATATAAGGAACAACATAAACTGATGGACAAAAAACAGATCCAGAGACAGAGAAGCATCAATCAGACCTTCAAACCTCAGGGGGCAATGGGGGGGTAGGACAAGGACAAATATGTAATACCTTAATCAATAAAGAAAAAATGTAAAGTTTATTAATATAAAAGGAACATAAAATGTTTTATTGTGTTCATTATCAAATACACAGAGCTTCCAGCAAGTTTTGTTTTTTTAAGAAATTGTTTTTAACAAATATTACTTAGAAATATGAATACCAAATTGTTTAAATAAAAAAAACATATTTCTCTGAATATACAACACTGAGTGAAAGAATATATTGTTATTCAAAACATTTGCTTCTGTTTTTTGACATTCTGATATAATTGAGAAGTAAACATCTCCTCCTAAATCATTTAATTGAATATCTTGAAGGCTTCATTACAAACTGAATCCACTGTTGTTTTAAATGTTCTGAGTTATAGTTTTCTCATTTTGTTCTATTACTGAGCAAACAATATAGAACAGGTTTACATTTTCATCTTTACTATGATCAGAGCTAAAATATTAGCATAAGCATTAGACTAGCTAATTAGAGAAAATTGTACCCATCAAGCTCAAAAAGCTTTGTCTTTGCCATTTAGCTACTATTTTTTTAAAGATTACTTTGAACTTAAATAACTTTATAGTATAATTTGTATTGTGCATACAATCTAACTTTTAAAAAATGTTTTATAATTTTGAAACCGGTGCAGGAAATTTCTCAGCTATAAGATTCTAACCATTTTACACATGTCACATAGTTGCCTGTGTTGTGCACTAAAGTCTGTGCTGTGGAGCAATAAACTCACAGAAGGTGGCTATCAAACTCATTAAAATGTCATTCAGTGTTCCAAAGCATGCAGTTGTTCCTTGAGTATTTGAAAAACTTAGGGGTCATGACCAATTTTCTTAAAGTCTTGGTGCCACTTACAGTCTGGTGGCTCCAGGAACCAGCAAAGAGGCTCACATTCATCATCATCATTATTCAAAACTAGGGGCCCGGTGCATGAAATTCGTGCACTGGGTGTGTGTGTGGGGGGGTGTCCCTCAGCCCAGCCTGCCCCCTCTCACATACTGGGAACCCTCAGGTGTTGACCCCCAAAACCTTCCAATCGCAGGATCGGCCCCTTGCCCAGGCCTGACACCTCTGCCAGTGGCGTCAGGCCTGGGTAGGGGACCCTCATTTCCCCCCATCACTGGTTCTGCCCCCAGCCCAGGACTGATTCCTCTGGCCCAGGTG
>NW_006289813.1:10056907-10135167 GCF_000327345.1 Myotis davidii | reverse complement strand
TGCCTCCCTGCATCGTGCCTACATATGCAAATTAACCGCCATCTTTGTTGTCAGTTAACTGCCATCTGAGTTGGCAGTTAATTTGCATATAGCCCTGATTAGCCAATGAAAAGGGTAGCATTGCCCTAACTGGTTTGGCTCAGTGGATAGAGCGTAGGCCTACAGACTGAAAAGGGTAGCATCGTACGCCAATTACCATTTTTCTCTTTTATTAGTGTAGATGATGATTAAAAGAACAGGTGTCACTGCACCCCACTAAGAATGTGCCTCTTCTTCCACTTCCTCCTAGAGATTCAGAAGCCTCACATGCGACCTAACCTTTATTTAGAGAACACACCATTTAACCCTTGATAAACACCCTATTACCAGTCTCTGTGTTGCTTAAGACAGTCCAGTTATGTATTTGTTTCACTTCAAAACAGAAGGTTCGTGCCTGACAGCAGCTTACTGGATGCCACTGTGCATGTCCCCATCTACCTTTGGTGCATGAAGACAGGCAAGGACCAAAATGCCTAGCACACTGCACCTGCACCATAGGATCTGTTCTGCAGTGGACACGGAACCAAGTGATTGTTCTCTGAGCCAACCTGTTTGCATGCTTACGGTTAAGTACTGACCACTGAAGCATTACAATGTTTCTTCCTCAGCCTCCCCTAGTTTTTCTGAGTGTTCATGGCAGTTCTTCTCAACTGGGGGCCATTTTGCCCCACTGGGAACACCTGGAAAAGTCTGGCAACATCTTTGACAGTAATGACTGAGGTGGGGTAAAGGGTGAGAGGCCAGTGATGCTACAAAACATCTTGCAATGCACAAGACAACCCCCCACAACAGGTGCTGGTCCAAAATGGCAGTAGTGTTGAGATGGAGAAACCTAGGTGTGCACAAATGCAAAGCACTAATAGAACTATTTTGTCTTGACGAACCAACAGCATGCAAATAGTTCTCACACAACCCTTCACATCTGCAGTTCCAAGGAAATACAACTCCAGTAAAAAAGCAATTATTGTGTGCGTACTAAAAAGTGTTCTTTAATACCATCACCACACACACACACACACACACACACACACACGAACTTGGTATATTTTTGTACCATTTACCAACATTTTATCTTTGCATACATGTTCTTTTTCTCTTTCCCCTAGCTTCATAGCTTTTCCCTAGGTTTGAAAATCTGACAATTAATTCAATTATTATTTTTTAATTCTCTTTCAAGGATGTATTTTTTTTTAAATGTTTCACAGTATGACATTTTCCAAAGTTTCTCTAGGTTAGTTTGGCAACTACCAGATACATGGGGTTTGCTATTTTACCAAGTACTAATGATTTATACTTGAACATGTAAGTTATTCTCTTTTTTAACAATTTTTCTTTATTTATTAAGGTATTACATGCGTGTCTTTATCCCCCTATTGCCCTCCCAAACCCCCGCTCATGCCCTCAAGCCCTGGTGTCTGTGTCCATTGGTTAGGCTTATATGCATGCATACAAGTCCTTTGGTTGATCTCTCCCCTTACCCCCACCCTCCCCTACCTTCCCTCTGAGGTTTGATGGTCTGATGGATGCTTCTCTGTTTCTGGATCTCTTTTTGTTCATCAGTTTATGTTGTTTATTATATCCCACAAATGAGTGAGATGGTATTTCTGATTTCTTGGGATATATTCCTAGAAGTGGGATTACTGGGTCAAATGGAGTTCCATTTTTAGTTTTTTGAGGAAACTCCACACTGTTCTCCACAGTGGCTACACCAGTCTGCATTACCACCAGCAGTGCACGAGGGTTCCTTTTTCTCTACATCCTTGCCAGCACTTGTCATTTGTTTCTTTGTCGATGATAGCCATTCTGACAGGTGTGAGATGGTATTCTTTATACAGGGCTAATCTGTACATTATTTCAAAGACAATGTTCATGATTAATAAAATAAATGATAATCAGTTACTCCAAATTTATAATTTTTAATATATATTATTTGGATCATACTACTAAAATTATTGTGATTTCACCTACCAGTAAAATTTTCTGGGAGGAGAATCACTTTCCTTTAAAGTAGATTCTAGTTCTTTTAAAATGAATCTGAATGTTCCTAGATAAATTCATCATAATCTATAAGATCTGGTCCTTAAACTTTAAAATACATTTTTGTTACCTTTTTTGATTCTTCATTTTCACTAGTCAAACACCCACTCCATCATTCCTCTCTTGCAACTTTTCCTATGGATTTTAGAAAGTTGTTCAGTCCTCAGTGGTTTTCTCTTCTCACCTTGAAAACTCAGCAGGGTAAAACTGATTCTAAAGAAGCAAGCATGAGTGGGGGCATTGGGGGTGTAATGGGGGGATGAGGACACATATGTAATACCTTAATCAATAAAGAATTTTTTTTAAAAAGAAGCAAACAGTGACCCCAATTCAGATTTATCCTCTTCATCTGCACAGGTGTGTCCCTACTGTGTGGTTTACACAGCCAAAACCTCCTCATGCTTCCCAGTGGCATCCCTCACCTTTATCTTTCTCCCAAGCAGACTCTTCTCCTGTCTTCCTGATAGAACCCTCCTTTCATACTAACACTGCCTCCAAGACTTGTACTACAGCATCACTTTCATTTCCACTCATCTTTTTTCTTTACCGACTGGGTGACCATTTTTTGAGATAAATTTTTAGCATCATTACTCCTTTTTCAAGGTTTTCCCCCAGAACATTTCAATTCTTATTTCTTTCTGCAGCTCAGCTAACTAACTTGTTCGGCGTATGATTTCTCCCTCAGTGCCCTGGTTTTCTAGCCCTTGCACATGTGTACCCTTTTTAAGTAACCTCTTTTGATGGATCAATTGTGGTAAAAGCCATATGACCAGGGAACAGGCATTCATCACCTTCATGCATCATCTTACACCTTCCCCAAGCACATGTAAGCTTGGCTTAAAGTGGCAGTACCTGGATTAGGGATATAGCAGGTAGGATGTGTTTAATCTTGTTTCTCCATGACACAGAAAGCAGGTACCTTTAACACTTCCCATCCCCCTTCCTGGTACTACCCTAGTTCATAAAAGATAATGCAGATGCATATATCTTATTGAAAATAAGTTTCACCATTGCACATATAAGTACAATGAGAATCAGGCAATTTTTTTCTCACCTCAATAAGCAAAATAAATCTTTCTTTAAAATGCTAAGAGGCAGAGAGAAACTGAGCAGATACCTGGGTCTGGTTTTGGATGACTGTGATCATTCAGGCTCTTGGAAGCAATGTGAGGATAGTGTGTGTCTTAAGAACCCTACTGTAGCTGAAAAAAAAACCAGACAAACCCAAGACAAACAAACCTGTGTGAGACACATTCCTTGCCGGAGCATAGAGCTTTGATGTCCACTTCTCCACCTCTTTGGACATTCAATCTTCTTGGGAGAATTTCTAACCTGCTATCCTTCAATCCATCTGACTTCCCACCTTTGAAGTTCCAGAAGTATTGCGCTCTCTCACTGGAAAATTATAATGGATAGACAAGAGAGAGAAAAAAAGAAAACAGCATTATTTTAATTGGAAAGAGGTGGGGATACTTTAAAACTAGTGATGCACTGGGCTGAAGGGGCGAGGTTGGGGGTGTAAGTCCCTGTGGGTCTTGAATCAAGCCTGCTCTGGTCAGATTGGGATGGCTCACAGATCCAGGGGCTGGTAATCTGATCATCGTCTTTCCCGTTTTCATGCTGTGTTTTCTTCAGAGCCCCTTCTCCTGGTTCCAGCCTGTGACAGTGTGATAAGACACTAGAAATTTAGTCATCATGGCTGCAGCAAAGGAGCTCAGTGAAGGGATTATGCTATCCCATAACCCTTACATTAGCCACGGACCCAGGCGGCCCTGCTGTGATTACAGAACTCAACGCCACTATGGTTTTTCCCCCCTTTGCCTGCTGGCAGATTTTTTTTTTGCCTGTTTTATTTATATATGCACTTTTTAAAATAAATAAATAAATAAATAAAGCTTTCAAAGATAACCCAGAAATAGAAATGCTCACAATCAGCCCCCTCAATCTCAGTGCACAGCCCTCTAAGTTGTGCACCCGTGGGTCCACTTCTCACCAACGTGGACTAGATCACTATCAACGTGTTATTAAGAGCGCCCATCTGTGGTCTGTCTTTATTAGGAAATGCAGGCAGTGTAAGCTGAACAAATCAACATGGAACACAGAGAGAGCTCCAAAGAGAGCAGCAATTTAGGAAAAACAGAATGAGTTGTAGAGGCAAAGCAGACACAGAGGGTTTTTCTTTTCTTTTGCAGAGACCATTTCTAAACTTTGACAGCACATTTCACGTGGGCAGCTCAAAAGAGTGAAGCTTGACAAAACATGGAAATGCCTCCAACATGACCTCTCTTTAAGGAGTATTTGCTTTGCTAATCTTTCAACTGAAATGTTTCATTCGCTGAGCTGCCATTTTATTAATTTTATTAGTTAAAAGCCAATAAAAATATCATTAATTACAATTTGTTAAAGTAATATATTTCATTGTGTTTCTTTGGGACCATTAAAATTAGGTGGGAAAGACTAGAATCTGCTTCTATGTAGAGGAAATTGATATAACATACAGGGAGAGTAGAAGGTAATGTATACATGTCATTTACATTTGCCAAAAGGATGCTGTAATTTTTAAGTTGTTGCAAATAGAACCAAGAAGGTAAAATAAATAAGCATATAATAGCCTTAAAAAATCAATTTTAAGCCAATGGAAATCCACATTGCATGAAAATCTCAATTTAGAGTCATGTGTAAGAAGAGATTAAATGCCAAGTCTTCCATTTAATGATGCCAACCTTGGGCACCACATATCATCTGTAAAAAGATATGTCTTCCTCAATAGTTATGGGGAGGATTTTATTAAGTGACATAATACAGGTCAAGCACTGATAACATAGTAGGTGCTTCCAAATGCCAGGATAACCAAAATGCCATCATGACTATCCAGTTATGAAGTAGACAGGATCCAGGAGAATAATAGGATTCTGGCCCTAAACTATTAACCATCCAATTTCTCTGCCTGTCACCTGCCCTTCTTAGGCCACAGTTGCTGTACTTGTCCACTTAATGACAAGACAGCTGGAGAGCACCAGCAGATGTACCTGTGGATCACTGTTGTACCAAGCCTGTCTCACAGCCTGTGTTATGGATGAGTATCTCTTCTGCCTGCTGGGCACAGAGATGGGTGCAAAAACTTGGAAACATTTGCTCATGGTAGAATCTATGTCTACCATGCTGACCATTATATGTCTAGATATACAACTCAGAATCCACAGAGAGCAGATGGGGGCTACAAAGACAGACTGGAAAATCATGAGTCTGTATGTGATGGGAGGATCCCTGAACGTGGGTGATGAAGAGTGTGCAAAAGGGAAGGCAGAGGGTATGTGTGAAGATAGACATGGCGATGGAAGACGGGAAGCCCCCAGACACCAAAGACGTGGTGTGCAGAGGGGCCAGAATTGTGAGCACATGGGAGGCAAGGGGGTTGAGCAGTTCAGAAAGAAGAGGACAATGAAAGGCATGGAATGGTGGTGGGGTAGTTACTGAGATGAGGACTAAAATGTGACCTTTAAATTTGAGAAAGAGAAGGGGGAAAAATACTCTCAGCTTGAGCCATTCCAGTTGAGTGGTGGCCTCAGTGGAGCTCAGGAATGAACTGAGCTGAGGAAGCAGAAACAGGGACCCTGAATGCACCCTGGAAGAGGCTTAAATAGGGAGAGGTGACAAGGGAGCAATTGGCTGGTAGGTAGTATTGGAGACAAAGGGTAGCTTTTTAGAATAGAGGGCATTTTGGTATGCTCTGAGACTGAGAGTAAGAAGCCATTTCACTCGTGTATGTGTGTGTGTGTGTGTGTGTGTCTGTTCCAGTCTTGTAGGTGATCATGGTTTTTTTTTTTACATTTTAAGTGCTCTAAATTGACCACCCTTTTCTGCCCAGAACATTTTAATTTTAACAAACTTCTGACTTTTCTCAGACATTTTCCTCCTTTCATAAACATTGGCATTTTTTTCTTCCTTAAGGCAAAAACTCAAATGACAAAGCAAAACATAAGCCTTCTAAATGCAGTGAATGGGTAAATTTATCAATGTATGCTCAGTTTATGTGAAGTATTAAGTTGAACCTTAATTGGTGTGTTTGGTTTATTTTTCTTGGTTTATTTGCCTCCATTCAAGGGAAATTTATCACAGAACAAAGAATGAGATCTCTAAAGCTTTATGCAGTTGAATGTGTTTCTTGGTGAAAACCACAATCTGATCAAATTGGGAATTCACTCTGTTTAGGTCTAGATTGAAATTTAAGAAGTTAAATTTAAGGTCTCTTTATGTTTTTTGTGTCTTCTTTTTAAGCAAATGATACATTTTTAAAACCCTGAACTTTCAAGCTGTCACAATAGGGATGTTAGGAAGAACATAGAAGCAGTCCCGACAAACACACTATTTTCCTCCTGGTATTAGAAAAGATGAGAAAGATATCATGCCATTGTTGGTTGGGTTCTAGATTATGGTTACTCTAGTAAGAAAGAATAAGTGTGTATCCCAACTAACTCTGTTAGTATATCATAGGTAAGGGTTGGTGCATGGACTGCATGGTTTACTAATTAAAATTAATCATAAAAATATGACCATTACCCAAAAACACTGACTGTAAGCATGCCCATTTTAATTTCGTGTGATACACAGTGGATGGATTCTGAAGTCTAAATTAAATCCTTCGCATTTAACAGTATTGTGATGAAATTTTTAATCCCAGTATTAAGGTTTTAAGAAAAGAGATTTTTTTATTTCTTTCTGAAGGAATAAGATGTTGTCTTCTCCTAGTAAAATATTGATAAGGTTCTGATTTGCAATGATTTTCTGTCTTTGCTGATTTTCTCAGTCTGTAGTCAGTTCACATTTCCCTGTTATTTGCACACATCCAAAGTCAGATGAAATTAGGCCAAAGCTATTTCACTGGTGCCCACAGTGACAGTGATGTCCCCAGATATAGGAATTTGCCATTACATTGCTTCTTTATTTGGTCCACCATAAATATTTCATTCAGCTATAAATGAGGCAGCTACTCCATGATGATGCATATATGGTGGGATTGTTCGCAGTTCATTCAGATCATACTAACTTTTAAACTGTCTGTTAAATATGAATTTTGGACATTTAGAGGATAGAATTTTTAAACAAATCTGTGATTAATTTCATAAATTAAACATTAGGTAAACCTATATGAAATTGCTATTATTTGACTATTGCTGACATAAAGGCAAATTTTTATAGTTCAACATAAATATTTCTTACGATTCATGTAAGTATAAAAGTGATAAGCAAGGATTTGTAAAAGAATTTGTAGTTTTAATGGAACAGATAAGAATACATAACTTACTGGAAAGATTTTAACTAAGATATTTTGTTCTAATGACATTTTATGCATTCGATGTTGAAAATGTACTTTTTAAATCAAAAGGCACTATAGAGGATAGTGATCCAAATGAAAGCATTATATGCACTCTTAAAAAAACCATAACACCAAGAAATTATATGATTCTCTATTTTAATATAGGTTTAAATTCTGGCTAAAAATGTTTATGGCATTAAACAAAATGTGTGTTTTTTTATTTTTATTGAATTTATTGGGGTGACATTGGTTAATACAATTATATAGGTTTCAAGTGTACAATTCTCTAACCCTCATCTGCATATTGTATTGTGTCTTCACCACCACAAGTCAAGTCTCCTTCCATCACCATATACTACCTCTTCTTCTACCTCCCCCTTCCCCTCTGGCAGTCACAATACTGTTGTCTGTGTCTGTTTTTTTGTTTTGTTTGTTTGCTTGTTTGTTTGTTTCTTACTTTGTTTGTTCTTAATCTCTTCACCTTTTTCATCCAGTCTTCCAACTCCCCTCCCCTCTGATAGCTGTCAGTATGTTCTCTGTACCTATGAGTGTGTTTCTATTTTGTTTGTTAGTTTATTTTGTTCACTAGATTCCACATATAAATTAAATCATATGCTATTTGTCTTTCTATGACTATATATGTTTTTTATTATTTACTGACTTATTTTAGAAATTTTACCAAATACTAATACAAATATTTATACTTTTAATAAGCACAAAATGAGATATATAGCAAATTATATTTTTATTACCATTTTATGGCTAAAAAGCAAAATATATTATGGCATGTCAAAATTAAGAAACTTGCCTAAATCACACAGCTATTGAATGCTCTCTTATGGAGAATTTGGGGAATTAAACTGTGTGTGTGTGTGTGTGTGTGTGTGTGTTTAACTTCAGATATTTTTAGAGCATTTATTTTGCTATAATAAGTGCAGAGGGTTCTAACTTGTATCACATTTGTAAATCCGAAAGTTATCTTCACATTTGGAAACGTTAATTAACCTAGAGAAGAATACTGTAAGACAGTGGAGAAGAAAGAGAGACCTGGAATAAAATCTTGTTGTGGTGTGTGTGTGTGTGTGTGTGTTTAACTTCAGATATTTTTAGAGCATTTATTTTGCTATAATAAGTGCAGAGGGTTCTAACTTGTATCACATTTGTAAATCCGAAAGTTATCTTCACATTTGGAAACGTTAATTAACCTAGAGAAGAATACTGTAAGACAGTGGAGAAGAAAGAGAGACCTGGAAAAAAATCTTGTTGTGTATACGGTTATCTTATATAATAAAAAGCTAATATGCTAATTAGACTGAACAGCCGAACGACCTTCCGGACATCCTTCTGGACGACCTTCCTGATGAAGCCAGTGCTGTGAGGGCCGGCTGGGGCTGTGAGGGCTGAGCCCCTTGCACAAATTTCGTGCATCAGGCCTCTAGTGCATAAATAAGAGACAGGAGGAAGCAGAGTCCAGTGCTGTGGATATTTGATGTCTTGTGTTCCCTAAGTCATGAAAGAGGGTCAGGCCAGATCCAGGTCCCAGTGCTGACACTGGCTGGCTGGGAGACTCTTGCCTCCTGGACTGCTCAGAGCCCCTTAGGTAAGTGTATACTGTATTGAGGTAATCACATGCTATTGCATCATGCAGCAGTTGGGTCTTGGTTCAGCATAGAAAAAGAAAGAACATGAATTAATGGGAGAAGGAAGAAGCCAGTAGGCGAGGGACATGTCTGGCCACCCAACTCCCCAGGTAGAAGTGAGTGAATGGGGAACTAGTCCAGCTGGTCAACACATCGCCATGACCCCCAAGCATCTTGATTTTTTAATAAGCACGTGTCAGTTTTCTTATGCCTTTGTGGCAATTTGGCTATATAGTCTTAAGCAAAGGCCATTAATTACTGCATTTGTTATGTCTCCTATAAGTCAAGCACAACATTAAAGAGGAAACTGGGCTCTGATACTCCAGAGGGCAGACACATGGACCCCACATGACAAGCCAGGATGATAATCATGATTCCCTGATTTCAATTCCATTGTGTAACTTCATTCTGATGGGAGGAATTTCTCTCAGGAGGGATTCAGGAAGCTACCCATGTATCAGCATTGGGACCTGAAACCAGCTATACCCACTGTGGTCACAGCAGAAACCCCCTGGATACTACTGGGCTGTATCTTTGAACTCATGCTGTTCCATCTGAGTAACATGAGGTTGGGGTTTTCCTTCTGATTCTAATAATCTGTTGCCATCACTAGGAAAGAATGCACTCCCAGAGCCACTGCTGCTTGCTGTCAGTTTCTGTCCTCATCTCTTTCCTGTTCCCCATTGAGCCCTGCTACTCCTCCCTCATGGAGTCACACTGCTGCTCACTGGGCCCCACTCCACCTCCCACCATGACAGAGGGAGCGAAGGGCCAGGGAGTCACTGATCCCGGAGTGAGATGCCTCATCTAACATCCCCTCTGCCAAGGCCAAGAGCAGGCTGGAATCCAAGTCAATCCAAGAAGCATAAGAAACTACCCACAGGAAACACTGACCCAGGAGTTACCGCAACTTGCACAACGAGCTCAGAAGCAGTGTAGAGACCACAAATGGTGTCTCACCCAAACAGTGATGTCAGGGATTTCTTTCCACATCCAAGGGATGGACAGGCGGTGGGGCAGCACGGGGAGAGGGATGCTTCTTTAGAAGATAGGGGTTAATGATTTTGAAATACTCAGGTAATCCTAAATTATTCACCTACCAAATTTTATTTAATTATATTGTATTGTTTCGTATTCTTTTAGGAGAGCAATCATTATATACTTTCATTATTTCATTGAATTTGCTTGTTATTTTTATTTATTATCTATTTCATTTTTGTTTTGTGTTTTATTCTATTTATATTGTTTTATCTTAAAAAGTGTTGCATGTGTTATACTGCATCACCTGAAAGGGAGCACAGGGTAAAGCCACGTCCCGACCTGGATAGCAGGCCCCTTGAGGACAGCTTCTTCTCTCTGATTTGCATCTCTGACCTTTAATGTTCCATAGATGCATTGACAATTTAAACTGCAGTAAAATATGAAATTGTAATAATTTTGCTGAGGTGACAGGCAAAGCTATCAATCACAAACTGAACTAATAGAGGGGAGATCAAATTTCAAAAATTACGCTTATGGTTTTTATCATCTGTTTAATGATCTGGAAGATGTGAAGGACAGTGACCAATAATTCCCCATTTGTTTGTTTGTTTGGCATTTAAATCACAAGGTGTGAAAGCAAATGAAATGCTAATAGACCCAGGGCTGCATATCTCCTGCACAAAATCTGGTCTAAGTTTGTAGCCATCGGAACAGGTAACGGGATCCGATTTTTCATACAAGGCCCCTGCATTTCCATAATCACTCCTCCGTGCCCGGCACTTACCTGCTTTGTTTTCCATTGCCATTTTATAATAGCATACCTAAGCACCATCAATATTCAGCTTAGCCTTCTAAAATGAAACTATAAATTTCAATTTGGAGAAAATAAGCCCTCATTTGGGTTCATAAGTTCTAAATAACACATTACCATTGGCTACATCAAGTTTGCATTTCTAATGTTATTTTTTGCATTTGACAATAGATGTTCCAGTCTGCTCAGGAGAGGAGAGCAAGTGCATGTGAAATGTAAGTCTGCTTAAAATGTAGGAATTGATTAGAGCTGTCAGTCAGCGCTGACAAGAGAGGTAAATTATTTCTGAAGATATCTGAAACTACTGTGTATGCTCCATTGTCTGCAGGTTCTGAAGTTTCAGAATCTGATCTCCAATACCTCTTCAAAATATTGTCTCCACATTTTAAGGGCCTAGAAAACAAAGCACAATTTAAATGTGTTGTGAAACAGTTCACTGCCAGGCTCCAAGCTGAGGGAGCGCTATTGAGAGCAGTGTTAGATGCCCAGAGAAGAGGCCACGCCAGACAGTCCACCGTGGTTCCAGCAGCATCCACACCATTCACACCGTTCCTTCCCAGGTAGCCAAGTAAGGTACAGCCTACACCACTGTAAAGGCAGGAGCAACTGGTCTCCGGACTCATCTGGACTCATCTTTTGTCTTTGTATTAGGTGTGATTGTGGGATTGTTTCCAATAATGGCTTGATCCTTTACTGAACTGTAAAACACAGATAATTTATTAAAAATATATCATATCTTGAAGAAACTACCACTCAGACCTAAATCATGGTAAATATCCTATTATATGTCTCTCTTCCTCTTCAAAAAGCCACCCTAAATAGCAAAAAAAGTAACAATATAATAAGAAGCAAATCAGCACATCCATATGTCTGTGTGGTTTGTGATAAAGTGATTTTTAGGGCAAGATCTCCATGTTGTCTGACATGATTTCCAATATCATTAGCTTTTGCTGTGAAGCCACCATGAAGCATCAGTTGATAGGTTAAAAACACTGTTATTGTATATGTACAGTCCTATCATGTTTGAAAGTGAGAGATGTCCCCATTTTGAGGCTCCCAACAAGCTGCACATTCAAAATCCTAGAACTCCTCTTTTCATGAACACCAGCTGGAGGCACTTGACCTATCAGCAAGTACAATTCAGGAGGGTTGGGCATTATGATCAATGAATGGGGTGCATTAATTTCAACATGACCTCATTCTTACCTCTTCAGTGCCCGTGGTCTTTGCCATGTGTCTTGGCTTCCCTTGTATGAAAAGGTGGTACTGTGTCTATTTCCCCTCCCTTTGAATCAAGCTGACCTCATGACTTGCTTTGGCCAAAAGCAAGTGGAAGATGTGATGTGGTGCTAGTTCTGAGCCTCAAACAGCTATGAGTGTTTTCTCTTTTCCTTGGAGCCACATTGCAGTGGCATAAGAGCAAGCCCAGACTAACCTGCTGGAGATGAGAGGCACCTAGAGAGAAGCCCTCCATCCCAGCCCTCTGAATAAAGACCACCTAGACTGGCCAACCCTCAGCCAGCCCATAGGTGATAATAGAGCCGTGAGTCAGACCAACCAGTCCATAGGCATCTGAATAATAATAAATGCTTATGTTTAAAGTCCTTGAGTTTGGGGATGTTTGTTACACCATGCCTTTTGCCCCACCACACATGACATCAGGGATTTTCCTTAAGAAAATGTGGAGCAGGTGTCTCTGGATGTTTCTCAAAGAACAGATGGTAGGTCTCTGTCTTTGTCAGACTGGGAAAAATGGTCTCCTGCTTAATTCTTAGGTAAAAGTATCTACAGTATATTGTCCTTGGAAATTCTAAGATAAAACAGAAAGTTGCATATCACATGATTTGACTCATATGTGGAATCTAATGAACAAAATAGATCCAGAGACATAGATGCATGGAATAGACTGGCTAATCTGAGAAGGAAGGTGTGGATGGGTGGTGAGTGGGGAGAAATTAACCAGGGAATTTATATGCATTTATGCATAACCCATGGGCACCAGGGGTGGGCAAACTTTTTGACTCGAGGGCCACAATGGGTTCTTAAACTGGACCGGAGGGCCGGAACAAAAGCATGGATGGAGTGTTTGTGTGAACTAATATAAATTCAAAGTAAACATCATTACATAAAAGGGTACTGTTTGTGTTTTTTTTTTTCAATAGTTTTATTCATTTCAAACGGGCCGGATCCAGCCCACGGGCCGTAGTTTGCCCTCGGCTGGCATAGACAAGAGTGTGGTGAAGACCTGGGTGTGGTGTAGAAGGAATCAATGAGGGGAAAAACATGGGGCATCTGTAATACTTTCAACAATAAAAATACATTTTTAAAAAATTGTTTAAAAAATAATTTTCAAAACCACAAATATGTCTTAAGACAAAAAGTTAATTTCCTTTCTCAGAAAACTCTATGGGAGAATACTGCTGTTTTGTCTAAAACTCTGTAGTTTGAAATAATCATATGATTCCCTTGTTTTCAGTTTGCTCTTAGGATGCCTGTTACTTTATATCTAGGAAGGAAAGATATAACTGTTGGAGCCCTTGTTTTATCACTTTTTAAAATAAAAAAAAATGCTTACACAGAAAAACATGAATATGAATACAAGGTATCTAGTATGAAAATAAAGCAATGTTTTCTACAACTCATGTCTCGATGTTATGGGGGAGAGGTTTTTTTTTTCACTAGCAGAAACCTATATTATCATATTCTCTCAGGAGCAGCTCTAATGGTCTGAATCCAGAATTTATTTTCAAGGAGAGAAACAAATTGGCTTAATATGCAACCATTTGTTGCCAAATGAATTGACAAAATATTTAGGCATGCAAGGATCACACATTCGTTGAGGAAAAAACATAATTTATTTTAAAACTGGTGCATTGTACCTGTTAGACTAGCGATAACTAGAAAGATCTAGTGGCTGGCAGATTTCTTTCCTTGTAACATATTGTAGTGGGCAGAGGAGGTGGGATTTGGTCCTCTACACTTTCCAGTCCTGCTCTTCATCCTCCTTTGTCAGGAGATAGGGCCCTTATGCCCACGTTCCACTTCTATCCTCACCTTCGCACTGGCCTTTATTAAACTTAATAGATTGCTCATTTTTGCTAAGATGCCACAATCCTACCCCAGGGATATTTGCATTTTGAGAGCTGTCAGAATTTTAAGCAAAGAGGTACTGTTCAGATGACAGGCCAAAGCTGAGTGGTGGAGGAGGGAATGTTCTGATCCGTGGGCACCCTGGTGTCTCCAGGCACAGGGGCCTCCTCCGCAGATGGGTGAACCTGGCAGATGGGTGCACCTGCCAAAAATGATTCTTGCTTTGGTTTTATAGCTTTTGCCACCAACATTGAATGGATTTCTTAAATCAGAATCTCTACATAATTTTTCTGCCATTAAGTTGTCTGATTTTCAGTTTCTTTGCTCAAATGTCATTGAATTTTAAATTATGCTAAAGGTGTAAAAAGGACAGAGAATGATTTACTTCAAACCTCTCACTTATAGATCAGGAGACAAAGGTGTCACAATGTCAAGGGACTTGTCCAAGCTCACGGGGCTGAGGGTCAGCGCAGAGCAGCATGAGGCCCAGGCCTCCCTGTGCAAAGTAGTCCCCTCTTGCTGGCCCTGACTCCAACACTGCAACAGTCCAGGCACAATGTTGGGAATGTTCTGAGCCCTGCGTAACTCATCGGTGCCTTTGTTCTGCAAAAGCGGAGACAGTGTTAATAGGTTGCTCAGAAGGAGGCCAACAGAAAGCTTGGAAAATTGAACCAGAACTTGCAAGAAACATGCAAAATACATTTATGTGTAATAAAGAACAAAGGTGATAGTGGGAAGAGTGCTTGATATTGGACCCTTTATTAAAGATCCTCTAAACCCTGATAATGTTATTTTTTTATTTTTTTAAATATATTTTATTGATTTTTTTACAGAAAGGAAAGGAGAAGGATAGAGAGTTAGAAGCATCGATGAGAGAGAAACATCGATCAGCTGCCTCCTGCACACCCCTCACTGGGGATGCATCCACAACCAAGGTACATGCCCTTGACCAGAATCAAACCTGGGACCCTTCAGTTCACAGGACAACGCCCTATCCATGGAGCCAAACCAGTTAGGGCAACCTTGATAACTTTATATCCATGATCTGACACAGAACAAAACTGCAGCTCAGGCCAGAGAAAAATTCCACTCTGACTCATGCCCTTCCAAGTTGTCTTATGAAGTCACCAATGAACATTTAAACAAGAACACAAGTTTCATACAGATATGCATAAAAATGTTGAGAATTTTTATAATTCATAACCTTATTTTCTTCAATGGTGTGATTGTATTTGCAAAAAATTGGAGAAATGCATAATAACATATGTAAGTAAAAATTAAAAGTCACTTTAAAATATAGAAAGGAAGAAAAAATTATTATTAAAATATCTGTTGCACTTTAGTTAAAATTTTATTCTACATTTTCTGGCAACAATGGGAAAGAAGGAAATATATTTATGACTTCCCACTGTTTGATAGAGGGAGCACATGCCTGTTTATCAAGGGGGATTTTTAAAATTTTAATTCTTAAAGAAAATTGGCATTTGATTCCTTAGATTAAAGCCCTAAGCAATATAATGGCTAATGTCTTCACCCATGGTTTTCTGGAAGATTCATTCATTCTTTCTCTGCATGGGATCCTGCCTCAGCTACAAAGGCAGATCTTCCCTTCTCCCCCTGAGACACTTACAAGACCTCTCTGGCTGGACTTCATATGTGCAATGGAGAAAGTGTTTAGCAGCAACATGCCTTGCATAACCTCTCTTACACCTCCCTTTGCATCCTGTGATGGTGAAGTTAATGTGTCAACTTGGCCAGGCCATGCATACCCAGGGATTGATTGATTGCCTGATTGATTGAATGATTTGTTTGTTTATATTTATTAATTGATTTCAGAGAGGAAGGGAGAAAGAGAGGAAGAAACATCAATGATGAAAGAGAGTCATTAATTGGCTGCCTCCTGCATGCCCCTTACTGGGGGCCAAGCTCACAACTGGTGTATGTGCCCTGACCAGAAATTGAACCATGATGTCCTGGTTCATAGGATGATGCTCAACCACTGAGCCACGCCAGTGGGACCATACCCAGGGATTTAGCTAATCATTACTCTGGGTGTGTCTGTGAGAGTGCTTTGGGATGAGACTAAGTCAAGTAGATTGTCCTTCTCAATGATGTGGGTAGACCACATCCAATCCATTGAATAGAAAAACAAGACCAACCTGGTCCCTGGAGGGAGAGGGGGTTCTGCCTTCCTGACTGCTGAGTTGGGGAATCCATCTGTTTCTGCCTTCATATGGGACCTACACCATTGGTTCTCCTGGTGCTCCAGCTGGCTCACTCACCTGGCAGATCTTGAGATTTGTCAACTCCATAATCATTAGAGCCAGTTCCTCATCATAAATCTCCTTCTATATGTGGATATACCACCTATTGGTTCTGTTACTCTACAGAACCCAAATACACACCCTTTTCCAGGCTTTTTGGATGGTGCACCAAGGAGACTCAGCTCAACATCTATCCACCTGTCTTTCTCCCAGAGACCAGATCAGAAATGAAGGCTTGTCTCCACAGGGAAAGGGACAGGGCCAACACAGGAAAAATTACAAAAGCCATGGAGTCTCCCTGATATTTTCTGTCTTGTAGGACTATCTCCTACCTCTTCATCTTTTTTTTTGCTCCCTGGTGTTCCCTCTCCATTATAAACCTACTTTCATTACAAGGTGTGTGTTTATTTTTTTCTATGACCATTAGTACCTCTCGGCCACAGCTATCACAGAGCTCCCACACAATTCTGAGTAGGACTGCACCATAAAAAGTTTGAATCCTGGCCCTTCATAGAGCATTTGGCAAAAAAGAATTCCTCCATTACGGTGCCCAGAAACACCCTGGGCAAGCCCCGGGAGGCATTTCTCTCTTCCAGGAACCCTGGTATAGCAGGACTGTGGAGATGCCTCTGGGCAAGGCAGAAACAAAGGAAAACTATGAAAGATAGGTCAATTGGATTGTCCCCAGGCAATGACACCTTTTATGTTTTTTGGCTCTGACTATATGGTTGAAACTGTCTGAATTGGACCTGGCACATCTTTTCAACTTGTTATGATTTGGTCTTGATTCTACAGAAAAGGTCAAGCACCATGAAAAATATCTGAAAGGGTAGAGCTTGGCCAGGCTCTTTGCCAATGAAGCAGCCATGGACAAAAGGGGGCAGTCACTGTCATCTTGTTCCACGCTGTGTGATTATCGCCCTGCTCCTTTGAACTCTCTCCAGCATGGCTTTATGTCTCAGCTTCAAGCAGGTGTTTTGCTGTGACCATGAACACAGCACTGTACTAGATCTTTCAAGTGTGTGGGTTGTGCAAATAGCTATTGCCTACAAACTTTCTCTGAATGATGAACTGACTATGCAACCTACTCCGAGTTGTGCTAGTCTGGCTCAGGAACCCATGAAAGTTTGCATGTTTTCTTGAACTCACACTTTTAATTGAAATATTCTGCCCACTGAAGACATCCTCTGTTTTTGATAAAGCAGTTTGATGATGCATAGAGACTAACTCACAGAGGCTGAATAAGTGAGCACAAAACCAAGGAAAGGAAGGAAGTTGACAACATACAACTATAATGGATGTGTAGACATAGCTTCCTCTTTCACAGAAAGACTGGATAGATGGGAGACATTGTCACCTGCAAACTGAAAACCAGGAAGGACGATGGTGTTTTAATAGTATGATGTGCATGGATGACATTAATCTATGTGTGTACAAAATTAATGTATACTTCAAAAACTATTAACTTCTGGATGGAGACATTTGTATGTTGAGTCACCAGATCTTTTCCTTAGAAATTTGGGGATCCATGCTTGTGGCTTGGGAGAAGTGTTGGTCACCTAGAATTCCTTCACATAGAGGTGGTAGCAGAAAATGAGAAAGGATGAGATCCCAAGGGACACTGTGGGAAAAGAGGAGAAGAAAGTTGAACCCAGGATTTACTTGGATGGGAAGGAAGAAGACATTGCAAGAATAGTGAAAGGTGCCTCAGAGTCAGAAGGTGTGAGATGGAAGGGATCCTTTCACAGGGCTGTCCTCCCACGATAAACTATGTAGAAATAAAAAAAAAATGCCCTTTGGTGAACACCCTTAATTTGAAAACATAACAGGAAGTTGGGAAGTCCTGGTCAGTCCATTTCAAAAGATTGAACTAGAAGACAAGGAGGGACATAGATTTTCACCCTGGGGATGCTCTAGGCAAGTGGCTTGGTGAAGGAGGAAGACAGAAGCCAACATCAGGGGTACTTACCGAGGGTAATTCCAAATGCCAACACACTAAAGAATGCCAAGGAATGCATGATACTGTCCCAGAGGTTGCAGATGAGAGGAGCAGTATGGCAGAGAGTGTGACATGTAGTCAGGGGAAGGGGAAACTGGGTGACTCAGGGGGAGGAGGGAAGGTCACCAGAGCATGGGCAAGTGGATTTGGCTGTAGCTGTAGCAAAGTCAGATATTCCTCCAAGAAATCATCAATTATGGATGCAGCAATTTCAGTTTGTCCTGCTAAACTGTGAGCTCTCTGAGGACTGTGACTTCAGAGGTTCATCAGGGGACTGCTGCAACAGAACACAGATTCAAAGAAAACTAAAATGAAAAACAAAAAAATAAAGCTCTGGACCAGGTTTGAGTCTAAGAACATTTCAAATATAGTTTCTTGTCTGATAGTCAATAGACCACATCTGGAAAGTAGAGAAAAAAAAATGTCTATGCCCATGTCTTTTGTTCATGGTGACTTGCAAAGACATTATGAAAACATGAGGATATGTTGAGAGAGAGAGAGAGAGAGAGAGAGAGAGAGAGAGATTTCAGGTCTAAGGGTTTTAGAAGCAAAGCAATTCCAGATAATGCCCAGGCTGATTGAAGGAAAGGTGTGCCGAACATTCACTCATGACTGGTTATATAGATGTGTGCTGACAGCAAGTCAAAGCTGATGCTGTGAGGACTACAGAGATGGGGAGATATTCTTTCTTTCACTGAGTGCTTTCTAAGAAGGATGTAAATTTCCATGGAGAAACCCAGGTAACAAAGCGAATTCTTAGTGCTCTGACACACCTGACCTTCAAGAATGGAGGAGTCAGCCATGAAATGAGGGATAGGAGGCAACTTGATGAGTCAGATGGGATTCTTCATGAGGATCAAACCTCAGTTGTCTAGAAGGCCCTCAGGTATGAATGACAGAGAAATTACTTTGGGATTTTCTGGGGTGCACATAAAAAAGAGCAGCACAAATAGGACAGGAAGGGAAAGGTACCTGCCTGTTAGGTGGGTGTGAAGGATGGGCCTCAAGGTAGGTCTTCACCTTGAACCTAAGACCAACCCAGGTCTTGATCCTGGTTGACTTAAAAAACATTTACTTTAAAAACAAATTCTTTAAAAATTTAAATAAACCATTAAAGTTTATTTAAATGCAAAGTAAAAATGTACCTCTGCCTAAACTTAAACAAATAATCCATGTAGTCAATGAGGTCATAATAATAGACTAGCAAATGCAGACTGTTCGACTTTCAACAGTGTGGCAGTCATCACACAAAATGCCCCTGAATTAGATATAGCAAGAGGTGGTGGTAAAACATATGCTGACACACGTAGCAGGGAAATGATGCTTAAACATAGGACAGACACGTAATTTGGCCTTGCTCTCTATTTTCATGTGGTGCAGTGGTCAGTTTTTTAATTAGTGGTCCACCCGCCTTAATATCACCGGGGCAGAAATAATTGCTTCATTGTCAAAGAACCTGTTAAGACAGCCACATGGGAAAGTGCCAGAGACAGATCATTCTGGGACTTCTTTATAGACTGCTTTGTAAATAAATCATACTTTTTAATTGCTCTGTCAGAAAGATCCTTCCTTGAGCAAAAGGTGACGGGGGCTGAATGTGGGAACGCCACAGGACATCTGTTTGGTCTGGCCAAGGGCTCCGTGCACTTGTTCTCAATACCCAGAGCGACCTCTCGGATTCCATGGACATAGTAACAATTAAAAGCGCACAATGGCGCGACCATGTTCACTGTGACAGAGGCAGGTTGGCTGCTTCCCATAACAGCCTCCCGGGCGAGCGGAACAAAGGGCCTCAGCCCATCTGCACGGATGCTCTGAATGCCGCCTGTTCCAAAGGCTGCGCTCCTCCTCCAGCGCCCCAGGAAGCCCCCCGCACAGACAGAACTCGGAGGTCTGGGGGAGCCCTCCAACATTACTATGATAATGAATTCTGGATACCTCTGACACACTCAACAAAGGGATGGGTTCTTGAGATAGCAGCTTAGCAGATCAGGGAGACAGTGCTGCTGACTCAACATGGACAGAAGTGACTGACCTGGGCATCTCCAAGTGGGTCCTGTTGCTTGAACTTTTTCCTCTGGGAATGGTAAACAAGTAAGAAACCCTGTGGTTGTGTGTGGGTCGTGGAGAAGTCTGACCCCACATCTGAAATTGACCTCCTCCTTGCACCTTATTCACTCCTACAGTCCCCTTCCTCCGTGACTCAGGAAGGACATTGGATATCCTCACATACCTCTCCGTGTGGTTGGGGGGGAGGGGTTCGGGAAGAATGGCATCCACAGTGGCCCTAGAGGATAAGGTCCGGCAAGGCCAGCATCCTAAAGATGAAAGTTTCCTTCTCTTTTCATTAACCACAAACTGTGTTTCTGATTACAATCACTTAGATTGCCAACTCCCCTCAAATAAAAGCCCTGAAGTTCCAGAAGGTGCCAGAACAAAGCTCCAATGGGGAACCTGAGGAACCCACTCCTCAATTGGGTGACACATCCAGAATCACTTGGCGATGCTTAAGTTTTCTTGATTAATCTCACATTTTACAATTGAAGTAAGCCTTAGATAAATTACAGAGGTGAAAACATTGGCAACACCAATAACAAAGAACAGTAACAACAACAACAAAACAGGCCTTTGACGCAAAGGGAGGGAAAGGAGTTGAACCCAGTGTCACGTCAAGTCCCCGAACGCGGTGGCACCAGTCCGCAGCCGTTAACAACTATTATATAAACATAATGGAATGCGCCCGGTGTTCTGACTGATGGAAAAAGCCCAGTCATTAGCCACTGGGGGATGCCCCATGCCCGCACCGCTCTCCAGCTGCCATCCAAGTGTGTTTCCATAAAACTCAGCGCGGTTAACAAGGAGTTTGATGGAGTGTTAACGATCTTCAGCTTCAGGTCGAGCTGTTAACCAACAAAGTCGTCATTAACTGCTGGTAATGACTGCATTTCTGGGGATTACGGCTTAATTATGAACTTGATGGCCACAGTCCTGCTGCCTGACTTGGGGAATAGTTTTCCATCACGGTGCTTTCCCCACAACCTTCATTTCTCCGTGCTGGGCCTCTGCTATTTGAAGGGACAGAAGACACAGAGAGTCAGTGCTTTCTGGATCCACTTTTTGCAAGCTCAATGGCCTCAAGCCTCCAGTGGACCCGAGTTCTCTGCAGACAGAAAGCACGGAGGAGCTTTTCGTCACAAATGATTTCTCTTAGGGACTATTGATTTATTATCAACAAAAAGCAGGCTGGTCCACTGGGGTGATTCTGCAGCTCCACTAGCTGGAATGACTGAGATTTCAGGAAATGGTCCCCCCTCCAACACACACACACACACACACACACACACACACACACACTCTTATGCCTGGGTAATGACTCGAGGTGCGTCACCTCTGAAATCTAAACCTCTCCTGCTCTTCATCGCATGTCACTAAAGGGGAAAGTGGATGGGGGCATTCAAATCCAGCCCACCACTGATAACCGGCATGGACCCATATCTGGGGCCATTCCTAAACCCACAACAATGATTATCCCTAAATATTATTGCCTTCATTTCACTTCTTATTTTAAATTAAATTTAAAAAGTCCATAATATAATGGACCTTCCTTCATTTTCAGTATCTAGCCTTTCATTTACTCACATCACTGGGCTGCAACTTTCTTTAGAGCGATGTTTTTGAATGGCTTTGAAGCTTAGGAAAGTTTCATTTAATACTTGTGGTCATCATGCATTATACAGGAAATAAAGGCTACTTTTACTGTACATTCATGATGTGAAATTGGGGGAGGGGTTTATATGTGCTTCTGTGGATATTATCTTCAATTCAAAACACTTCCCTACTCTCATTAGCCTCATCATTTACATGCACCTTAACAGGCTTACCCCATGGCAGCTTCTCCAGAAACATTTGCTGAATGATATGATTGTATTTCTATGCATGTCTATATAGGAATATTTCACATTGGGAAGGCACCTTTCTCTTTGGCCACTGTGAGCACATGGCTTCATGTGCCTCTCCTGGAGACAAGGTTGTGTCCAGGGAGGGTTTGGTGTTTGTCACAGAAGAAACACAGAGAAAAGTTCCTATGAAAAGGTTGCAAAAGAGGTTCTTGCAACCAAAGTCAGTTCAGCAAATCAAGCTGTTGTCTGAAGAGGGGATGACCCCAAGTTCTTCCTTAGTCACCCCTCTACTACCCATTGAGGCCCAGGCCTGGTAAAGCCTCAGATCTGGGTCCCAGGCAAGGAGAGGGTGGTGAATTCATCCCCTAGGCTCACAGGACTGTGGAAAGAAAGAGATGGTGTGATCTTGAAGGTGAGAGGTTTCCCAGATTCCTCTCTTAGGAATTTGGCTCAAAGGAGAAACCATAAGCCTTAAGTGAAGGGGAACCCTAGTGCAAAGGAAGCCCCCACCTCCTCTGTGAGGAGAGTGCTCCAGGCTGCCCAGTCACCTAGCTCCACCATCTCTAGGAAATGAAGGGATGCCCCTAGCTGAGACCCACTGTAGTTTCCTGGGTTATGCAGGATGTGGACAGGACCCCAAGCCAAAAAGCTCCCTGTGGACTAAGAAAGATGGGGTGCTGGTGCAGGATAAGGAGAAACCAGGAGGGAGGGCAGACTGCTCCCTGCCAGGCCCAATGGTTCACAGCAGCTTATGGAGGGTACCTCACAGATATGTGACCAAGAAGGCAGTGCCCTGGGATCTCGCACCCGGGAGACAGACAGACCTGGTCAGGAGTTACAGCCCTGAGCTGAATTGCAGCAGGCTGAGCAGGTGTCATGAATCAGGGCTGAGCTGGGACCAGAGGTCGGGGTTCCTTATGTTCCTGGGGGTGGCAATTCACCCACCATTCCAAGTAATCCATATCTGATGGGGAAAAGAGGGTGGGCTGGCTTCCCAGGGCCTGAGCTCTATAGTGAAGGGTTTGTTGATGCCATCCAATCAGCCTGACCTGAAAAATATTACCCACTATTTAGTTGACCCTGCTCCTGCCAATCAGCAGGTGGGGCCAGGGAGGAAGGAACAACAAAACACAGCCATTATATTTTTGGCACATTTGATTGAATTGTGCATCAAAGTGTGCCTCTCTGATCCCTGATCTGTAGGGTACGTGTGTCTTTGTAAACCTCTTTCACATTGCTTTGCAAACCTGTATTTGCTCTCCTTTGGAATATGAAAGGCATAACTAACATTTTCTCCTGTCTCCACCCCTTGTTTGTAAGAAGCTGCTAACATGGATTTAGGGGAAACTATTTTGCAGACACAGTTCTCTGTGCCAGAAGTAAATGAAAGCAATATTAAAAATGCCTTTGAACATGTTCCACAAATTCGAAAGAATATTTATAACCGTGCTCAGGAACCCACACTACTCGAGCCTCCCTGTGATTCATTTGGTGAAGATGGACCTTTAGGAGCCCAGCACCTCCACGCATACCCAGCTCACCACCCGCCACCTCTGCCAGGGCCCCACTGGACACTGATGCCCAGCCTGTCAGGAAGGACTCCAAACTGGGTTTCTGATAGTTAGTACTAGAAACCTGTGCTGTGGACTTAGACTCTTCTCCTTAATGAAATCTGGGAATATTGGAGTTGAATAACTATCTTATAAACTGGGATCTTATAACTCCCTCCCACAACCCCAGTCATTCTCCCTCTCTTTCTGAGAGAGGCAACGCTGAGTTGGGCATATTTTCTCACTGATGCAGCAGGCACTTGCAGAGTTTAAGTCATGCAGACAAGCTGCTGGGTTGTTTTCCGCAGACCTGGTATTCGTTATTTCAGCCCACACAAACACTAGTTTCTGGAGAGAATGACATGTTTTATATCAAGCTTCTCACAGCAAACAAGCATGTTAAAGCATACTGGACACAAGGAAATGATATGTCATCTACATCTTCAATGCCATCACGCACATACAGATGTGCGTGTGCACACATGCATTCACACAGACTTTAAAGTATTCACAGATTACGTAGAAATCATTTTCATGATATCCCATTTATATTAACTGAGCATTGACCGATGAGTTTGTTCTAAATTTGCTTACGTTTTAAATTTGGGCATTTTGTCTTTATATTTTCTCCAGCTCCTCCCTTTGTTCACCTTCTGCAGCTACAAGAATGAGGTGCTGGTGGCCCCTTGTCACGAAGCTGGATGGGTGACACTATCCTTAGCCTGCACCTCAACTGTGTTTGGTCACTTCCCCCTTGGGTGGGCTGGCGACTCTGGTAGTCAGGGGAAGCACACTGCTTTTCCATGAACCCCTGTGGCGACATCACTTTCCAATGAACAATGCAATTAAGTTCAGTTTTGGATTACAGCACTTTATATAAACCAAATATTAAAATGTTTGCAGATAGTCTATGTAATGCTTCTTTTTTGCATTATAACCATGATGTAGAATGTTCTGCATTAATTGAAAGGCAAAAATTTTATTTAAAAATAAAACATTTCACAATTACAGAATGCAAAAGAGCTATTTGTAAATAGAATTATTATTTTCCTTTCTCTTTTATTTATTCCTAATACTAAAAATAATAATATTAATATATAACATGTTTTCTCATGTACAAAACAAGGCAAGACACAGCAAGTGCTATTGTTTTGTGATTGATGCTGGCATATCTCAGTCACTGAGTGATTCTGTGGTATCTTAAATTGTATTCCATTATGTTTAATAAAATTATAAACCAGAATAGTCTCCTATATGAGTTCAAAGAACAGTTCTTTTACATTGAATTAATAAAACTACAAACTGGTGCATAATATGAATTCATGAAGTCACAACATTTTCAGGAAATAGTAATGTTTTAATTAATTAAAAATCCAGACAAATTAGCCATTTTGGACATTTGAAAAATCAGTGCTTTCAATCCTAGTTTATGATGCGTGCTCTGTAAATGTTAAATAAACCATCAGGAAGAAAAAAAACACTGTCAAAAGGCACTCAGATAGCAGTTACATTGTTTTTTTTGACTTTCTATCAAAATTTTTGTGGATCTCCAAACTGGTTTGAAAATATATTCATAAAATATGATTTCATTACATAGAATGCTGGCAAAACCAATACAACAACCGCCTGCAAAAGTCAAATTCAAAACATGATTAAGGTTATCATACTGGTTGCAAGGGTTAAAGGCTAGAATCATAAAACTAGTAAATTCCTTTGATCTTTGTCCTAGATTTAAAGGAACTATATCTCATTAAACCAAAAGAAACAAACTGACACATGAATAATGATGTTTTCCTTCCACACGTGACTCCCATTAATGAAGAAAGCTCCTGATTTCTGCAGTAATTATCCAATCATCCCTAGAATCTTCCAGCAGAACCTGACACCCCCAAGAGGTTGATTCCAGTTTTCAGGTGCTGCCATCTACTAGAATCTAAGTTCTGAAGACCAGGGACTCTGCTGGTTTTGCTGCATTTAGTCCACAGTGCCTATGGCATTTTCCTACACATAGGAGCCACTCAATAAAATAGCTATTGAATGAATCCATGGGTTAGGAAGAAGGATCAAGAAAGTAGTGGAAAGAAAAGAACCTCCACTCACTGCTTACTACTAGTGGCATTCTTTGTACAGATGACTGAAAGACACCAGATTCCCCAGTATCTAATCTGCTCTCACACTCTTAGTTGAGGTCAAAGATATTTTGGACTAGAAGACAGAAATCAAATGAGTATTGAAACAGGGATAAAAATATAGATAAATAGACGGAAAGAGGGTACCACTGGGTAATGCCAATGTAATGGGGAGAAGCCAGAGGAGCAGGTGTAGTCACAGAGGCAACTATAGTGCAGAACTGAACATCGGTGCTAGGGAATAGCAGGACAGGGATGGCCGAGGAGCAGGTAGAAAAAGAGCATCTGTCCTGAAGTCAACACAGGCTCACACAGACCTAAGTCAGGCAAACTTCATCTGGATTTGGGATAAGATTACTGGATTTCTGGATGAGAAACGTAACACTGACAATAGTTTAGTGCAGATGTCAGCAAAGCAGTTGCAAATATCATGCTCTTTCCTTCTGGACACGAGGGAGAAGCATAGTCAGCATGCTAATGAAATTTAGATTCCTCACCAGTTCAAAGACAGTTCCCCAAGGATGTGGTTCACTGGCTCCAGGCCAAGCCGGAAATTGCCATCACTTGGATGTGGGCATTGAGGTCAAGCTGCCCAATTTTTTTTGCATGACATATAGCTTGAAGTAATAATAATTTCCCTGGATGATAGAGCTAGCATCCAAAACATCTTCACAGCTTTGACAATGAGCTGAATATAAGACAATGGCATTTGCCAGGAGGAGATGAAGCCCCACAATCCCAATGGTCCATGGGATGCTCAGAAGGCTCCTCCATTCTGGGATGAGGGCCCCTCCTGGGGGATCATTGCTGAGGAAGGGTTGAGCCCCCCCATAGGCTGCATTAACAGAACAGCAGCTAAATCAAGGCTGTTGCACTGGTCAGATCATAGCTAGGAGGATGTGCTTGCCCCTATGCTCTGAATTTAAATGAGACAAAGATGAATTATGTCCAGAGAAAAAAGAATTGGCAAAATAACTCAAAAACTGGTCAGAAGAAATAAATTAGGACTGTGCAGCTTAAGAGAAGAGCTGGCAAATATCTGAAAACACACACACACACACACACACACACACACAAAATGACCCCCAATATTTGAAAGTATTTTGCATCAAAATAAATTAGCTTAATTATCTCAAGAGTTTGAATTGGAGGCAATGAATGAAAGCTACAGAGAGGAATTTTTACCTAGATAGGGGGAGAAAATTAAGAAATCTGACATTATAAACTGATACCTTTAGAAGGCAGTAGATTTTGTATTATTTTGAAATGTTTGAAAAGTGGCTGTGGATACTTTATTGAAATGTTGTTGAAAAGCATCATTGTTTGATGGTTGGCTCAATACTTGACCTAGATCTGCACTTTTCAATATGGCAGACATTTGGCCATTGGACACATGAAACATGTTGGTCCAAATTGAGATGTGTCTGAAGTGTGAAATATTTACCAAATTACAAAGATTTACGATGCACAAAAAAATTAAAATATCTCACTGGTATAGTTTTAATAACGATTACATGTTTTATAGATAATGTGTTAGCTACATTGGGTTGTATAGAGTTTATTAAATAATTGCACCTCTTACATTTTTTTGACTTTTAAAAATGGGGTTACTATAATGTTTAAAATTGCATATGTAATTATATACTATAATGTTTTAAAATGCATATGGAGTAACATTATATTTATATTTGATTGCATTGGCCTAGATCCTAGCTACTCAGACTTTGGCTCTTATATCAGCAGCATTACTTGGGAGTTTGTGAGAAATGCAGAACATACACCCTACCTGGGACCCACTGAACCATTTTAACATGCTTTGAGAAGTACTGGTCTAGATTATGATTGCTCTCAAACATTTCTAAAAACAGAGGAGCCTGTTATTTAAACGAAATCTAGGTGGAAGACTGCTATAAAAATAATTATGGGGGTGCTCTCTATTCTGGGGGATTATCACTTTTTTCACCTTGACATGCTTTTACCATGGTCCTATTCTTTGGAGTAAAGCACAGTTGGGTAACCACTGGACTGTATCATTTTTTAAGGTCTTTAAAATATCTGAAATCTATAAATTCCCAATGTTTAGTAATTCACACATTCATTCAAGTTTATTAAACAGAATGGCAACAAACTATTTGTGAGTGTGGATGTGAATTTACAGTTCATTGGCTGTCAAATTTGTTCAATCATTGGAATCATTAGTGAACGTAATTTATAAAAATCTATAAAAATTTAAAAACCTATTTACGTAAGAGCTCTCTGAGTAAATTTAATACAAAATTCAGCTACAACCTTCACAAGAGCAATACCGATATCACCTCTCCCAATATTTTTGAGTTATTCCAATAAATGCTTCAAATATGTACTTTTAGATATAGCACCAAGTTTTTTCTTTATATTACTAATTCTATATTTTAAAATGTTGACAGTATTAAAGAGAACCTGATGCTGTTCATTTAAGACAATCAAAATTAAAAGCTTCCCACTCTATTATGAATAATTTCCTTATATAAACTAAAGCAAAGTATTTATTTTGAAAGGGATTTGTGTTGCTATTTCTCATGGAATTCTCTGATTTAGAAAAAGGCCAGAGACTTACTATGAAAATCTCATCCCCTTTACATTGTAGGACTAAAATTGCATCAGGAGCTAAAACTGTGATACAGGTAAATGTGGTAACAGGAAGAAAAACATGGAAAATTTCTGTGTCCTTGAAGTCAGATATGTGTGGTCAGTGGATTTGGTCATGAGGTCACTGTGATAGTACCTATCAGAGGAAAAACATGTCAGAGCCATCTGTGAGGAAGATAATAAATAATTTTTAAAGTGTGTTATTCAAGCAAAAAATTACCCTGACATTGAAATGGTAGAGATAAATATATTTACGAGTATTGTAATAGAGCAAAGGCTAGGGTTCAGTTTGAATACAGAGAAGACAGGAGGGGACTTACAGGCATCAAGTAGAATGAAGGTCAGTGGATGGAAAATTACTAAGAAGAGAAATCAACCGTAGGGGATTCTTAAAAGGAACTTGACTTAGGTGGATTTTTGTAACCACTGGCCTGACAAGGACAGGGCCAAGATGCAACCCTGGTTGGGAAGAGACCTCAGAAGAGCCTGACTAAAGTTGGTCAGAGAGAGAGTCTGTCTGCCAATAGCTTTTGGGGAGCACACAAGACTTGGTTGGAAAGTTTGTAAAGAGGACATTTCAAGAGAAGGGAAGTGTGCTGAAGGCAGCCTGCCCTGTTTATTGGAATTCTGACTTGGGGGAGTGCTGAAGGCAGTGCCCCTAATTATTCCTTGACCTTTCCAAACAAGCCTGTGCATGAGCAGACCCCCGGATGTTTACTGGAATCCTTATGCTTAATCTTTGGGTATCCTTGGTTAAAGGATACTGCAAACACATGCGCCAAATAATAACTACCTATGGTTCTGGGTGGGTGCTAGACGTATTAGGGTGATCAGTCATGTTATGTCAACATCAAATCACTATGTTGTTTACCTGAAACTAACATAATATTGTATATCAACCCTAACTAAAAAGTATTTGTTTTCTTAAAAAAAAAATTATTGAATTAATTGGGGTGACATTGGCTAATAAAATTATATAGATTTCAGTTGTACAGTTCTATAATACAGCATCTGTATATTGTATTGTGTGTTCATTATCCAAAATCAAGTCTCCTTCCATCACCATTATCCCCCCTTTACCCTCTTCTACTTCCTCCCCCACCCACCCCCTTTCTCTCTGGTAATCATCATACTGTTGTCTGTGTCTATGAGGGGTTTTTTGTTTTGTTTTGCTTAATCCCTGCACCCTTTTCACCCAATGTATCTATAAAGCTAAAAAATAGAAATACTGGGTCATAAAGGTACTGACAAGGAAAAACAAAGAAACAAGATATGCTCTCTCCTGTTAACCCCACCTCTAGGCAAATGTCTCTAGCACAAACAGTAAATGCCACCTTCATCCGTCACCTCTGGGTGAGCATACAGCCAATGGACAGATAGCCAGGACCTTCCCCTGCGCCCTCATCCTGATGGCACCTCCCAGGGCCCAGCGTTCTGCATCAGGCTGAAGGAGCATATCCTACACCTTTATTGGCCTCTCCCTGGAGGACCACAAACTGCATTAGTCTGAATTACCAAATCAAAACTTTATGTGCAGCAGTTTCCCCACGCGGCTTTAGCATTTTTATGTCATAATCTCTCCACCCCCATCCCCTCACATGCTCCACACCCATTACGTTATTGAAAAATTCTCAACAGATGTCATCTGAAGATGAATGGGGCTGGCCCGTGGGTATCTCAGTTGGAATCTGAATATTGCTCAACTCAACTAAAAATGTCAGGGAAAGAAGAGTCGGCACAAACAATGCCAGATGTGCCAGCACAGTTGTTTCCATGTCAGTTTCCACAGACCATCAGTGTGGGCAGTTTTCGCTTCCAGAAGGTGCGGGTTTCCTCATCAGTGTTGGCAGGGCAGGACTGAGGCAGATGAGTAGGTGGGAAGGGAAATCAAGCTCAGGGGTGTTTGATTTTAAACTAGCAAATTAATCCTGAGAACATCATAACCCTAACACTTATTCAGTTCTTCTAGAAGCATCCTTTTACTGCTGCTAAGGGGAGTGGGTTGGGGGAGGGGGCAGGGACACAATGTACAAATGCCGGTACAGAATGTGGTAAGATGCAGTCTGCCTTCCTGTTCTCAGATAGTCAGGTAGGAAAACCATAACTCCAGGTGGTGGGTAATATACAGATAGGAAGAGTGACAAATTCAGCCCAAAATGCTATGAGAGGGGTTATCACAGTTAACTGAATAGGGAAAAAAAATGCTCCTCTGCAGTGGCCTAGAGCAAGAATTTTTAAATTAAAGAGTCTTCAATTTCACATATCTCCACTTCTTTTATTTTTTCAGGTTTAATGATATGTAATTGATATATAACATTGTGTAAGTTTCAAGTACATACACTACTCATATATATTGTATTATGGTTAGCTAACACCTCCAACATAGCACATAATTACCATTTATTTTTTGTGGTGAGAATAGTAAAGATCTACTCTGTTAGCAAATTCTAAGTGTATAATTCAATATTATTAACTATAGTCACCATGCTGTACATTAGGTCCACAAAACTTACTCATCTTGTAGGGAATTTTGTATCCCAGCCCCCAGCCCCTAATAATCATCATTCTAGTCCACTTTTTTTGTTTTTAATGGCTTTATTGATTTTAGAGAGAAAGGAAGAGGGAGAGAGTGATAGAAACATCAATGATGAGAGAGAATCATTGATTGGCTGCCTCTTGCATGACCCCTACTAGGGATCTAGCTCTGCAACTGGGTCATGTGCCCTGATTTGGAATCGAACCTTGACCTCCTGATTCATGGATGAACACTCAACCACTGAATTACACCAGCCAGGCTAATCTCCAACTCTTTTGTGTGACCTTGGGCACAGCCTTAACCTCTCTATGCCTGATGCTTTACCTGTAAAGTGGAATTGTTGGAGGAAGAATTTAGTTAATGTATGCCTCCACAGGGTTATTATGTGGCGTTAAAGATAAGTTAATGCATCCAACACTGTGGGAGCATCATCTGATACCACCTGAGTGTTAACTTCTGTTGCTATAAAAGCAGGTTATGCCTTAATAACGCTGAGTTTCTTTTTCTACTCTGTCCCATTTATTTCTGTCTGCTTACTCGATCAATGGTTTTCCTTAACATTTCCTTCTTTCCCTGAAAGAGTTTGGATATCTCTTATTAATTATCAAATGTTATTGTGGCAAATATTGCCACCAAGTGTTCTAAGAGCAATTCCTTATTAATTAGCTTACGGAGGCTTTATTATGTGTATATAGGTAGAATGTCTTCACGTAAAGAAAAATAGTTCTGAAGGCTCTATATTAGAGAAGAAGAATTTTGTAGGTGATATGTACAATGTAAAGGACCCTTCACCTGATAAAGTCATTCCAGCTTTCTTAAGGCTGACAGAGTGACAGATAATGAACCAGTTGACCTAGAGGCAAGGGTCATATAACCCATCCTGTCAGAACCATGTACATTGAAGATCAATCAAAGGGTAAGAAAAAGCATCACTGAAATGAAGAAACAGATTAATGAGAAAATAAAATTTGATTCACAAAAATTCATAGATACTTAATATTTCAGGAATACCTAAATTAAGTTCTATGTAGGTGATTTTTTTTATCTTGCTGGTTTTATTTTGGCCCAGACTTTAAAGATTTTTATAAGTGAAACAGTGTTGGGGTCAAGAGAACAGAAAACTCAAGAGTGGCTGTGAGTTTTTGCTTCTCAAGAACATGTTGGTTTTGAAACATATTTTCTACAGCACAATTTCCAACATTGTGACACTGTCTTCTGTGCAGTGATTAAGTGAGGTTCCCTTAATCTCAGTTTAACTTTAATATACTTTAAACCAGAAGAGATATCCAGCTCTGTTTTTACAAATGAAAATGTTGACATCTAAATAAAATGATTGATTTTCCTGGTGTTAAATTCTATTGGAGTACCAGTTTTTAGGTGGCATTTTGTCAGATTGTTTATCTCTTTTTCTCCATTTAGAGTATGTAGATTCTGCCCTCAATTTAATTGACTTGCCCCATTGTCTTTGGGAAGACTACCATGGCCTCAGGGAATTCCCTTCTTCCTCCTCTGAGCCCTGGGCCTTTCCTCACCCTCCTGTTTGCTCCTCCTCCAAGCAGTGAGTGCCTTGGTCAGCACACTTGCTTCACCTCCAGAATTAAACAGTTGTAAGTTGAAATAGTTCTGCAATCCCCCACTTTTCTACTGACTCGTCTAATCATCCCACTGCCTCTTTTGTGGTTATTTGGATAGGTCCTTCTTAATCTGTCTCCTTACCAGACTGTTTATTTACCCTTTTGAAAGCTTCCACTTATTGGCCACTCTGGTCTTCCCATGACATTTGCCCGCACTGACCTTTCCTGCCCCTTCCTGTTTAGATGGGTTTCAGCTGCAGTGCCCCAGCCATTCTTAACTTCTTAACTACTCTGCTCCTGCCAGACTTCCTACCACTTTATTACATTGAAATGAACTGTTTGATGAGCCTTTCAATAAATAGTGAAGAACTAGCCAATAGCAACCTCTTCTCTCTCTCTCTCTCTCTCTCTCTCTCTCTCTCTTTCTTAAATGTTGACTTTCAAATATTTGCATCTGCAATAGCCTGGGATCCTATAACATTTTTGGCTGTCATTTGCTTGTTTGGGGCAGAAATTGCTAAAAACCATCCTAAATTATCTCAAGAAAACTTTGTCCTTCTTCAATTTACATAGTTTTTAGTCCAATCAATGATAATTAATTCAAATGCCACATGGTCAAGGTGTTGGCATTGTTAAAGCTTTTCTTTAAAATAAATGCAAACAATGAATTTAATTCAGATTCTCCAAGACTTACAGCAGTTCAAAAATATCATCAGACTAACTATGTCCTATCTTTTAAAAATTAAATATATTAGGGTAACATTAATTATGAACATTATATAAATTTCAGGTGTATAATACATCTGAATATTCAATTGTGCACTTGCCACCTAAAGTCTAGTCTCTTTCTGCCATCATATATTTAACCTTTTTTTTCCTTCCCCATCCCTCTTCCCTCTGTTAACCACGATTGTGTTATCTGTATCTATGAATGTGTTTGTTTGTCTTATTTGTTTATTTGTTCTTTTCTGTTTTGTATCCCACATAAGAATTAAATCATACGTTTTTGTGCTTTTCTATCTGGCTTATTGCATTTGCCATGATACTGTCAAGATCCATCTATGTTGTCCCAAATGATAATATTTCATCTTTTTTTGTGGCTGAGTAGTATTCAATTGTATCAGTGCCCCTTCCTCCATGCCTTGTTGCCAGGTATCTTTTCCATCTGCCTGTTCCTGAGTTGTCCCCTTTATGAATGCTAGTAATAGCAAGTTAAGTGCTTTCTTGAGTTCTATGAGCCATTCTCACAAATCAACAAACCTGAGGAACCCTCAGTATATAGATGGTTGATCAGAAACATGGCAAGGCCTGTGACTGAGTCTGAGGTGGGGGTGGGCAGTCTTCTGAGACTGTCCTCTTAACTTGTGGGGTCTCAGCTAACTCTGGGCAATTAGTGTCAGAATTTAATTGTAGGACCCAGTTGGTGTCTGGAGAGTTAGTGAAGTGTTTGATATGAGAAAACAAAAAGCAGAAAACATACATCTGGTATCAGAGTGTTCTGATGTGGAGAGTAAAACAGTAAGGATTTTTGTTTGTTTTCTTTTTTGTTGTTTTAAATGTGTTGCAGGTGAGATTTTTATTTTAAATCGCTGGCCCTATCTCAAATGAAGAGCCTTTGGGGAAATATTTGAACAACCTCTTGGGAAAGAAGGTACTGTAGGCAGGGTGTGTGAGTCAGTGGTTACCTTAGCCACAGCAGAGTTGGTGAATAAAGGCAGAAATGGTGGGAAAATGAGAGAAGGAGAAGGAGATGGTGTAAGCCAGAGGAAGGCCAAAAGCTGAAATCAGTGGGACTTCATCCTATTGGGCTGCCCAAATGACGGCTTACCAGTCCACTTCCAGTCTTGTAGTGTTATTAACAGATAGAATTCATGCTTTTCCCTGTAACCTTCCTTAATGTTATAAATGTCCACTACAATGACACATTTTTGAATGTGTGAATGTGTGTGTGTGTATGTGTGTGTGTGTGTGTGTGTGTGTGTGTGTTTCCCCAATGAGGAAAGAAACTGACTTTCACTTCAGGAGAGAGATCCAGAAAAGAGACACTTGCATTGAAGCATAAGTCTAACATCAGATATGACCATGAAAAAAACAGAATTCTAGAGATTAGAGGAGAATTTGAGTGATTACCTGAATGCGCTATGAACAGCAAAACAGAATTCTAGAGATTAGAGGAGAATTTGAGAAGAGTGATTACCTGAATGCGCTATGAACAGCGCCTGCAAAGTTAACACAGTGGCCCACCATGGACATACATGTAGTTGCAACTAAGACTAGCAGGACATTTTATATTTTAAAAAGTGCAATTTAAAAAATAGAGTAATATTGAATTGCCAATGTAGTCCTGTGAGTTAGGAGCTAATATTGCATCCATTTTACAGAAGAAAAAATTGAGGGTTAGAGAATAAAATAAGCTATTCAAGATCACATAGTGGCTAAGCAGAGAAGCCTGGTCTCAATAGCATGAAGACAACATTTTTTAAAAAAAATTAATGAAAAGAGGTCAGTTACTAGAGAAGGGAACAAGGAATTCTGGGATGACCCACCTCTGACTGCAAAGATGATATCTCTAAATTGACAGGTTTGAAGTTGGCCTCAAGAAAAGGGGCCGCTGACCAAATGGACCAAACTTGATTGTCCTTGAGCTCTTCTAAAAATTTCACTTTAAATAAAATGTAATTAAGCATTAGAGATACAATTCAATCGCCTGAGAGTTATTCTCCAGAGGATAAGTCATCCAAGACTTCCCTGGAAGAAAGGATCTTCCAGATCTTGGGGGGGCATCGAGGTTGGCAGTCCACCTCAAGGGCCAGTGAGTAGTTTCAAATGCTTTGTGATGCTAAGCTATGTTTTGAACATTTAAGAAAAGAAGCTACCACTTTCTCACAAAAGGTGGTGAGTAATCTTACAGATACCCCATGAGGCTGCATCTGTGAACCTTGTTTCTCTCCATTAGGGAGTGATATCCCCAAAGGAATCCCAAGAGTATGATAATCTCATCTTCCAACAGAAATTCAGAGAGTAGTTTAGTTCTCAAAGTCCCAAGAGAGACTGAAATTACTTAGCCACAGAGAGACTCACCAATGCCATAAGGCCATAGGCACCTACCATTTCTAAAATAAAGAGATCTCCTAAAGTTTGGAAGCCTAATCTAATTTAAATGTCACTCCTTCCATGAAATGATACATGAAACCCCCTGCCCCAACTTAAGTAATACTTCCCTGTCTTTCCACAGAAATTTGTTCCTATCCTCTGCAAATTATATTTGCTGTCTGCTGTCACATCTTCTAAATTAGAATGTGTTCCTTGAGGACAGACACTTCCATAACCCTCCCATTGACAGCACATAGTAGGATTTGACATATCTTTGCTTAGTTGAAGTTTTGAGTCTTTGGAGGAGGCAGATGGAAAATGCTGGAGAAACATAAGCTAGATTACTAGCAGTAGAATTATTTTAGAAAGCAGATTTGAGAGCTAAAATAACTAGATGTTTTATAAATTTAATGGTTACTTGAATTTCTTTTTCTCCTATCCATCTTAGTATAAGCAAAGGTTGCCTCAAACAATTAATAAAAACATTGTTTCTTGATCTCTGGGCATTGAGCTATTGAGCCCTTGGTAGTTTTTCTTCTAACCAACAGTTGTAACTTCTTAAGGACACTTAAAGGTTGCATCTAGCCAATGGCTCAATTGTAACTCCCAGAATATTGTGAGAGAAGCCTGAGAAAAGTCAGATCAGAGATCTACCCAATCTAGGAAACTCTGACATCTGGCCATAGTCACATGCTGGGTTAATCCAATTATATGGAAATGGTAGTTTTTAAAGAAAACAAAATTCATGCTGAGTTTTGGCAGAACACTTATCACAGTCCATAAGAGGCTCCTTTTTTAGAAACCATTGGCCCTGCTCATATAAGTAATTGAGTTAAAATAAACTGATGTTTGGGAGGTGAACAGTTCAGTTGGCACAAGTTACTATTTTACACGGGTTCTTCATGTAATTGGGAAGGGCACAGCCCCTCTGAGAACATTTAAGCTAGCCCTGGGGACTCTGATACTCCAGCTGTTAGTTGACTGTTCTTGTTAAGTTATCTTTTTCTGTTATGACTCTGCTCCAAACTCATAAATGCTATTATCTTGAGGCCCAGTTCCGACTTATTTTTATTTGGTGTTGCTACATAGACACAGTATCATAAACACCAGCAATTTACCAAGGTCAGAGAGACTTTATCAGCATCAAGTGAAATTAATCCCTGTGAATTTGCAAGTGCTAATCCTAACCAAATAAGAGTGCCTATGAAATTAAAGCTTCTGGGAGGTGGCTGAAAGGCAATCTATTTCCTTAGTTCCACCCATGGTTATGATCATTGCATGTTTTCATAGGGAAGATGCTCTTACTACCTTTTATAGAAAGATTGACTCAACAGTTAGATTTTTTTAAAAATACACATTTTATTTGAAAACTTTTAATTTGCAGAAAAATTGCAAAGATAGTTTAGATCACTCCCATGTATCTACAGTCACATTCCTCTGTATTTAACATCTTACCTTAGCATGCTACATTTACCACAATTAAAGGACCAATGTTGATAAATTATTATAAACTAAAGTCCATAGTTTATAAAGATATCCTTAGTTTTTCCCTAATATTCCTTTTAGGTTCCAGGATTCCATCCAGGGTGCACATTATAGTTAGTTACAATGTCTCTTTAGGCTTCTCTTGTCTAGGACAGATTTTCGGACTTGTTTTTTGTTTGTTTGTTTGTTTGTTTTGATGATCTTACAGTTTTAAGGAGCACTGGTTAGATATTTTGAAGAATGTCCCCCTATTGGGATTTGATAGTTGTAAATTTTCTTAGACTTCTCCTATGACCCATAGGCTATTTAGATAGGTATTGTTTAATTTTCCAATTTGATTTCCAACCATTTTTCGGTTATTTATTTCTAGTTTGATGAAATGGGACCTGAGAACATACTTTGCATGATATATAGTATTCTGAGTTTGTTAAAGTGTGCTTATGACACACACTGCAGTTAGTCATTGTGAATGATCCATGTGAGCTTGAGAAAAATATGTATTTTGCTGTGGTTGAAGAAGGATAAATGTCAATTAGGACAAGTGGATTCATAATGCTGTTTAGATCATAGGGATCCTTGCTGGCCTACACTCTGCTTGATCTATTTCTGGCAGAAAGGTGTGACAAATCTCAAGTGAATGTGCTTACAGCTCTTTCTCCCTTTAGTTCTATCAGCTTCTGTTTCCCATATTTTGACATCCTGCTGCTAGGTACATACAGATATAGGATTGCTATACCTTATTGGGGTATAAATACCTTTATCATTATGTAATACACCCTTTTATGCCTAATGAACCTCATGTTCTGAAGTCTTTTGTCTGAAATTAATATAGCATTGACTTTCTTTTAATTAGTGTTAGCCCAATTTATCTTTCTCCATGCTTCTACTTTTCAGTTTTCTCTATTTTTATATTTTAAAAAGATTTATTTTAGACACAAAATATAGTTTTTTAAAAAATATTATTGAATTTGAGAGAGAGAGAGAGAGAGAGAGAAAGGAGAAGAAGGCCTGAGGTAGAAAGAAAAAAACATTGACACGAGAATGAAACATCGATTGGCAGTCTCCGGAATGCCCCCAAGATCAAGTCTGTAAATCCAGGCATATCCAGGCATGTGCCCTACCAGGAATCAAACCTGGAACTTTTTGATGCATGGGATGATGCCCAACCAACTGAGCAACACAGGCCAGAATGACCAAAAAAAAAAAAAAAAAAAACCAAAAAAACAAAAACAAAAAAGGTTTTTATCTTCTTTTTAAATTCGTTTTTATAATCTATTTTTTATTCATCTATTTAGGCCATTCACATTTAAAGTGTCAATTGCTATGGTTAAATTAATTTCTACCAAATTGTTAATTGTATTTATCTGTTACATTTGCTCTTTGCTTCTCTCTCTCCCTCTTTTTCTGTCCTCTCTGGTTTGAATTGAGTATTATATGATTGCACTACCTTCCTCTCTCAGCAAATCTTAGCATTTTATTACTCATATTTTATCTCTTAGAATTTTATCTCTCATGGGTCTCCAACCCATGACCCTCTGTTTGGGATGCTCACTGGTAGGGTGCACTAGTGTGCAATGAGGGCGATGCTCAGGACCTGAGACAGGAAGTAGTGCTTGCCTTGAGACAAGTGTTGTTCCTTATGAGCAATGATCACTTGACCCTTCACTCCTCCTGGGAAGCTTCCTAGGCTGGCGTGAAGAGCTGAACTCAACACAAAATGGCATGCAGGGGAAAAAAAAAGGAAAGAAGCTCAAATCAAGATTCATAAATCAAGGACTTAGAATTTGAACTTTATGGAAAAAGACCTGCTGATTTTGATCCCCCTCACATAACTTGGGTCAACAATGCAATGTGACAAAGAAAAAGTTAATAGTGTTGGACAAATTGCCAGAGGAACTAGTTCTTGACATGATGAGGTCACAGGGCATTAAGATTCTAGTTGTTTGGGTCACATTAATGGGGCACTTAGTGTCCCGGGCTGGTGAAAGGGTTGGCAGGAGGTGGCAGATAGCTCTGTGAATACTGGCTATCAGGGTAGGTGTGAGGCATGTGGCTCTAGAGACACCCTATAGGGCCAAGACCAGCTTCCCCCAGAGATCAGTGACTTCTGGAAGGAAGAAGGAATTCTTTTTCTTGAATCACTCCTGAGGCCAAGGGAAGGAAAGGGGAGGTTTGGGGCATTGTTTTGACCAGTGAGTGAAGACTTTGAAAATAAGGTGTCATGGTCCTGGGATGTCCATCACTGAGCAGAGGCTGGAAGTCATCTTTCTGCAAAGGCATTTAGCTGTGGTTGAGGTGGGCAATTCAGACTAGGTCACACAACCCATCTCACAGACAAGAGCCACATGGACACAGAAGGCCCTTCGAATCCCTGTGTCTGGAAGCCCAAGAGCAGAGGTGCAGGACCAGTCAATTGTCAGAAATGCTGAGTTTTGTGTCTGGCATGCCAGAGCCTACAGCAGTGCTGGGTATGGGTCAACACTTAGTGCACATGCTCTGAATGGGCCTCTCAGGTAGCTGCAGAAATCATCCCAGACCATCCACCTGAACAGAGGCCTTTTACTCAGAGCTTGCTCTACTGTTAGTGGATGAGTGGGGGAGCCTCACAGTGGTGAAAGATGAGCTCAGAAGGGCCCAGTGAGTCAGGAGGCGGGAAACTAGGAGCCATCATCCTAATTGATTGGTTAGAGGAGCTTGTTTGGCTTTTTCTGGTTGGTCCTGAGTCAGAAATGGAGGGGGTGGGAGACAAAAATAAGGGAAGCTGTAGTCACAGAGCCAGTCATGAGCTTTTGGCGCTGATGGGGTTCCTGGTCAGTTCTGCAGAGGTCTTGGGTAAGAGTTCAGTTTTCACTATGGTCTGGACATTGTCCTTTTGTACATTCATTCTCTAGGGGCTTTCCCATGCTAGGATGGTGCTATTTGCTGGCTCTCAAGGAGACAGCATGAAGCTGCAGGGACCCTGAGTGGCATTCAGTGGGTGGGGCAGACAATGGCTGTGGGATCGCAGGTGAGCATGGCCCAGAAAGAGGCCCTACGGAGGTTGAAAAAAATGCTAATATATTTCCTGGACTTTAGCCTACTATTACAATTCAACCAGGTTGGGGATTTATGCTAATGAGAAAATGATGGGCTAGTTTATAATGAAGGTAACATTTCTGTTCCACTTAATGCAGGGGCAAGGAGAGCTCCCAGCTCCCCACTGAAGCTAGATCTCCACAAAGCTGGAATTGTGTCTTTTCTTTTCTTTTTAAAATATATTTTATTGACTCTTTACAGGGAGGAAGGGAGAGAGATAGAAGAGTTGGAAACATCGATGAGAGAGAAACATCAATCAGCTGCCTCCTGCACACCTTTCACTGGGGATGTGCCCGCAACCAAGGTACATGCCCTTGACCAGTATTGAACCTGGGATCTTTTAGTCCACAGGCCAAACCAGTTAGGGCAGGAATTGTGCCTTTTCAATGCTTACTGAGTAAAAAGTGCCTTATCAAGGGTAAGTTCGATCTCTCTATTAATTGTTCTGTTGCTAATAAGCTAGAAAATGACACAGTGTAACCTAAGTGCCCCTATAATGTTTATATAGGCTGTTTAATCTCCAAAGAAAAGAATACTACATTCACTTCCACATAAATCACACACCACCATGATTTATCTCTTTTCCTGTTAATAAAATCACATAGCCACAAGTAGATGCCCTCAAACTCTTTACATCTTAGCAGGATGTAACCAATGCTATCTCCCAGAAGTTCTATGTCATAGTGTCATTCTCATTTGTCTCTATTTATCTTTCAATCTCATCTTTTATTTCTTCTTTGACTCAGTTATTTTTAGTAATATGTTGTTTAATCTCCACATATTTGTAGAGGGTTTTGTTTGTTTGTTTTTGTTTTTATTTCTTTGTTGCAATTGCTTTCTAATTTATAAGCCTTGTGGTCAGAAATATGCTTGGTATGATTTTAAACTTCTTACATTTGTTGAGGCCAGTTTTGTGTCGCAACCTATGGTCTATTCTTAAGAATGTTCCATGTGCCCTGGAGAAGAATGTATTATGTGACGATCTGGGATTAAGGACTCTGTAAATTGACATTTGGTCCAATGTGTCATTTAAGGTGGTTATTTCTCTATTAGCTTTCTGTTTGGATGATATATCTAGAGCTGTCAAGAAACCCCCAATAAAACAAAAAGTCTCCCAACTGAATGGGAGAAGATATTTGCAAACAACATCTCTGACAAAGGGTTAATATCCAAAATATATAGAGAACTCCTATAACTCAATACAAAATAAACAATCCAATTTTTAAAAAGTGGGTAGAGGACCTGAATAGGCACTTCTCCCAAGAAGACATACAAATGGCCAACTTCTGGGGGTCTAGCTAGTTTGCTAAGGAAGGATATTTAGAGAAGTGTGTAGAGAGAGATGGGAGGCTTCTGACTGGACAAAGCCCTTTGCTGAAAGCACTTGATCCAGTTTCTGTTGTGTGATGAGCTTGCAAAATCACTCACACCCACCCATCTTAGAGTCCTCATCACACATCTCTCACTCATCCAGTTGGATTTCATCCTCAAGATGCAAAATAAGGGCCAAGTGATTTCAAGGAGTCTCTGGAGTGGTATTTTTTTGCTCACCCAATGATAAACCCTGGCTGTCTCTACCATGGATTTTCAAGGCTATTCTTTCTTTTTTTAAAAAACAAAAAACACACAGCTTTATTAAGGAGTAATTGATAGAGAAAGAAGTACACACATTTCATGTGTATCAATTGATGAGTCTAGAGATGCATGCAAACACCTGGACACCATCTCCATGGGGAATAGACATAGTCATCACCTTCCCCAGTCTCCTATGTCCCTTTGTTTGCTTGTAGGTTTTTTTCATTGTTGTTGTTGTTGTGGTGGTGGTGGTGGTGTGGTAAAAGTACTTACCATAAAATCTACTCTCTTGGCAAATTTTGAAGTGCACTTTTTAAAAACAGGACCAGCATCTGTAAAGGTATAAGAAGTTCCCAAGATACAGTGAAACTTCCACCCAAACCTGAGGAAGATGAGATGGACTCCCCATAAAAAAAAGTTCAACAAAGACTCATAAATTCACTGAAAATTATCAAATGCAAGCCTAGCATCAAAGATACACCTGACACTCATGCGTTCTGAGATCTGTAACTGGTAAATGTGAAAGAAGCACCCTAACTGAGTAAGGCACTTGAACCATTTTGGCACTTGCTTCATTTTCATTTTACCTAAGTGTATAGATAACTTTGAACAATGGAATTCCACAAACAAAGTAACAAGTAATCAGGAACTAATCTGTCTTCTGTGGAAATATTATGATTCTAAAATAACAGTTATAATTGTAAGAACTGCAAAGATTCTATAATGATTTCCAAATAAGATACCTACTTTATAGACTCCATGGGACCTGGTTTATTTTAAAATTCAAATTACCTGAATGATTATTAGAACTTAGTAATGATTAGCAGAAAATAAATTAATAGTACTATCCATAAAAATTTTACATAATGTATAATAAATAGAATAGCTATGTATTACTATTTACATACTTAAAATAAAGTGAACAAACGGTCAAATCACTCCAAACTTGGGTAGTAAATGTTGACAATAGGTATGAATCCTTTTGGTAATGGGGTTTGGGTGGGGGCTTTCTGCCCAGACCCCCTACACTGCTGTTTCCTCCATCAAATAAGTCCTATTTGTGTCTTAGATCACGATGCTCTAAAAACCATTTTCCTGACCTTCACATTTGACTTTGATTCCGCATCAACCATTTAAATAGGAAAATAGTAAGCCGGTGTGAGTCAGATAAAGCCTGTACCTGGGCCGATTTGTAAAATGGAAAGGAGATGCTGGTGTTTGCCACGGGCATATGGAAGAGATCAAAGTCAGATAAAAGCCTTTTTAAAGACAGAAAAATAATGGATGTGAAGGAAAGGAGGAAAAGGAGAATCTTTATTTTTTAAGTGCAAAGAAAAAGTTTTTTAAAAACACATTATTTGTTCCTTTCCTGAGAAGGAGCTGTCTGGTCTGGTTCTTGCAGATTAATGGAGTGTTTAAGTCAAGGGCTCCCTGACATTTTGAAGTGAGTGGAGCTGAAGTGCTTTAGCTCTGACATCCAGTCCTACGGTGGTGAATTTTTTCATTTAATGGGATGCAGGGTCATTTCCCACGAGCTATTTAGGGGACCTTTGTAGCTTCAAAATGTGATTCTTCCCTCAGAAGTGCCTAAAGCGAATTATTAAGCATGATTCATAAATTCTTCAAAGGTGATCAAGTTAAGTTTATACATTCAGATGGTGACAGAAAGCAGCCTTCTCTCCAACTATAAATACCCTGAACCACTACTACAGGGGTATTTTTTTTTCTTGTTCACTTCCTTTCATTTGTACAGCAAGCATCCTTTCTGGAAAAAAATATAGAATCCATTTACATGCATTTAAGGATGGGAGGGTGAAGGTGAACATAGGGATGAGATGTGAGAAGATAACAATTAGCTTCCCACCCTCGGCTCTGAGTTGTATAATTCCAGGAATCGCTGAAGACAAAGCCAAACACATTGGAGGAGCAGAAGGGACAAAAATCGGTAACAAATGGGCTTCATTTATAACACACCTTCAGCACTGAATACATTTCAGCTTTGTAGTTTAATTTATAAGCTCGACTGATAGCATGTGTGTTTGGGGGAAGCAAATGCCTCTCCCACGTTTTGCCACCAGCCAACTGTACTCCACACGCACGCCTCGCCTGAGGCAATGCGCTGTTTCCATTTCACAGAAGAGCAGCCTTTCGTTTGCAGGCCAAACAAATAAAAAGAAGACCCAGGCCAAATGTATTCACATAAGAATATTTATACTATTTGTGTTTGTCACGTGGAAACAATTATAAAAAAAATATTTGGAGTCATATGCATTCTTGCACAGATTTTGAGGGGGTGAACCAAGATAGCGGCCCTGGCTGGGGCACCTGCAGTCCAGGTTGGGGGCTTTCCATTGGGTCTCCACACGTCAGACTGCAAAGACACAGTCTTTTATTTTCCTGTAAAACTCCGAAATCTTTAATAGTGAGATGTCACATGTCACCTCATTCTTTACCGAGAACCCATAAAATCTAAAGTTTCAAATGGAAATTTGACCAATTGTCCCTTTGAAACAGATATTTTCCTTATCCACCTATCTCTCTTCCCCAGAAACTAAGGGCAGAACACAACTACCTTTCGTTTTAAGAATCCCTGAACTGAAAGTCCTGAGTAGCTTAGGGTGAAATGGTTCTTTTAGTAAAGAAGGACCACATAGGAGCCTTTAAGATGCTCATTCTGATGGACCCACTCCTGGTATGACTGATCCATTGGACAGATGTCAGTTGAAGTTGTAGATTTGGATATACAAGTTGTCAGGGACACCTTTGCTACCCAACTCAGATGTTTTAACTACAAATTTTGAAAAAGTAGGCTATTAAGGTAATGCCTGTTGAGTTCTTTGATTTTGAAGTCTTTATATATTTAGTTTTAATATCTTTGTTGTTGAGAGTACTACAGCTGTCCCTCTTCCCTTTCCCCCCACATTTCCCACCTCTGCCCAATCCCAACCTGCCCCAGGCCTTCACCACCCTATTGCCTGTGCCCATGGGTAATGCATATATGCATATACATTCTTTGGTTAATCTCTTCCTGCCCTCCCTGCCCCCCCTTTCCTCTGAGATTCCTGTCTGTTTCTTGTTTCCGTGCCTCTGGTTCTATTTTATGCATCAGTTTATTCATATTAAGTGATATGACAGTGCAGCTTTGTTCCTCTAAGCCTAGCAGGTGGCTTTCAGTAGAACTAAAACTCAGTCCAGGAACTCAGTCCAGAAGTATCCAGGAACACATTAGTGGTTGTCCTTCAGAGATTAGAATCTCTGTTTTATTCTTCTAGGAATATGTTATGGGCTGAATTGTGTCACCGAATTCAAATGTTGACATCTTAATTCATAAGACCTCCCAAATGTGACTGTGTTTGGAAATATGACTTACAAAGAAGTGATTTAGGTAAAATGAGGTCACTAGGGTAGGCCTTAATCCAATATGACCAATGTCCCTTTAAGAAGAGGATATTAGGACACAAACATGCACAGAGAAAGACTGTGAGATCACAGAGAGAAGGTAGCCATCTACAAGCCAAAGAGAGAGGCCTCAGGAGAAACCAACCCTGCCAACACCTTGATCTTAGACTTCTGGCATCTGGAACTTTGAAAAAATAAATTGCTTACTGTTTAAGACACCCAGTCTGTGGTATTTTGTTGTCGCTGCCCTAGCAGAGGGTGAATTATTTTACCTTTTTTAAAGTTACCAGCAGATAATTTCAGTTACCTATACTTAACCTTAAAGCTATTTTAATAAAAACCTTGATTCAACAATTCACAGTAACAGATGCTTGTCCCCACAGAGAACACTGACCACAGGCAGATATTAGAGGATGACCTTAAGCCTGGCCAGGTGGGAATATGATGCTTCTACACAGGAGTGAGTGACCACAGGATGCATAATAATGTGTATCTGGCCTGGCAGCATGTTACATGGCAACATTAGGCGAAGTTATATAAGTTATTTTATAAGGCAATTCCCAAGTCTAAATCTGAATATTAAATGCAAAGGGGTGAAAAGCAAGTATTACAAAATTAATCTACTTAAAACAGAACCATGAATCTTATTACGTTTCTAACCACTATATGTTTATGCTCAAGAAACAGATGTTAATATTTGGCAATAAAATTGCTCCCACCAGATGGTTAGCAGCACCCTCCCCCCAGCTCTCCCAACACAGAACATCAGCTTCTGGGCTGCACTTGGGTCTCCACAAACAAGATTTTTTGCACTGTGGTTTTGTGCTCTACTGGGTCAACATTTTGAGGAACCACACTGACCCAGATTGAGAGCACTGGTCACAAGCCATCAATTTATTTTATACTGGTTAGTCCAGTAGGGATGGGGATGTGCACAGAGGCAGCCACATGCTGAGCTATAGCCTCCAAGCTGCTAAAGCCCATAGGTCCCCAGCCCAGGGTCACCACCGACTCCAAGTGCCGTGTGGGTGCTCAACTCCAAGTGTACACTAGCTGTGTGCTCAACCCACCAGCTTCTTGACCACAGACACATGCACTCAGCCCCATCTGTCATAAGCTGAAGTGGTCAGAGCTTGGTATTTCCCCTCTCTTCCTTATGGCCTATGTTTAATATAGGGATATTGTCTAGTTATTTTAAACTAGAGGTCTGATGCATGGATTCATACACCAGTGGGGTCTCTCAGCCTGGCCTGTGCCCTCTTGCAATCTGGGGCCCCTTGGGGGATGTCAGACTGCCAGTTTCAGCCTGATCCCTTCAGGGACCCCACCTGTGCATGATCCCTGCAGGCTGATTCATGCACTGGGCCTCTAGTTTGCATATAAGATCTTTGGTTAATCTCTTCCCACTCTCCCCCCTCCCCCCTCCCCCTTCCCTCTGAGATTCATTAGTCTGTTCCATATTTCCATGCCTGTACATTGAGTGTCTGCCTCCTGGTGGTCAGTACACATCATAGCTACCGGTTGAACAGTCGGTCGAACAGTCCAACCATTGAATGGTTGGTGGTTGCTTAGGCTTATATATACATATAAATTAAATGTTCAGAGACCATCTGGAATGTGAAGGAAACCATTTTAGAAGAAAATATCCTGAATCAAGCAAGTGTTCTTTAAAGCTTAATGAAGAATACTCAGGGTATGTGATTATAGTGGCCCACTGACATCAGGCTCCTTCAAGTCCAGTGAAGAGAAGGTTGTGGAAAAGAGATAGGGCTAACCTGGGGATAAAAATCTGCTCATTCGCACTCACCCACACATGCTTACATACACTCCCTCAAACACACTCCCATAATCCACACCCATACACTCATACACATGTGAATTCACAGTAGCTTGCTCACACTCAAACACACTCACACCCTGATTATTATTCTGCTTCATATTGAATCAGAATGCTATCCATGTCCTGTGGCCTCTGGAAAGCCTACTGTCCATGAACTTTGTGAGAAGTCCCCTGCCATCCCCACATGCAGTTCCCAAGAAAGGTCTACAGGGATGCGGCTATTCACCTGAGATTTGGGCACCCATCCTGGCTTTATGCTTTCCCCCCATGTTTTGAGCCCCCTGAACCTTCAATGGTGAATCATCATCAGTCAGAGACTCCACAGTTATTTAAATGAAAGAGAACCTTCGGCTGCAATCTGTAAATAGTTAGCCACATGGTGTGTACAAAGCCCAGATTTACATTTCAGTGTCTCCTGACTTGTACCCACAAAGTTCTGCTGCTGATGGTCTGTGTGTTATCTGCACCCACAAACTCTTGATGCCTCCTTGCGAGGTCCAGACCCAGACTCTGGCCCCAAGCCAGGATGATTCCTGGATGTCCAGCTATCTGCCTGGCTCTTGTTCTCTGTTGGGCATTTCTCTGCCCATTTGACCTAATCTGTTTTCTTTCCCCCAGTTTCCTCCTAACACTCCATTCCTCTTAGTCCTTCAATTTTCAATGTTGCCTCTCCATGGACATCCCCCCATACATTTGGCACAATCTGTGTGTGTGTGTATGTGTGTGTGTGTGTGTGTTTGTGTGTGTGTGTGTGTGTGTCTGTGTCGGGGGGGGCGGTGAGAGGGGGGAGGACGTGCCACAGAACTTCATTATTCCCTATCCCATTTCTTTCAGCTTCCCCATTTCATAGCTCTTCTCTGTCACTCTCTGCTGGTATCACACACACTTGGGGGGCACGCAAACCAAGGAAGACCATGCCCATTATGGAAGGGTGTCCAGGCAGGTGAGTGGCTACTTGGCTTCTGCAAGGTAGAACAGGCAGAGCTTGAACAGGTAAGATACATAAAGGTACCAGCAGCTCCATGGAGACCTGAATAATACACCCAAGGTTCTGAGTCTTGACGATCACCTAAGGTTCTGAGTGCCCTCCATCAGCCAGGCCCCAGGGAACCAGAGCAGTCAGGTCTATTACACTCCTTACTGCCCAGAGCCTCAATCCCAGGGGATGAGGAGACAAAGTATGGTCACTTCTCTGGTCTCAGAACCCCTTTATATTCTTAAAAATTATTAACAATCCCAAGTAGCTTTTGTTGATGTGGATTTAATCTATTACTTGTTATCATATTATAAATTTAAAAATTAAAAGTATTATCTATTCATTAATTTAAAAAATTAAACCATGGCATATTCCATGAAAATATATTTTCCAAGCAAAAACAGAAAAATAGTGAGAAGGGTAGTATATAGTTTTACATTTTTGCAAAACTTTTTGTTTGATCTAATAGTAGACAGCTGGATTATTACTCTGCTTCATACTGAATCAGCTGGCTATCCCTGTCCTGTGGCCTCTGGAAAGCCCACTGTCCATGTGGAAAAATGAATAAGCAATTAAAGTCTTTACATGACTGTGTACGTTATTGTGAAAATGGAAGAGCACTTAATGAGCAGAGACGTGAAACTGAGGTATCACAATTGCAACAAACGTTACGTTCACATCACAAGCAGAGAGCTGAGTGTTGGAATATGGTGAGTTATCAGAAAAACAAACTTTCAAAGGTGTTGCTAGGAATTATTTATTACAGCCTTCTCAATTGTCAAATGGGGAAACTGATATGTGTGCAAATTTGCATAATAATCACTTCTCATAATTAGCTGAAGAAGTCAGCTCTCAGACCAGAAGACCCATCATAACACTGCTTTTCAAACTACTGTCTGCTCATAAGTCTTTGTACTTTATGAATTCTTCTTCCCTTTAGTAAATTTTGGAAATAGTTCATGTAATCCAGTTACAACGTGGGTTCCAGGGAATTTCATAGACTGGCCTAGGATCTGATTTCCAGTTTTCTCTTGGATAGTGTTCTGGGTTCCTGAGTTCTGAGCTGACTCACAGGTGACATGCTGTCAAGCTATATTTACGTGTATTCCTATAACTGTCCCTTGATGTACAGGGCCAGGAGCTGATGGTTTCCTAACTCAGATACACAGCGGGTGCATGGATCTCTCTGAGCATTAACAACAGCATCTAAAAATGGAGAAAGATAAGCCTTTCATGGGGGTTCAAGTGTTAGCAGAAATCACTGCTTACAATGACTCCATTCCTCACAGCATGCGCACCAATGGAATCTCTGCCTCAAGCCATTCTACAAAATCTACAGATGGAATGATTACCACCAGTGGGTTGTGAATATATTTTTGTAGACAGCAAGAAAAAATTCTACAAAGTTCAACATTGAGTGTTATGTATAAGATAATAAGCCTGAAAGAATTATCTACTAATGATTAAAATTGTAAGGGCCATCTTGCTATCATTCTGCACCTTCCAATTCACATTTATAAAGCAATACTCTATTACCAAATAATTTCTTTTTGACAAATTAGTTACTTTGCTTTAACTGTATTTTTACATTTTTATTTCATTTTTCAATTACAGTCGACATTCAATATTACATTAGTTTCAGATGTACAACATGGCTGTTAGATATTTATATAACTCATGAAGCAATCTCCCGATAAGTCTCGTATACATTTGGCACCATACATAGTCATTACAATGTTATTGACTGTATCCCCTATGCTGTACTTTACATCCTGTGACTGTTTTTGTAACTGGCAATTTGTACTTCTTAGTCACCTTCACCCTTTTCAGCCATCTTCCCAATGCCCTCCCCATCTGATGACCATTAATTTGTTATATATGTGTTTGTTTGTTTCTGTTTTTTTGTTCACTTATTTTGGTTTTCTGATTCCACATATATGGTATTTGTGGAGTCTTTCTCTGTCTGGCTATTCCACTTAGCACTTTAACTGTATTTTGGGAATTACACATGCTGAGTCTGGCATCTCTACTTCTCCAAATGCCTACATTTACGTGGATCCTCACCTGGTTCTACATTTAATCCAGTGGCACCTGGGCATTCCCTGTTTTCTCACATGGAGACAGGTAAAGGGAGGGTCAGACAAGAGTCAAGGCCTCACCCCTAGAAACTCAGAAAGAAAAAGACACGATGTGCCCTGGTCCCCTGACAGTGGCTCAGGACCTCAGACTCTTGTTAGAGGTTAACTGAACATGTGTTTATAGAACAGGATTATAAACTGGAATGTTTTGTCAACTTTTGATAACAAAATGCTCTGCCTACCTGTCTATCCTCATCATCCACTTAATTATCAACCTGGAGCCAGGCCTTTTTCCTGGGATGTCAGGCAGCCCAGGTCCTCGGTGGGGCTTCCTGGCCAGCATGCCTGCATGCTCACTTTGTCAGCAAGTGGGACCGACAAGGAAGCCGCTTGAACCGTTTTGTCCCATAATTGCTCAGCACCTGGATGCTGCCTGTACCTCACCGTGGACCATATGACTTCATCTCTCATCCTTTGACTCCTGGAGAATAAGATGAGAATCTTTTGAAGATATTAAAATAAGCTCCGAGGCTTAGGATGTTCCCTCCACAACTGCTGATAATCAGAAAAAAAGAGAACAGCGGCAGACAGAACTGTAGAATTTTATGTTAAAGGGAAAAGACTAGGTTAGCATAGTCAGATCAAAAATAGCTTTTATTAAAGTATTATGATAAAATGTGTCCTTGGGTACTCTTTTTAAAAAAAGAGAAATATTCATTTCTGGGACTCCGAAAGGCCACTCTGTGTCACCTGGTGAGCTTTTCCTTTTCTGCGGTGAGTGCGCGAGTGTATGCACATGAAAATCTCTTTCCCCCTCTTTCACTGGTTTCAGTTGTTTTGCTGGCTTCTCAGTTTAAGGACTTTAAGCCTCATAATTTAATAAGTGCAAATGGAGTGAGTCATCTCTGTGTTGATCCCAATATTAATAAACCCTGATCCAAAGCTACAATTCTAAAAGGATGGAGTTTTATCTCCCTCACCCCCACCTTTAATACGGAATGTAAATTGGCCCACTGTACATTCCCAGATCAAGCTCAGAGCTCAATTTAGATTTGCGCACATTCAAAGTTCTTAAAGACCTAGGCTCTATTCAAATGTGAGGTTTTCACTGCACACACAGCCTTAATCAAAAGTAGAGCTGTATAGAATGGTTTAAATTTAATCCAAATCTCGGTGAATTTCATGAATCTGCCTGCTGCAGCTTCACAGGAGTAGGCTCATAAATGCCATTTCTGCGTTTATGGATGATGGGGCACGCGGTGCCACTGCATGGGCTCCGCGGCAAATGCCCAGGGTTTTCTCTTCCTTCGTGTGATTTTCAAAGCTTGAGCAACATAAAACTCATTTTATTGATTGATAATGGGCAACAGAGTATGACTTTTCCTTACTTAAATAGGCTCCAGTAGTAACCTGCGTGGTCCATGGATGGTAGCTTAGAAATTTGAGGATTCAAAAAAGACAATATATGCTGTAATCCGAAAGAATTTGGGGTGTGTGTGTGTATGTGTGTGTGTGTGCATGCACACACACACACACACACACATACACCTAGATGGTGGGGGATGTGGGCCTGGGACAGAAAGAGCTTCAAGGAGGAGAAAATAAAGTCATCGTCAACTAAAATACTTCGCGTGCTATTTCACACTGGAGTGGACTTTTTCATCTCACACAGGGAGAAAGTACTGAAATGCATCTAAGGTTTTAAAATTTTAAGAATATAATAGGCAATATGCAGCCGATTTGAAATTTTAGTATTACATTAAACATACTTTTGCCATCTCTTCTCATACTAAATCCAGAAATAGTCAAATACAGGTCAAGGGCCATTTGTCAAGGAGTTATACAGGAAAATTGAACTGAAAGTCACTTAACCCTTGTGTATTTAAATAGCTTTTAGTATTCCAAATGGAAACTAATTTTTAATAATGAATCGATCTATGAAGGAAGGCACACACAGGGCAATGGAAAGAACTGAAATGGTTAAGGGATGGCTTTTTACTTGAACAAAATGAAACATTTCCATGTTACACACACCTGTAGGCTGACCCCAAACAGTTCTCTGATGGGGACAACAGCATTTAGTTGGCAATTTGAGTAGCTTCCTCAGCACCCACTCAGTGCCCATGCCCTCAGTGAGGTCTCTCGTTTATGTTCTTAGAGGTACCCTCTGTTCAGTTTTCATTTCCTCTTCCCACTTCCCTGTGAGTCCCCCATGATGGCATTAACAGACCAATAGCCAGAGCCTTGTTGTGGACTAGAGAACATCACTGAGTACTCACCTGATCACACACACTGTATTCTAATCAGGGAATACCTGTGGCCGTCCCTTCTCCCCTTATCTCTGCACAGCAAGTGTTACTTTGTCTTATGCCAGAGAGAAGTGATAAAAAATTAAATCTAATTAGGAAAATTTTTCTCTGAATTAAATATGTACTTTTAAATCAGATTTATTGGATTATAATTTATATACAGTAAAAATCACCTCTTGAAGTGTAACATTCCCTGAGTTTTGACCACTGTTGGCAGCTGTGTAATTACTACCATAATCACAGCACAAAACATTTTCATCAAACCCAAAATGCCCCCTCATGTCCTATATAGGCATTCTTGCCCCCATCCCTAACTCCTGGCAACTACTGATTCAATTTCTTTCTTCACAGGTTTGCCTTTTCCATAAATGTCACCTTGGTAGGCTTTGTGTGTGGTTTCTTTCATCATGCTTAGCATCATGCTTTTGAGATTTACCACACTGTGTGTCTGTATGTAGGACCGCAGCTCTCCTGATTTTATTCTAGCTGAGTACTATGACTTGCATGCATAGCACAAACTCTGTTTGTCCATTCCCCAGTTGATGGACATTGGGGTTGTTTCCATATTTTGACTCTTATGAAAAATGCTGTCACAAACATTTGTGTCCAAGTGCTTGTGCGCATGTATGTTCACTTCTCTTGGCAAATACCTAGGGCCGTGTGGCAAGTGCATGTTTAACTTTTTAATAAACTGCCTGCCTGTTTCCCAAGCTGATCACATCATTTTATATTCCCACGAGGAGTCTACGAGAGTCTTGGTTGATTCGTATTTGCTAGAAGTTGCTACTGTCCATTTTTCTCCCACTTTTTTTAGACATCCTAATAGGTGGATAGTGGTGTCTCATTGTGGTTTAGTTTATGTTTTCATGATGACTAATGTTCAGAATTTTTATATAAGACACTGGGGGATAGGGGAGGCTAGGGAACCGTCTAGGGCGGGGGAGAAAATGGACACATATGTAATACCCTTTGTAATAAAAAATTAAAAAAAATAAAAAAGTACCAAAAAAAGAATTTTTATGGGATTATTAGCCTTTTTTTATAAACTGTCTATTCAAATCTTTTATTGATTTATTTAAAGGGCAGTTTTATGTTCACAGCAAAATCAAGTGGAAAGTACAGACTTTCCTCACATGCACAGCCTCCCCCACTGACAGCATCCCCCCACCAGCCGGTACATTTCTCACATCAATGAACTTATGTTGACTAATCATGGTCATCCAAAGTCCAGAGTTTACATTAAGGTTCACTCTTGGTGTTAAACTTTCTATGGGTTTGGAAAAATGTATCCATCATTATTGTGCCATACAGAGTAGTTTCACTTCCTAAAATCCTCTGTGTTTCTCTTATTTATTTCTCTCCAACTCAACCCCTGGCAACTACTGATTTTTGTTCTCTACACAGCTTTGCATTCTCCAGGATGTCATAGAGTTGGAATTACACATTAGGTAGCCTTTTCAGATTGGCTTCTTTCACTTAGCAATTTGCATTTAAGGTTGCCCCATGTATTTTCATGGACTAATAGCTCATTTCTTTATAGTGCAGAATAATATTCCATTGCCTGAATATAACACAATTTATCTATTAAAGTTAATATCAGCTGTTGTTGAGTTGTAAGTGATAATATTTTCTCTATTGTTTTCAAATTCCCAACTCTGAAGGTGATACATTGGGTATAGGACAACATCCTTATTTTGGAGTTAGCATTTCTTTAGAACATGGATTCCAGTCTTTATCTGAGGTGTCATATAAGGGAAGCTGCCTCACATTGCTGTGCTTTGGTGCAAAACTGGAGTTTTAAAATATTTTCCTCATTAATGAGGTAATGGATGTGAAATATCCTGATGCTGTGTCTGGTACCTGGTAACTACTTGATTAGTTTTAGTTGAATATAAATATAAATTATATATTTTTTATATTCTGTGAGTGTACTACATTTCTGAGATGAGGAAGAAAAAAATGAAGAAAAGAAATGCAATTATCTGACACAAGATAAGTTAGTAGTGCTTTTTATTCTGTAATGTAATAATAAAGGGAAAGGGCAAGATAAGTGAATTTAATAAAATACTGTACAACATTGAGTGTTTGTATATATTAATGGTGTACTTAATGCATAAAATATTGTATATGTAGCAAACAGAGATAATTAATTTTATTCCCTATGAGACCCTGCTTTGTTTCTCTTGGCCGTAGTGTTTGCTAAGGCAGCTCCAAACGACCTTCCTTGTCGGTGAGAAAACACGTGGTTTGTTTTGCCTGGACAAATGAGGCCAATCTGCTGGTGTGCACTTGAGGTTTTTTTTTTTTCTCACGAAGTTGATCAAAGAAAACTTTTCAACAAAAGGATATAACACTTTCTGAAGACTATAACGAAATATCATGTTCTGAGAAAATAATGGTTAAAATGATGCATGAATGTTTATATATTTTGGACATCTAAGGTATTTCCATAATTCACAATCTCTGAAAACTATAAAAAGGCTGAATGTGCTGGAATAAAAAAAAGTGGCCAACTTATTATGTTTCTTCTCTGATTACCACCAAGATGGACAACAAAGGGGGGTATATTTGCATTAAAAACCATTTTAAAAGATCCTATTTTTTCCTCATGAATGGTTAATGTAACATGCTTTATACATTATTGTGCAGAAAAACACCCAGTCTTTCCTCCTTACTCTCACACTATCTCACTCACAACATGCTGACACCAAATTGTGGGTTTCCCCCCACACCAAGCTATCCTGCAACACCAGCTGGGTGTTCTACAATTTAACTCAAGGCATCAGAAACCACAGGTTAAAGGTGGCTCAGTCTCACCAGAATGTACCCCACTTCAGATGCCAACTGCAAGTAGCTGATCCCCAGGTTATCCACATCTTCTGTACAATTCAACTACAAAACAGAGGTTCCCACAAACCCCTTCTTGGGTTCAATTAATTTGCTAGAGTGGCTCACAGAACTCAGGGAAACACTTACTTATGTTTGCCAGTTTATTAAAAGATATGATAAAAGATACAGATGAACAGCCAGCTGAAGAGATACACAGAGCAGGGTCCAGAAGGGTCCCAGGCGCAGGAGCGTCTGCCTCATGGAGTTGGGGTGCACCACCCTCCTCCGTGGATGTTTTCACTGACCTGGAAGCTCCCCTAGTCCCGTACTATTGTGATATTATGGAGGCTTTCTTACATGGACATGATCAATTATTAACTCTATTTCCAGCCCTTCTACCCCCTCTAGAGAAGTGGGGGCAGGGATTAAAATTCCAACCTTCTAATGTCAGATTTGTCTTTCTGGTGCCAAGCTCCCATCCAGGAGTCCACCCAGAGCCATCTAATTAGGGGGAAAAAGATGCTCCTAGTGCTCTTATCACTTAGAAATATATAAAGGTTGTAGGAGTTCTGTGCCATGAACAGGAGGAAATCACCATATACCAATTGCCCATGGCCCTCCTGTCCACACTGTCTCCCCTCCCTTTTCCTGTCACCGTGTTCTGTTCCCTCACAAGCTGATGAAGCCAGGGGATAGCCTGGTTGTGTAGTCAAGGAATATCAGTGAGGCCGCAGGTGCCGGTTGTCTGAAGTTGTCAACATACCGTGAGTTAGCATGAAGTTAAGTTTCCAATGATGAAACTCATTTTTATGGCAGACACATTTACTATGCCTGGAAGAGTGGAACTTCTTAAATTAAATCCTTTAGGCTTAAATTTATCTGTCTCATCCCTCGCCCCACCACAACCACCACCACCACACACACAGAAGGCACACACCTGCCTCCAAGTGCTGTGAATCAGAAGCATGGCAGAGTTTCCAAAATACAAGAGAGGAAAAAAATCTTAATTAGATGTAGAATAAAATCTAATTTTGAGGAAAATAATTAAGTCCACGTTTAGCCCATTAGCAACTGACAAATGGCCAATTTTGCCTATTCCTGGCTGCTTTGGCCATTTGGATCTTTAATTGCCTTTTTCAATCTGTAGCTAAAGTCAGTTGTCTCCAAGTTAAAACAATTTACAAATTAATTCTGATTCCCTTTCTCTGTATGCATTTAGTTATTGTATTAAGGTCACTGAAAATGTCTGTGTATTTGCTTGTTGACTAGAAAAGGAAAGGTCAAAGTTTATATACTACCTTCTGCTTTAGCACTGCATGTGTTATTCATTGTCATCCATTAATTTAGTAAATATTGATTGGTTGCCAGTTTGATGATGGTACAGGTTGAGCATTAGACATCCACAAGCCAGCTACACACTTTTTTGTACTCAGGGATAAACAGTTACTAGTGTCATCCAACAGAACTTTATGTGATAATGTGAATACTCTCTATACATGCTCTGCAATATGGTGGCTGCCAACCAGGTGGCCACTGAGCTCTAAGAATCTGCCTGGTGCAATGGAGAAACTGAATTTTTGTTTTTACTATATTTTAATTAATTTCAATTGAATGACTAATGGGTATTGCACTGATGGCTACTGTACTGGATGTAGTATGTCTATGCAGAGATACAAACAAGAAGCAGCAATTGTGATAAACAATATGTGGTAGGTGGAATACATACCTGTCTCCTATTAAAAATGTGATTATGTTAGGTTACATGACACAGAAAAATGAAAGTTGTAGGTGAAATTAAAACTGCTAGTTTGTTGACTTTAAGATGGGGCGATATCCTGGATTATCCTCCGAGTAAATGTACTTCAAAGTAAAGTTCAATATCTATATTATAAAAAACAAGTGGCCATAATGCCATAATGCCATAACGCCCAAAGACCGGTCACCGGAAGGTGCATAGAGCACCTCTCAATCCCTGCCCCTGGCCCACAAGCTGCTACAGGTGGCAGGGTGGGGCTTGAGGTTCAGGCTGGCGGCTGGGGCAATGGGCAGGTGGGCGGGGCCGTGCGGTTTCGCACGCTGGGCTTCTGATAGACCAATAATGGACCCTGTCAATGCCTCCTTCAGTATCCACATTCAATGTAGCATCACAGCCTCAGAAAATACTGGAATGTTAGAATGTGATAAGATCAGAGGGTTTCCTGTGGACTTCCCTCCCAAGGCAGGACCCTGTTACAAAGTTCCACAGAAGGGGAAAGATGCTCATAAACAACAGGCATTTGTTTCTGACAGTTCTGGAGGCTGAAGTCCAGTGTCCTTCCAAGGGTCTTCTCCAGTGTCCTCACATGGCAGGGAGAGGGTGAGAGAGCGCTTTTGCCTCTTCTTACAAGGGCTCTAATACTATTCATGAAGCTTCATCACATGACTACAGCACTTCTTTAAGGCCTCCCCTCCTGACACCAACACGCCAGGGCTTAGAATTTCACCATATTAATTTGGGGGAACACAAACATTTAGACTATTGCTCTCCTGAAGCACAGTTGTCATGGGGTCACAGAATGGTTCCTGGGCCCTTCCAGGGACAATAAGTCTTGTAGAAGTTTTTCCATTTAGTCAATATTAGTTAAGCACTTGTTGTGTGGATAATGTTTCAATAGCTATTGAGTGTGATAAAAATGGACTCTATAATCAATGACTTTAAGTCACCCCAACAATCCCCCATCTCTGAATGCAAGAGCTGCCCACCCCTCACATTAAAAGGGAAGGAAACTTTTATACTGTGGACTGACCTTGTGAATTCCTTTGCCCAATGGCATGTGGTGTAAGTGACATTGTGGGGCTTATGAAGATTTCCATGGTAAATTAATGAACTATTAGAGGCCATTTGGTGAGAGGAAGCAGATGATGAGGGACCATAATGATGTACCAGGTGCTGCTCAGCTCCCAGCTGGAGAAGCCTCATAAGTGACATGGGATAAACCCTAGTGTGTTGATTGACAACATATATATTGCTTCATTCTATGTGCCAAGGTTAATATGATCACAAATCGATCTTTGAGAAGTATCTTCTACAGGTTGAAAACATCTCCCTCACAATGTGGAGGACATGTCACATTCATAGAACACCATTAATGACAGTGATTTTTTAAAGAGTAAAAATACCATATTCTTTATGTTTTTCCTTAATAAGATTGTCATTTTATGTGTATATTAAAAACTTGAACTGCTAGAATTCAATCTCCAGTGCAACCTGGGAATGAAATGCTGTGTTTCACCCCAAAGTCAGTTTATTACTAAATTAGAACTCAAACACGCAACAGCAGCTCTGCCCTGACTTGTGTGTGTTGGGGAGGGGAAGGTGTTTCATTCAAGTCCCTAGCTTTCTCAGTATATTAGTCACCTCACTAGTAAATGGCAGTGAGGACTCCACCCTTATGAAGTGAGGATTGCATTTGGATGTTTCCACATATGTGCAAACTGTAAAGTGCTTTGAAAGTGCACATGGTACTGTGGTCACTGTATTCTTACATCTAAAAAACGTCTATTACAGATGCTATGCTGGATATTTGGGTGCAATACTGCTGAAATAGGTTTACTTAAAAGTGTGGTATAGAATAAAAGAAAGAAACAAACCAGCAAGGTAAGTAAAATCTTTTGAAGTGTCCAATAATAGCTAATAGAGTAAAGAAAAACCAAAACCTCCGTGAGCTAAGTAAGGTTTCACGGTCAAGGGAAAGTTGGGACACAGGCCATCTTGGCAGATTCCGAAATGGGATTTTAAATACTTTTACTCAATTGGTTGATGGACAGAGGGGTGATAAACTTCTTTAAGTGAACTATCTCAAAGTTGAGTGCCCTTTCATTATAATGACTTCCATGGAAGTTTCCAGAAGTCCTATGGCTGAGTCCTGTTGTTCTCAATGATTTAGATCCCATTGTGAAATGGTATGTAGCTTGTGCTTTCCTAAATGTTTTTTCAAGATACAACACCATATCTAGAAATGGTCCCAGCCATCCTGCACATACACTGCTATGAGCTGCAGTGTGTCCCCAAGGAAGTCCTAACCTCCAGTAGGACTGTATTTGCTGTAAGGAAGTAATTAAGATTAACTGAGGTCATTGTGGTGAGGCCCTAAAAGGATATGATTATGGTCCTGATAAATAGAGATACCAAATGCGTCTTTCTCTCTCTCTCTCTCTCTCTCTCTCTCTCTCTCTATCTCTCTCTCTCTCTCATATTTAAGGACACAGTAAGAAGGAAACTGTCTACAAGCCTGGAAGAGGGTTCTCAGAAGGAAACAAAACTTCTGGATCTTGATGTTGGACATCCGGCCTCCAGAATCATGAGAAAACAGATTAACAGATTTCTGTTGTCTCACCCCCCAGTCGGAGGTATTTAGTATGGCAGCTGGAGCAGACTAAGGCAGATTTCACTAAATTCTTAGAAAGTCTCTTTGCAGCTGAGTGTAATTCAACAGGAAGGGCCAGTTGTTTGGCTCTGACACTGTAATTATGTTATTGAAATTTCTCTCTGGTATCCCTAGGCTGCTCCCCTTTGCTTCTACAATGTGTTGATATGCATCCAAAGATAATACAACTCTCAAAACGTTAAAGGAAGAAATCATTATACAAAAAAAATATTTTAAGGCAGAGTCGATTTTATATCAAGGGATTTTGTCCCAGACACACAGCTATAGTGAAGGGTGATTTTTCTTTCTTTAAAAATAAACCTGCATTTTAATTTGAAGGAAAGTTTGGTTTAAATTGTTTTCTTTACTTTATATAACCTGATGGAACGTGCTCTTTTCTGCTTCATAACACTTTTTATAATATTGCATTTTATTCAGCAGACTTTTTTCTAGAAAGCAAGACTTGATTTAGTATTTTCTATTTATGCAGCAGACACCCAGAAGAACATTGGGCATGGTGTTTACTTTGGGGATAAAAAGCCTCAAATAGGTAATTAGACAAATTCTCTTAAACACACACATACACACAGACACACCAATTTTCCAGAAAGATCTGTTTTCATATAGAAAAGCCCACTAAACCTTAAAACAATGCTCTAGTGTTCAGTTCCTCCTTGTGCATAAATGCAGCACAGCCTGTAGGAAAACACCTCCTGGGAACAGGGATATTCGGGCTGCTCAGGATGACCTAAAACAGAAAGCAGGGGTGGCCATGAAGCCTCTGCCTGCATTTAAATTTCACCCCATCACTTGTCGCTGCGTGACCTTGGGAAATGCTCCTAACCTCTCTGAGCCTCTGTCTTATTGTCACATCTGGAAAAGGAGATCCAGCCCTCCCTCACAAGGTCGTCATGATCAAGTGAATGAATATGTGTCAGGTTCTTCTAACAACATTTGTGGTGTAACAATTGCTCTCAGGTTTTTAGCAATTATCACTCTTTGATCTATGGCAAGAGAACTGATTAGGTCAATGGCTCCCTATCCCTGTGAGAAAGAGTTCTTAGTAAAAGTCCTGGCTGTTCTGCCAAACTCTCCAGAATACCCTGCTGTGACTCTCTCTCCTGCTTCTGTCTCATTCACTCACCTCTGTCCATGCAGGCCTCCTTGCTTATTCTTGAGCACCCCAGGTTCTCAAGACTCTGGGCTGTACCCCCTCCTGGAACACTCTCCTCCTGGTGAGAGCAACGCCAACTCCCTCTTCCAAGTGTCCACTCCAATGGCACCTGCTCCCTGGGGACAACCCCTACCACACTACTTAAAACAGCAACATCCGCCCCATACTTTCCATGTTTCTGACTCTGTTCTAATGATTTTAACTTGGTACTTTTCAATTGCCAGCACATTGTTTCATTGACATTTAAATTCAGTTCATAGTTGACGTGTATTGTGTCTCTTGGTTATGAAGCAAGCTCCATGTACCTCCACTGATGCTTCTTGAAGTACATAATAGGCAGGTGATACATATTTTTGGATAAGTAAATTGATAGGGTTAATATCTCAAAAGGCAAAAAAGTATTTACAACTCACTTAACTTTAGGGAATGTAATCAAGTCTCTGGAATTGGGAACTCTGTTAACCATCTGGAATATTGCCTAGTGCTATGAAGGAATCTTTGGGCATCAGTGTGCATTGAGGATACTCAGATCCGTGACCCCTAGTCCTCACTTCTCCAGCCATCCAGAAGAGCCACACTGAGCCTCCCTCCTTCCAAGCTCTCAGCTCTTTCCATAGAAGTTCAACTGACTTATCTGTGGAAGAAATTGGATTATTGTCTCTGCTTGTTCATGACTCATTTGGGACTGGCCTGATGTCACACTACACTCCACATCCAGTTGTTTCCCAGTGAGGTCAGGAGATGGGGGCCACTCCTCTGCCACCTTGTCAGTGACCCTGCAGGTGTGCACAGTGCAGAGGGGAAGGGACAATGTGCCCTGTAGCTTGAGGTCAGAACAGCAAACTCCAAGTCAACTTTTCCAGAAGCAGAGCAGCTATTATAAGGACTGATTGTTGTATATCATTGATATGGCATCATCCATCAGAAAGAATAGTGTGTGTGGCATTAGGCTTGACAATGGTACCAAACTTATACATAGAAATAAACTGAATAGCATGGCCTTTCATAGAAAATCTTCAACTAATTTTATTTTCTCCTCTAAAACTCCAATACAGCACCCTGATTGCAACTGTCCCTTTATAAATGCTGCACAGGAAAAAAAAAAGCATAAAACAGATACTGAATATGATTTTAATCATAAATATTCTGATATACCCATGGGAAAAAATCTTACATAACTTAGTATTTTGATTAATTGGCTTAGAGTTGAATATTTATAATGCAAGCATTTTTAAAGAACCTAGCAAAAGATATTGGAAAAATCGTGCATTTGCCGCCTGAGCATTTGATAATGTGCTGTTTCTCTACTGGGAACAGTATATTATCAGAGCGAAAGACTGAATGAGCTAAATTGATAGATTAAGAATTTTGAATCACTGGCTCTTGAGAAAAGGAAGAGTTTTTATTGTGAGGTCAGCCAGCAAGGAGACAGGAGGCAAGGCTCAAAGGTGCCTCCCTGATCCGGGGCTTGGGGTGAATTTGTAATGGTTTCAGCACCAGATCTTCCTGGACAGCAGACCTTTCTTTCTGAATAGATTCCAGAGCTCAAGGTCAGCTCATGTCCTGTGGATCTGTGGGCAGTGGAGGGGGAGGCTGGAGATAAGTCAGGGGTTCACAGTGTTACCCATAAGTGGGGTACACTTTGATTCCTTGTCTTGTTAGAAACAGGATTGAACCAGATTGAATTCATTCTGTGGTTGCAAAAGAATTTAAAGAGGTCATATAATGCAATGTGAAGTTTTTTTTAAAAAAAAAATCTACATTTAATCAAAACTCACCTTGAAACTCCAATATGTTAAACTTGACTGAAATAATATATCTTGGGTAAGATTATCTCAGCCAGATGTCATCTCAACATTCTAAGGTCTCTATATTTTCTAGCCCAAGGTCAATGTTAAATATTGGCCACTATTAAAAACCACAAATGCCTTCAGGATATGGAGATTTGGGGGAGGAGGGTGAGATTCCATCACAGTCTCATAGCTCTAAAGCTAAGAACTGTCCTAGGAATGTGAAGATGAATTGAGAAATACTGCCTGTACGTTGAACTTGTTATCCTTAAGGTACACACATGGCATGCAGACCATATTCTCTTTGCCAATAAAAAGGAAGCTGCTCTTCCTTAGCACCCACTAAGAGAACACCATGGAGGGGTCAGTGCAGGAGACCTGCGGAGATTCAGTGACCAAAACTGGTTCCTTGGGCTCTAAAATGTCAATGGGTGCCTGCTATCAGGGGCAGCAAGGCTAAACACTCTGATGAAAATCAGAAGCCAGCCACTTCTGTAGCAGAGGGTGACTCCTGGCCTGTGGGATGGCATTTCAGGAAGACTCAAAAGGGATGGTGTGATTTTTTCCCCCTCTCCTGAATTCAATTTAAACAAAGCAAAAGCCTCCCTGTATCTGTGTTTCTGGCAGTGGGGCTGCCACTGTTTATCAAGGCAGGGCAAATCCAATTAGCTTATGGCCTACCTCCCAACCTTCTGAACCTGTGCCGCTTTGAGAAACTCAACAGTCCCTGCCAATATCTCATTTCTCCCGTAGCTGATAAGATCAGCTGAAGATATTCAATGGGCTGCTTTTCACTTCAGTCCTGGCTCCTCGTCCCCGCCAGCAGCAAGGAAGCACAGTGGCCAGATCTCATTTTCCTACATGAAATAGAATGGCAACTCCAGGGCCTGGAGAGCGTGCTGGGACCATGCGGACGGGCCCTGGTGCTGGTGACAGGGCGGCCTGATCCCCCTTATCAGGGCTGGCCCACAAAGGCAGCTGGCCCTGGTGATTAGAATTCCTGGGTGCGCAGCATCAGGCCTATTTCTGTCACACAGACAGATTGAGGCTTTCACTCAGGCTCGCGAATGAGTGACACATGGCCCGACCGGGAGGACAACATTGTTATTTGAGTTAAGAAATCAATTTGTATCAAATGTACACTGTAATTTATTTGTTGGCTTTGAAGGGAACCGAGCTGAGATAAATGGGCGCGGGCTGCCTCCTTTCCCCCCTCCGCCAGCTGATAAAGTTCTTCTGAAGCCCCCGATAGCTCCAGTCACAGCCAAAGTGACAAACATGTTTAAAGTTGCACAGTGATCTTTAAATCTCAAAAAGAACACCTTGTCGGACATGATAGAACATTTTTTACCTTTTCCCTCTATCTGTCAGAAAGCTGCTGTGACACATTGCTTTAGTATTTTTGCTGACATTTTCTTTATCAAGCACATCTGTTTGTGGTCGAAAGATGCTTATTCCCATTTTCTTCAATCTCCAGCAGGCTAAGAAACTGCCGAAGGAGGGAGGCAGGGAGCCAGCGGTCCCAACACCTCACTCACAAACCTAAGGTGCTGCCTCTTGTTTGGGGTTTTCAAATGTTGATTATGTTTTAAAATCATCATATTGATAAGCTTTTCTTTGTCATTATGTCTTGTTGCTCTTCCTTCTCCTCCTACTCCTCCTCCTTCTTTCCCCCCTCCTTCTCCTTCTCCTCCATCACATTGATCTCCCATCTTCATTTCCATCACCATCTCCATTCTGGTGATAACTTTGAATCAAGAAACGTGCATTTAAGCACAGTTTTATTATGTCTGTGTACGTTACATACTACTAAGCAAAGGTATAAATCTGTATCACTATTAGGATGTGAGTTAATTAAAAATACAGTATCACATAATATATAATAATTATGAAAACCTGGTAGCATATGGAAATTAATTACTAAGCTCAGAGCTGAAATCTGCAAAGACATTCTCAAGGTATTGATTCTTTATTGTGAAACCAAAATTGTTTTTAGCTTGAACTTGCTATGTTCTTGATTAGTACCCTGACCATGCCCAGACACTGTTTTGAGATATATAAGTTTCAGTCAAAATCCCGTGTGCTTGGGAAGTGACAGGAAAATCTGAATGAGAAGAGTTAAAGTTATTGTTCAAACAATGTGCCACCATTAGCATGTTGTGTATGGAAGTTCTCGGGATAGATAGATAATATGTAACACAGGACCAGGACGATAGACTTGAAGAGGAAGAAACATTGAAAATGGACATTTATAGGATCCTGGAACAGTTTGTATCTGTAATTAAAAAAAAAACTTAATTAAAGGTTTTACATTTTATCCTGGATGGCAAAGAACTGATAGGCATTGTTATAATACAAAATGCTTCATTCTCCAGCAGAGTTTAATTTAGATAAAGCCAGGCTTACTAAATGTGGTGACGCTGTGGGCCGGTGGGTCAGGCTCCAGAGTCCTTGCAGAACAGTGTTTGGAGGAAGCTGGGTGAGCCCGGCAGCCACTCTGGGAACCACATTCCTCCCAAAAGGGTTTCAGACTCAAGTGTTCATGGGGGTGTGTAGACTATGTGCATGCCTTTGACTACCTAACAGAGACATGTGACCCCATCAGGGTTGGCCAAGTGGGTGTGGGAGCTGGGCATAGTCCCTGCCCAAGTGGCCTTTAATCCCCAGCCCCATGGGTACCAGCCACAGTGTCTGCAGCCACACCAAGAAGCACATGCACTGTACACTTGTTTCCCTTCCTTTCCTTCCATCCATCTGCCCTCAAGTTTAGAAGATGCTCTGAGTAAAAATAACTTTCAGTGTTGAAACTCATTTGTTACAAAGGATTTCACAGAAAGTCAACCAAGAAGGGGATTGTAGGAGGTAAAGGTATCAGCAGGGACTGTAAAGAGTGCACATCCATTCAAGGTGAGTTGGCTTGGGTCTCAGATAGAAAGCCCTGCCCCAAAGGATGGGACTGGGCTACAGGGCTGATGGTGCAGAGGGTGGTGTGTGTGTGTGTGTGTGTGTGTGTGTGTGTGTGTACCAGAACTACTCCTGTAGGAACCTTATGAACAATTTGGAAACAAGGTTTTCAGCCACACCCTCATCCTTGCCCCTACCATGGTTTAATGAGAATCTACTGTGTCATGGAGTCATAGCTATTGACAGCCTATCAATTCATCTCTTATCTACTATAGTTCTCATCACATTATTTTTCTCTCCAATTAGAACATGTTTCTTGGATAACGGAGAAGAGATCTTATTCCAATTTTATACTTAATACGTGTTATATTCCTCTTTGCCAGAATAAGTATCAACACATGAAAGAAAGGTGGGAAGAAAGGGAGGAAAGAAAGATATTCCCATAAAAACAAAACACAGGAATTGGATATCTGCCATAAAGAACACAATGTTCAAATAGTCCTTAATCACAGTTCTTTTAAAATATAATGGATCTTATTAATATCATACATCTGTTACATTCTTTAAAAGTTTCATGGTATACGTTTTAAAATATCTGCCCCTATATCTTCTTTATTTTTTCAAAAACTCAAAACAATTGTGTCCATATTTTGAAGATCATCAACAAATGGAAAAAATATTCCATTCAAAATGACATACTTGTCATAAGTACATATATTTCAAAAGTAAATCTGTGTAGAAGTCTATATTTTAATCAGTGTTAGTCTTCATTGATATCATGGACATAACATTTTTATCCAGTGACCTATTTATGCTGACTTTTATTCTACTGGGTCCAATGAAATGTGTATACACCAGGTGTGGGTGAGCACAAATCTCTGTTTGGGAGCAGATCTAACTTGTGTGGCTTGCTTTATAAGACTTGGGAAGTGACGAGGGCCATGATTTCCTGGAAAGTTAAACAGCCCTGTGTCCCAGGCTCACTTTAATGGGAAGAGTTATTTGTCTCCTGAGCCTACATCCTAGTGACCCCTGGTCCCACTGGGACTAATCACATCATGTTCAGAGCCCTGCAGGGGCTATAAGGGGACTCTGAAACATCTGGCTCTGCCTACTTCATAAGACAGTTGTGGGGGTCAAATAGAAGTAAAGCCCAGGTTACTAATGCCAACATCTGTCACTATGGCTCAACCCTTCTTGCCTGCAAGTCTTCTTCACCATCACCAGGTTCCCAGTAGATGTCTCCATGCCCATCCTGTGCTCATTCTTTGCAAACATCCAGTCATTGGAACAGTACCCATCCAGGCCACCCCTGTGGTCACTAAGATGGACCTTACACATCTGTCTGCAGCAACCATTACTGATTATAAAGGAGGAAAGCCAGGCCTTCTAAAGTCAAGCCAAATCTGGTCAAATAGGTACAGAACCAAAATGATGAAAGCACTGCTTTGGTGGACATCTGCCTTTTTTAGTTTAAATTTTTTATTGTTTAAAGTATTAAATGAATCTCTTCTCCCCCCACCATTGACCTCTCCCCAGCTGCTCCCACCCGCCAGCACAAACCCTCACCCCCCTACTGTCTGTGTCTATTGGTTATTCTTATATGCATGCATACAAGTCTTTTGGTTGAATTCTTTCCTCTCACCCACTGCCTTCCCTCATAGGTTGGACAGTTTGTTCGATGCTTCTCTGTTTCTGGATCTCTTTTTGCTCCTCAGTTTATGTTGTTTATTGTATTCCACAAATGAGTGAGTTCATGTGATATTTATCTTTCTCTGACTGGTTTATTTTGCTTAGCATAATGCTCTCCAGTTCCATCCATGCTGTTGCAAATGGTAAGAATTCCTTTTTTTACTGCAGCAGAGTAGTATTCAATTATGTAGATGTACCACAGAGATGCACATCAAAACAACAATGAGGTACTATCTCACACCTGCCAGAATGGCTATCATTAACAAAACAACAAACAGCAAATGCTGGGGAGGATGTGGAGAAAAAGGAACCCTCCTGCACTGCTGGTGGGAATGCAGACTGGTGCAGCCATTGTGGAAAACAGTATGGTATTTCCTAAAAAAATTAAAAATGGAACTTCCATTTGACCCAGTAATCCCACTTCTAGGAATATATAACAAGAAAACAGAAATGCCAATCAGAAAGGATATATGCACCCCTAAGTTCATAACAGCACAGATTACAATAACTCAGATTTAGAAACAGCCTAAGTGCCTATCAGCAGATGAGTGGATTAGAAAACTGTGGTACATCTACATCTGCCTTTTTTTGATGTCTACACAGCATCTGCTGAGGAAGCATCTTATATTTGGGGATTTTCTCACATTATACATTTACCTCCCCAAAGTGCTGGTAGGAACTTAATTTCTCAAACTGTCTTGCAACTGGAATGCTTCCTATGAGAAAGGCTTCCCAGTTAGATGTTCCATAGGAGCCACAGTTTAGAAGGGAGAACTGGGAGGCAGGAGGCCTCCATTGGCGGCAGGGGCGAGGGGGAGGAGGAAGAAAGAATGGCTATTAACCATTTATAGAGTGGCAATGGTGGACGTTATGGGGCCTGATGACCAGCATCTTGACATGAGTTTAACCAGTGAGCATTCTGGATGCTCCAAATTCTGTATGATGTCTAATAATCTTGAATAAATGCCATTTTCTGATTTAGGTGGCTACAGTGGGTTCTACTACTTATAATTAATTAAAATAGAATTTGCAGGGTAGAAGCTGAGTCAGGGGTTTAGGATTCATCATGATCTCAATCATTGAATCCTCTCATGTGCCTCCATTCCAATGCTCAGGGTCCCCTTCCTTCTTGGTCAAATTTCCAACTTTCATACCAGTTCCTAGAGCAGGCTATGAATTCAAATGGCCTTGTTATTTTTCAACCCATGTTTTCAAACTTTGAGCTGGCTTTTGGATTATTTGGCCTTCATGCAGCGTGAGGACGGGGGTCTACTAGTACAGACATAGTCCCTGGTTCTCTGATGGGGCTTTGAACCACTGACTTGAGATGCTGAGCTCAGGACGCCTTTCTTAAGTTCCCAGCACAGCCTAAGTAGCCAGCCCACTCCCCATGCCCTCATGCGTAGCATGTTGTTCTTTGACAGAGCCACTTGGTGCCCCAGTCCTTGCCTTCAGTGGTCACCTCTCTTCAGGGACCACAGGTATCATTTATTACTGAAGGGCATACCTGCTCTTCATAATATCAAGTGTTAAATATGTTCAAGACCCCAGGACACTAACCAGCACAAACTCCCTATTCCCTTTTTCCCGATGGCCAGTTACCTGCAAAGCAAACCATGCACACCTCCATTAGGATTCTTAGATGTAAAAACACCATGCCCTCTAGCCAGTGAGAGCAGGAAAGAATCCACTAGGTAAGGTTAGGACACCCACAAGAATAACTCACACAGGCCAGCCTCAGGTTGGATGTTCCAAACTCACACACGCTCTGATAAAGGCCCCAGAGACCCTGTTTAAACATAAATGTTTTGTACAAGGGGGGAATCTTTAGACCCAGGCTAGTCTTTTGTGCTGAGTTTAACAGGTTAACTCGGTGAAGAAAAGAGGAGGAAAAAATAAAAAGTCATATTCGAGGCAACCTGTCCCCTCAAGAAGGCCGATGCCAGAGCGCCTTTCTCTGGGGAGTAAAGGTCTGCAAAATACTGAACTGGGGAACCTTGCAAAGCTGGGACGGGGGACCCTCTGATTCTTAAGTGAAAAGAGGCATCAAAAGGGCAGAAAGTGGCTCAAATCAAAAGGAAGAGGTTTCACCCACCAAACTTTTCCCAGGCAGCCTCAGCTCTTTCCCAGTTATGATGCCGAATTAAAATCCCCCCAATGTATGCAAAGATAAACCTGCCAGTTCCAGTGGGAAACGTTGAAGCGTGGAGTGCTGTCTGCAGCTGGCGCTGGCGGTGCCTCCTCCAAAAGCAAGCCAGACCCCTGTTTCCCATCACATGCTCCTGTCAGTCCCTCCACCAGGGGACCCGTGTTTCCTTTCCCTGCACGTCTCTTTCACTCTTCTGAGTTGTCTTTTAAAGAGAAGCATGCTGTCCTTATTATAATCTCCACAAAGTTTGGCTTTCCTTTTTATTTATTTTCTTTTTTTGCTTCCCTGGGTCTCTGGGGATTGACCGCTCATTCCTCTCCTTTCTGCCAGAGCTTTGGGGCTTTCCCTGGTCAAGAGTCAACACGAAAAGGAGCTTCTTAAAAATTGGTTTACAGCCATTTAGGAAAGGGAAGGATAAAACCAGTGAGTGGAGTGTTGCCTGTCATTGGATGGCAACAGTGTCACCTGTTTTAAATCAGCCGTGTTTGTCACTGACTCAAAGATCTAATGAGTCTTCCAGAGCTTTGCATACACACACATGCACACAAACCCCAACCACCACCACCACACACACACGCACGCACGCACGCGCGCCCGCCTCTCAGCTCCGGCTTTCTTCTTTCTTACAGATTTCCCTCTTCGCACTTAAAACAGAAATGCATTTGCTCTGAGAAATCACTGACAGCAAAACTTGCTTTGTCAAGGCGGGAAAGTTGCTTGCCTCCAGGCTGTGAGCAGCAAGGCACACAGGGACACATGACTGGGCTGCTTTCATGGCCTCCATAGTTCCCTGAATCTAAAATCAGCCCAGCCAGCCACGGGGAAGGGGTATGGGCAGCAAGCTCTGTGCTCTGCAGGAGAGAACTTCAAAATGCACTGTTAACGAAGAGACCAAGTTCTAGGGCACCCTAAGGGGTCCCCACAGGTGTGTGCTAACAAATAAGCTTGAATGCACATCAAATTGGTACCATCTATGGGTTTTCTACCTGGAAAAAAATAGTCCAACATAACCAAAAGGATATGATGTTTTGTGATATTTGTCTTATTAAGAGAATCATTGAAGATGAAATCACATGATAATATACAGAATAAATATAATTAACACATTGTTGAAGTCAAAGAAGCAGCCTAGTTAGGAGCTTGTTTTCTTCTATTTGGCCTTGGGTATAAGCCAGGGACACCAGCTCAACTTGGATCAGAGAGTCCCTCCTCTGATGAAGACACAATGAAATATATGAACAAGAACAAAAACAAAAAAACAAAAAGACTTTAACTGTTGTCATTTAATCCGAAGTATATGAGATACCATTTCCCCATCAAGTCATATTTATGAAGAAGCTGCCCTTCTAACTGGTGTTCATTTTCATTCATCCATGACATTTGAGGGTTGAATAAACTCACCTGGAGGATATGTAGAAGGTGGATGTAAGTGGCATAATTTAAGACATTGAAAAGAATATAACCACTTGGGCCTTCAGAGAATGGATTAGCCTACAAAGTGATAATACTGGTGGTGTGGCCAGTAGGCAAGAGTATGCAAATCCCCTGGGAAGCAGGACCTCCCCCACACCTTCCACCCTATTCTAGGATGTGAGAAACCACTGGGATTTTGGGTTGTTAGTCACAGCAGTGAATGCATTCTGATGGTGGCCAAGAATGACAGTAAACTGACTGTGGAGCGGGGCTCGACAGCATTGTCTCCCAGGCATGGGTCCTCTGAAAGATGGGTCTATTTTGGACCAGCCAGGCTTCTCTCCAGGGCATCTGCCAACATTTCTTTAAAATGTTGACCTGGGCTGTCCCCTGAGTGTCGGGCTGCCAATGCAGTACCTGGGGGCTGGTGGGGTGGCCTGATTCCTGCGTGGGATGCTGCTGCGATAGATCCTGGCCTGCCATGCTTTTCCTCTGGGACAAATAGTGAAGAACCAAAGCTCTCCAAGAATACACTTACCAATCCCTTTAAAAATGTAGCTACAAGCCAAATGTATTGGAATCTGTCATGTGTTGGTATATAATCCAGACTACAGTATCACATCATATGACAGTTCCACATAAAGAAAGGAAAGAGTCACAAAGGTTCAGATTAAGAAATCGGAGCTTTATAAGCCAACAGATCATAATTACCAGTTGGACTTTTAACTTTTAACACAATTTTACCAAACTCCGAAGTTGTTAGTATTTACCCACATTTTTTAAAAATGTCTAAATCTACAACTTAGCAGTAAAAGAATTTCCGAAATAATTATATAGAGATGTTGACTCTTTATAAAAATATAAGGAGAAAAAGTGATCAGGTTTAGGAATAATTATGTAGGAGGCAAACAGACTCTCTGTTATCATTACCCCCTGAAGTTGTTTATTGAGGAATTTTTATTCTAAATGGTGTAAATTGAAGGAAAACACATTTCTTCCTGAGGCATTTTCTTGTTGAAATATATGTATGTTACAGTTGAGGAAACCAAGGTCCAGAGAAACTATCTAGTTAAGACATGGTTCCCCAGAAAGGAAGAGGTTCAGTGGTCATTTGGGTACAGGTCCGAGTGACCAGAGCCCACTGCCATCTTTTTAAAAAATATATTTTTATTCATTTCAGAGAGGAAGGGAGAGGGAGAGGGAGAGAGAGATAGAAACATCAATGATGAGAGAGAATCATTAATTGGCTGCCTCCTGTATGCCCCACACCGTGGATAAAGCCTGCAACCTGGGCATGTGCCCTGACTGGAAATAGAACCATGATCTCCTGGTTCATATGTTAATGCTCAACCACTGAGCCATGCCAATGGGGCCCTCTGCCATATTTTTAGGACACTTGTGATGGGGAAAATACAACATGGTATTAATTTTTCAAATTTTAAAAAGTGAATTGGTACTTTGCACTTATGATTCAAAACTGAGTAGGATCTGTCTCTAATGTAATATAAAATATGACAAAATAGCCCTCACTGTGCATAGTGTGGGAAGGTTTTCCTTTGTTTCCTTTGTGTTCTCATAGGAAGTAAGTTGGGTTTAGAGGCAAGGTCAAGAAGCTATAGCAGTGAGGTATGGAAGAGGGAGCGAAAAGACACAGGTCCTTATATTTCATGCTCTTTAATGAAGCCTAACTGTATGTATTTTCATATAACTGAATAGGTCATATATATATATATATAAACTTATAGAAAATAATTGGTAACACACAGCAAATAATTGGAGTTTGATGACTCCAGGATTTGCAGTGCCTTCCCAATGGATTTTCTGGGTTCTATTGCCAACCTCCAACTTGTCCCTGTCTTTAAGCATTTCCATCTCAAGAAGTGGCCCTAACATTCACTTAAAGATGAACTTTTAAGATTTCCCATGAGTTTTTTTTTTCTTCATGTCCCATTCTGCACCATTGACAAGTCATCTCTTGCATGCTTCCAACCCTCACCCTAGTTTTTAGCATGATGAATTACAAAACTCTGTCAGGATATAGACCCTGGACTGCATACTGGGTAGCCATGAGACCTGTGTAGATGATCTTAGAAAATGTGTAGTCAACGTTGAGAACAAGAAGGTGTGTAACATCATAGTATGTCTCAAGCTCTCTATTGATTGAGGTCTCTTTTTCATATTACATTATTTTAGGTTATATAAACTGAGACTCGACAATTCCTCCATGAATATATTCCACACAGTATACTGAAAATTATAGCAAATCAGTAAAATAGTGACCAGAAAAAAATGTATTTAACTTATTGGTTCAAACATAATGTGAACTTTGATCTCACAGTAGAGTGTTTTTTTGTTGTTGTTGTATTCATTTTTATTTTTTAAACATCTTGTCTAGTTCAGACTCTAAAAAAATGCAGCAGTACCATTTTGGTTCCCAACCTGTCAAGCCTTGGCACAAACAATTTGTCAAGAAAAAGCTTAATTATGTCTGGCTTAGGGCTGCCATGTTAAACAGGAACAATTGCAGTGACTGAGAAAGAATCTTCTCCTGGCACTCAGGCAGGAGCCTGATGGGCCCGCTGGGTTTCTTTCTATTAGCACCAACTATTTTGCATAAAGAAAGCTTCACTTGCTTTCCTCTATTTCAGCTTTCCAAGTTGTGGCTCCAGCACCCTTGCCCTGTCCTGTTGGCATCGCCCAGACTCCCAGGAGCAGGGCTGCTCTGTGAATACAGAGCTGGCCCCAGACTTTCTTTCAGCCAAGACAGACACTACCAAGAGGCTCATTTTGATGCTTCCTGGGTGTGCATAATTCTGCGTATAAAGCTTCCTTTAGTTCACTTGTGAATAGGATAGTAGAAAACATCATAAGTTCAACATCATTTGTCAGTATTGTAAATTATGTGAAATATTGGTATTTAATTTGAAATATCTATTGAAAATATTCCAAAATAATCTATGAATATAATAGAAACATTCACATTGAAAATAAAATAATAACAAATATGAAAATGAAAAGACGCACTGAAAAAGAATTTCCTGTCACATTTCTGTCACTGAGTAGGTGAGGAAGGAAGAGCAGAAGATAATCTGTAATCACCCAAAACAAAAGTGACAAATGGACCTACTGGTTTTCAGAAAGATTTTTTGGCTCATCTGATAGTGAGAAAAAAAAGAAACGTATTTTAATGGTATAATCTATATATACAAAAAGCTAATTTGCAAAGTGTCCCCTCAGGAGTTCGACCGGAGGCTCAATTGCTCACTATTACATGTGCTGACCACAAGGGGGTGGCACGGAATGAAGGAAGGTCCCAGCTGGCAGCCAGCAGCCAGGTAAAGGAGGCCCTGGCTGGAAGCCAGAAGGCACTGATTGGCTCTGAATGCCAGTCAAGCCTAGGGACCCTACCCATGAATGAATTTCGTGCACCAGGCCTCTAGTTTCAAAATTTAAAAAAAAAACTATCACTTATGATATCATAAAAATACAGGTCTTAGAGAAATGCTGTTTATTTACCCAGTAGTAAAGACAATAATAAAATTTCAAATATACAGTTGCTTGTTCTCTCATTCATTCAACAAATACCTCTGTGTGCTTTTTGTCGCTGTTAGGTTCTTGGCAATTCTCTCCTGCTGACCAACAAAGTCATCTTTCTTTTAAAGTTAAAATAATAGAGTTTTTACCCATTTTTTTTTGTATTATGAATCTTACAATGAGAAGTTGTTTAACAATGAAAAGTTTTAATAAATATTTTGTTAAAATTTATTTTTTGTTTCTGGAAATGGGGTAATTACCCAATTGCCTAAATTAAAAACAAATGCTTTGCTAAGGGTTCAAATACAACTTATGCCACATTATGAAACCTGCAAAATATTAAGCAAATCAATATATTAAAGAATATCAATTATTTAATCAAATATATGGTCTATTTTTTAAAAGTTTTTACTGACTTTAGGTGTTCTGATGGCTGTGTTTACATCACTCTGATTGTGACTGGTAAAGGGAGGTGGGAAGAGGATGTACTTGAGGAGAGCCCTGGACAGAGAGCTCCTTGGGTGGCTCCTTCCTCTGTCATAGGTCCCCCATCAAACCCCGTGATTCTGGCCGACTCAGTTTCCTGTGGAGGCTATGAATGAATTACCTTACATGGCTGGCTTAAGACAACAGAAATTTATTCTCTCACAGTTCTGGAGGCCAGAAGTCCACAATCAAGGTGTTGGCTGAGCTGTACTTTCTCCAAACTTTAGAGGAGGACCCTTCCTTGCTTCTCCCTTCCAATGGCTCCTGCATCCCTCTAATCTGTGCTTCCATTTTTACACAGCCTCCTCCTGTGTCTCTCTTCTCCTCTCTTAGGGATACTTGTCATTGGATTTGGTGTCCACAGGATCATCTGGGAGGCCTTCCTTAATGGAAGAGCTTTTAAAAAATTCCATCTGAAAAGATCCTTTTTCCAAATAAGATCAATTTACAGGTACCAAGTATTAGGACAAGCATATACCTTTTTGGCCACCATTCAGCCCACTACACAGGCCACCCAACCTTCCCACTTCACTTCCATATTTTGTTCCCTGTTTCACTTTCCACTCAGTTAACATATCTACAAGGGAGAAAATATCTACAAAGTGGTTAGTGAAATCTGGGAATTTTTTAGTCTGATAAACTTCAAGTCCAGCATCACTGGGCACATGGTTATCCTCCCAGTCATAATTCTCATAAACAAAGCACACTTACACAGGGCAACTCTCTGGACACCAAAGAACCAACTGCCATTTAATCCTGAGGTGGTAAACTCTTTGCTTCCACATGGCTTTACTCAAAGATAAAGCAGTCTCCTTTTGTGTCATCATGGCCACTGACCACCAAGGCATCCTGTTATAGGCAGATGGACCAGGACACACTTCTGAAAAGTCATATTGAATGCCTTCTTTCAGCTTCCACAACTGTCCTGTGCTGCTTCTTCACTCAACCCTTCTCTAAAACCATCTTTGCAAGGTTTTAAACCAGTGTTATGTTCTGCAATCCTGCTTTCCATGGACAACCCACCCGCTGCTTGAGCATGCCACCCCAAGGGCAACAGCCCTGATTGTGGCCCTGAGCCCTCCCTGCCCATGAACAAGGGGCATTTGTCCCTTCCCAAGCACAGGTCTCAGAGATACTCTCAAATGAAAATCTTACCACATTTCAATTATGCTGCCTGCCCCCACCCCAACCCATGAGAGCCCTGCTACCTCTCAATCTGAGACTGGGGAGAAAAAGTGTTTTTTACCACATGACTGAACTTTCCCACGGCCTCCCTTTACAAAGCACAGGTAAATGTTACATTAAGTTGGTAGTTGCTATTTAATAATTCATCCCACTTGAAATTCAAAGTGCTTTTCTGAGCCATTTATGGGGCCACTAGACTCTTGCAGAGGCCTCATGAATATTCATGATATTGAAGTTCTGTTGATTCTGGGAAGGATTTATAGGTTCCTACAGGCAATCCACTGGTTTGTCATCTCTATCAAGTACGTCCAACTGCCACAGAGTACTAGAGTTCCCATTGTTCAGAATATGATTTTTGACCATGAAAACACCTTTTTTAAAGAACACCATCAAGCTTATGAGATCCCAGACAAAATGGATGACAGATATCTTAAGCCATAAAGTGGCATAATGACCCTTGGGAGGAGGGGAATTCACTCAGTAGGAAGCTTGGGCTATTGCCTTCTACTTTATAAAAGAAACATTTGGATAAAGTTTAATACATTGGAGATCTAGCACACGGTGGTCTTTTTGAAAGAACACATGACACTGTACCTGTATTTATATGAAGATTTTTTTCCCCATAGGTAATTCGTGCTCACATCAAATTTCATACAGCTTTTAGTTTTTCTTTATTAGTCCTGTACAGTGTGGTCCCTTCCTACCTATTACATATTACTTGTGTTTCTAGTTCAGTAGTTTCTCTGAGATCCCAGATATGCCCTACAGAAGGAATAATAAAACTAAGTAGAATTTTACTACCAGGGAAAATGCCCATGGCTGTAAAAGTCTTTTTATAGTGGTAATGTTTGGTTTTAATATTTAATAAGCATAAACCACCATAAAGAAGCATAACATTATGTTCAGTCCCTTGAAGGATGGTGAGGTTTGAAATTGTACAGGTGAAATTTTATCTGATGTAACTAAAAAGGCTTTGGATGTACTTCAAACTTAGATCCAAAACCCAGATGTCGTCTAGCTCCAGAGACACCCAAAGCTTAACGATAACAAGCCCATCAGTGGCAGAAAGGCAGGAATTTGCAGGGATGTGGCAGTGATAAAGTCAAAACATGATTTGTTGAGAAAATAAATCTAAACCACAGGCAAATGGCTTTAGTGCCTCTGAATTATATCAGAAGAAATGATTCTATTTTGAGAATTCAGTAACTGCTCCTAAAATTCCTAGAATACTAACAAATGATGATGCTATTGTTCATAAACAATAAATACCATTGCCCTAAATATACTGTGGAGCCTAATTTAACTCTTTAAATGTCTTTTTTTTAAATGTGAAATATTCACTATCAAACTACTTAGAGAAAAGAGGTCAAAGATTACTTATTTCTACTTTAAAAGCACTTCCTTTTCTTGACTTTCACAGCTATCAAATGACACAGATTTATGGCAATCAATTTCAGAACCCCCAGGGTTCAAGAGTTGGTTGATTTTTTTTTTTTGGTCATGATTTGTGTGGGTCTCCATCTCCAGTGGAAAACATTAACTAGACTTAAAAATGTCAGGGCTGACATATGGGGAATAGAAACAACTTAACATTTAAAAATATATATGTATCAACTGAAATGAAATTAATTTTTAAAAAGTTTAAATATAGGAAAGGTATCTTCGTAGTTAGAACACAGAACAAGAGGAAAAACTTATTTACTAGTTAAAACTGGATCACTCAGAAGAATGAATGAGATTCCTATGCTTGCTTGGAATGGTGTGGGCAAACTCTGAGTAAATATTTTATTAAATATGTTATCTAAATATATCAATTTATTGCATTAAAAAAAGCAATTGCATAATCATGGATTCTTTCTGGTATAGTTTTCCCTGTCATTCACTAGACTGCCCCATGCATACCTGCTGATATGTTTACTGAAAGTTCTCCTGGGAGAGTTTCCAGGAGGTGTGGCCCAAGGCTAACTTGGGGTCAAGGTTGCACAATTACTTTCCCATGGTATAAAGCTATTGCAGTTTTAGGATCAGAAAGGTTCAGTTGATTTCAGTGGCCAATGTCCATGTAAACTGATGATCAGGAGCTAATATATACAAAGCTAATAAGACAATCATAGAAGTTAATCATTTCTAAATAGGAACCTATAACAAATAGCATGTATAGGATTAGCTCCACAGATATTAACTATACATTTAGGTCCTTAGGAAATAGACAAAATCCACTAACCATCCTCAGCCCAGGTGAGTAAATATGTGACTTCCAAGATCAACCAAAGGGGACCAAGTATGACTTCCATAAAGAAGGGACCAGCACAGCCTTGCTGGTGAGCACCAGTGCCAGCCCTGGTTACAAGAGGCAGAGTGTGTGCAGGTATGC
>NW_006289813.1:10040596-10056891 GCF_000327345.1 Myotis davidii | reverse complement strand
AATGCTAAATAATTCAGGAAAACACGAGTGTGGTAAAGCCTCCTTGCAAACTATATTATGTCATCATGACACCTCTAATTCTGATAATGCACCAAATTCTATCCTTTGGACCCTGACCCTTAAAGGTGTTTAATGTTTTGGAAGTTTTATGAAAGTATTTCATTCCAGCAGTGTTTGATTGCCATCATTTCAACTCACCTCTACGGATGCTGAATGGACTTGAATATTTATGCACAATTTGATGTTGAGTAACATAAGCAGCATTAAGCTAATTTAATTGTTTTAACTGGGTAATAAAATAGTCTATAAAAAGGATTATGGTCCATATAAAGGCATTACTTTGCATTTAAAACCATATTTTCCTTGCAATTTCTTTATTTAAGGCAATGACCATAAAACTTTAGTGTGATAAGAGGGACCCAAGATATCTAATAAAACATTAGTTCCCACTCTGATTCAATAGAGGAAGCCCAAATATTGGATTTTTAACAGGATTCCAAAGTAATCTTAATGCAGGTATTCCATAGAGAACACTTGAGGAATACTGTTGGAAATATACATTTTGTCATTTCTGAATTTTCATGGGGAGAAGGAAGTAACATCTATTTGTATTCATGGTAGCAAAGGTCATTTCAGAACTGTTTGAAAATAACTACCGGCATTACTTGACCTTCACACAGTAACAGGGAAGAGGCCACAGTGGTCATCACGTTGTCTGCAGAGCCTTCTCCTTATGATGGAATCCTGGCATCATATTTCAGTAACTAAAACCTCCAACCACTTCTTTTGTTTTTAAATGTGTTTTTTTTTTGATATTTTAGAGTGAGAGGAAGGGAAAAGAATAGAGAGATAGAAGCATCGAAGAGAAATAAAACCTTGATTTGCTGCCTCCCGCACGCCTGCCAATGGAGATCCAGCCTGCAATCCAGACATGTGCTCTGAATGGGAATGGAACCAGGGACCTCTTGGTTCATTAGTGGACATTCAACCACTTAGTCATACCATCCGGGCTCCAAGCACTTCTGATTCAGCCATTTAAGGTGTGTCTATGACTTCTCCATGAGCGTGACAGTAGAGTCTAGTCTTCAAATAAAGAGCACTGATACTCTATTCATATAAGATAATAACCCGGTGCCTGGCACAAAGCACAGAGTAGGAAACATTAATTATTGTTAGCATTCCCTTTTCATTACTACATTTACCACATTCCTAGTCAATCACCATGATGTCAACACTCTAGTGTAGGTAATAAAACTTTCCCTGTTCTTATCTCTGTGTAGTCCTGCCTTCTCACTGGACCCTGACTGAAGTACCGCCTCCAGAGGCCACATTGATGTTCGCCCCAATGTCAACCCTCAGTTCTTCCCACCGTTTAACTAAATCTCAGTGGCCACAGAAGGCATCCTTTGGCCACCAAATGTAAAGTGATTTCATATGCCTGTGGGTTTCAATGTGAACAAAATCAACTAATATTGGAAAGCACAGTGATAGTCAGTAACTTCATCTTATTCGTATCACCTACGTTCCTGTGACCTGAATTCAGTGCAGACTCTGTCTCTTGCCTGGGAGGGGCCCCTGCGGTCCCTGGGAGAGTCACTCACTGGTTGCTCAGCTCGCTGAGGCACAGTGTGTCCTGTTTGGGTTCACTGTCTCCTACACTGAAAGTGCCAGCGTCCCTTGTTGCTGTGTTTTCTCTCTGGGTGTGAAGGCATTTGGACCCGGGACCCAGGCAGGGGAGATAGAAAAATGAGGACCACCATTCACTGAACTGGCATGAAAACCATCTAACTCTAGCTAAAAACTCAGCTAGATGTGAACTTCAGACATGAATTAGATGTGAATTAACTCATTTTAGGAGTCCAGCTTGAAACATTTCTTAATTCAGAATCATTCCTTAGGATTTTGCTCTCATGCGATGTAACTATTTACACTTTACCTCAACACTACCATCAAAAGCCATTATGTTCATATCACATGTAGTTCCACAAGTTCTCTATTCAATTACACTGGTGATAAGGAAAAAAAGAATGAACCCCTCCTGACTCGGGGTTTTGAAATTTCTCTCTTTTGCATATCAAGATGAGAACCACACACCAAACACACTGGTTAAATGCTCCCCTTTCTGTCTGGAATTCCCTAAGCAAATTGTCCTGGCTTACAAAGGGACCTTGATCGGTTTACGTCCACGGAGGGGTTTCTGCTGGGCCAGACTCTCACGGAGCTCACGGTGGGGCTCCGACAGGGTGATCTATGCACAGCCAGTGCCCCTGCAAATGCACTGGGAGTGCGAGTCACCAACCATTTATTATCCCAAAACCCTCCTTTAGGATGCATTGTGTGGTGCACTAACTAGGAAGAGCCCTCCATTTCTGTGAGCGAGCCACGACTGTCCCCATTGTGGGAAGCTGCAGGGGACACAAATACTTGGCATTGCCCCGCACTTTGCTTGGGAAAGTGCTCCACATCCCAGCGCAGGAGACAATGCAAAAACAGCGAGCCGTCATCGCAGCTACAATGTCTGCCCAGGTTCCTAAGGAGCCGAGAGTCTTACAGCACAGATGACGGAGTAGCCCAGGAAACGAATTCCCAGGGAGCGTCCAGTTCGGGGAATTTCAATAGGGACCAAGGTGGCTTGTTCCAATCTGTGTCATTGTATGTGACTGCCATAACCCAAGTTCCCAGTCTACTGAGATTGTTTCCACACACATAGTGAGAGCCAAAGAACTGATGTGTAAGCAATTCTGTCTAAGTATAAAGGAAAATGTTACAAAAAAGAGTTACTCAGTGGGAGTCAGGCCTGTTAATCCATCCTGATGGTGGAAATGCATGCAAGCACGAGAAATTGTGAATAGTGTGTATCCTCAAAAGATGTATATTATTAGTGAAAGACTGAAGTGAACAGAGTTTCAAGAACCAAACCCAGCTACACCTAATTTCTATCAATTAATACAGTAAAACTAAATAATCTCAATGTTTCTGACTTTAAAAACAACCATTTCATTACAACTAAAATTATTTCTCTGGATGCATCTGGAGTCACAAATTGAGTGCTCTCAGTGGGGGCTGCTGGGGAAGAGACCCACAGGAAACCATCCCACGTGGGCTGAAATGCCTGCTGAGTGGCTGTCATGGGAAATCCACACTCCATCCCCTCAGAATTTTACTCGAATTTGCACAAACCCAATTGCTTCCATATACATGATGGTGGGTGCGTGAGATTCCTAGGGCTGCCATGACGAACTATCAGACAGGATGACTTAAAACAACAGACGTTTATTCTCCTACAGTTTGGGAGGTTAAAAGTCTGAAATCAAGGTATCGGCAGAGCTACACCCCCTCTGAGGGCTCTAGGGAAGGACCTTATTTTGCCTCTTCCAGCATCTGGTGACACCAGGTCTTCACTGGCCTGTGGCTGCATCACTCATTCTTTGCTTCAGCTTGCACAGGGCCCTCTCCTCCCCACGTGTATCTCTGTGGTCAAGGTTCCCTCTTCTTAGAAGCACACCACTCATACTGGACCAGGGCCTCTTAATTACATCTACAAAGACCCTGTTTCTAAATAAGGTCATGTTCACAGGTGCAGAGGGTCAGACCTTCAGCATATCTTTTGCAGGGACACGATTTAGTCCAGAGCAGTATAAATGTCTTCCCCTGAAGTAATACATTGGAGGGAAAATTATCCATCCCCATAGCCATCATTTTCACATAATCATTAGATCATAAAGTCCAGTCTCCCAGCTCACCTTAGACTCACATTGGAGAGTTCTGGGGAGCGGGGGGGGGGCGGGGGGGGAGATTCTGTAGCCTTCATCTTACTGAAGCCAGACCCACATTCTGTATCTCCCTGCCCACCCCACTCTGTCCCCCTGCTTTAGAGTCCAGCAGCCACCCATGAGATCCCACTTCAGCACCTCCAGATGCCTTGAAGCTACAGGTGTAGAGTGGGCTTTCAGAGACTGTGTGTGTTGTGTGAGAGGACAGGGCGGGGGACCAGTCACAAGACTCTGAGCACAAGCTGTGCTGGGGTAGGGGGTGGGGAGTAGTGGCATTTCCCCAAATTCTCAATTCTGCTCCCATCATCCCTTCTCTTCTTCAGTCTCACTGGGGTTCCTACCATTCCTAACTCAGCATCTGTCTGGACCCCATGTTCAGGAAGGTTACTCTTCTTCAGCACATGCGGTCATGGTGGAGAAGGCAGCAGGCGAGCCATGCCTGCAGTTAGAAACAGAAGACTTCAACACTTACTCCATGGTGGTTCTGTTAGGGCCTCCTCCTGGGTCCCTTTCTCAGATGCAGTTATGGGTGATGACACTTTAACAACCAGAAATCCACAGAAGAGTCTACACCTGAGCCAGAATCAAAGTAATATCACCACATACAGTGATCTGTCTTTTCAGTGCTCCCATTACAATTATTTTTTTCTCTTAATTAAAACGTGTTAGTTTAATAAATGGTTTTATTGGTTCCTTGTATTGGGTGATGTATGGTTTACAAGTCTCTCTTAATTTAGGATATGAGTGTTCAGAATGAAGGGTGAATGCATTATTTCTCTTTATATTATCAGAGGTATTAGTGTTTGATAAATGTTTGTCAAATATATTCATACATTTTCAAATGCAAGTTTTCCTACCTTCATAATTGCTGCATACTTCTACTTGTAAATATATTTTTTTAAATATCAGTATAAATGTCTGCCTGAAGTAATACATTCCAAGTTTCTAAATCCGGCATTTGTTGTAATGTTTCTTTTGGCATGGGTTTTTCAGGATGTACATTTTCTTTTAATATGGAAAATTAAGAATCATTTTTAATGCTCACTTCATGTTCAATATTGTCAAAGTAATTCCTGTTGAAGTTTCATCATGTCACACAATGTAATTGTTCCTCTCAACCATTTTAAAGGATGGTTTTACAATTACTTTGGTTTGAAAAGATAAGATATAAAATTCAATGGAAACTAAAAAAAAAAAAAAATGAGTTAATAGATAGGAAGGAAATCTCATTGGATTTCTTCTGTAGAAGGTAAAAGTTAAGTTTATAGGTAATAAATCCTAAGTGAATTAATTCAGCATACACTGCTTTGGAAACTCTTGAAGTTTTAAATATTGCTTAAAATAATAAACATGACCTGGGGAGTTGTCCAGAGTGAAGAATGAATGGTGAGATACACGAGGCAACACTGAAAGGCGGGTTCAGCCTGCCCCCTCTGAAGCCCTTTCTGTAAAAACTATGACAGTCCTGACCAACAGTTCTGCTCACAGTTCTTCTGAAAACCAGCACGAACTCACTTTATCCTCAGTGTTTTTGGAAACTCGGGGGATGAGCAAGGTAAAGTCTAAGGCTTCCTGCAGTTCTAAAATGCTTCCTGTGTCCCTGATTGCAGGGTCTTCCCTTGGGCATTTGTTTGGGGTCAGAACAGAAGCCATACTGGTCCAGCCCAGGAGCCTTCCCCTCCTTTCTGGCTACCTGACTACTGAAGTAGCCACCACATCACAGGCTCTCCAGGACATCGTGGCACAGACTTCGCAGTACAACCACATGCAGAATGTTTGATTTAAACCAAAAATTCAAAACAAATGAATTAGATATTGCCAGTGTGCTGGTGTGGTCTCCATTGACTCTTGGTTGTCATGGGGTTTTTTCTGGATTCCCACAACAAAGCCCAGCCTGATTTATGTGCAGATTCTGTATTTCTGAATCCACCTATTCACTAAAGTTATTTTTAACTCCTAAATCAGTATCTTCAGGCAATCTGGTCATTTGCAGATGTGAGCTGAGTAAGGGAACCTTGAGCTGCCTCACGTGCGCATTCCTGGCTGAGATGGGTGGAGGTGACACTCTGCTCTCCTGGCTCAGTTCTCATGCTGTAAACAAGTGCCATTTCTGCTGACTATTAGTGCTGGGTTTTTAACATTTTTGTGTGAATGAACCAACAATATATATTAAATAAGGTGCTTTCGAAAAGAAACACAAGTGAAACAAGACTTTGTATTGACTGGTTGATGACAATGTTGTGGCCAGAGGCTGTTGGGGACTCAATCCTTTTTTTCCTGGAGCAGTGGCTCTACACTCATTAATTCAGTGTTCACAGCAACTGAACAGAGCACACTTTCCACGAGTGACAAGAATGAACTGAAATTGTTTAGTTTCCTTTCATGGTCACCTCCTCTTTCCATCTGTCTCCTTCTCTTTCCTTTGATATTATCCTCATGACTTGCTCCAGGCCTCCAGGGTTGAAAACAGTGTCTGATACATAACTGCTCAATGAGTCATGTACCCTCACAAACTAAAACCAAAAACACTCTTGTCGATTATTTCATTCTAAAAATGTACAAAAGGATGACAAGTAAGCTTTGAAATTCACTTTTCCTTCTTGTTTTTCCCCAAATCTGGAATTGATTTTCAGCCCAACAGGGAGGGCCCATGTGCTCTCTCAAGTCCCCTCGGGTTTGTGTAAGCAGGTAACCAGAAATTTTTGAAAGATGGTTACAGGTGTGGAAGATGTGTCATCTCCAGAAACATGACAGTGAATTTCTGAATTATCAAAAACTTAATTCTTTCTCAAATTTTTAGGATTTTTAAATCATGTTAACTACCCAAACAAGAAGACGCTGCCGAACCCTCTTTGGTTCCCTGTACACCAACCACAGCTTCACACACAGTCATTTTGCTAACCTGTCCTCAATGGACTCAGCTTGTGGGTGTTATCTGCTTCCTCCTGACCCCCTCCCCCACCCCAGTACACCCACCATAGGAAAAACTAATTAAAGATATGCATATTGTGCCATACTCCTCTTTATAGCTCTTCAATGAATACTTGCAGAATTGGAATATGTCTGCATATTCTCTACAGGCAGTGATGAATTATGAAATTGTGACTATCTCTCCACCCAAAGTTAGTGATGTAGCCACTGCAACCCTTTTTAATGTGATAAAATATTCATTTATTCCAAAATCATTGACCTCATTTAAGAAAAACAGTTATATTTGTGTATAAAATCAACACATGTGCATCTTAAATTTACTCAATGTAATATGCCAATTATATCTCAATAAAGGTTTAAATAAGGACATTTTACATGTATTAAAAGCTCTATAAGCATAATAATCAGTCTTAATAAAAGGTATATAAGTATTATTTTTTAATATTTTTATTGATCTCAGAGAAGAAGGGAGAGGGAGAGAGTTAGAAACATCAACAATGAGAGAGAATCATTGATCGGCTGCTTCCTTCATGCTCCCTACTGGGGATGGACCCTACAACCCAGGCATGTGCTCTGACCAGGAATTGAACCATAACCTCTTGGTTCATAGGTTGACACTCAACCACTGAGCCACACTGGCCTGGCTATAAGTATTATTTTAAACTTAAAAAGCATAATCTCAAGTCATTTAGACCACTTGACTATCCCAGCAAAGATACTAAAATCTCCCTCTATTGTACAATATTCCTAGAAACAAAAATATGGAGAATTTAAAAGGATTCCAGCCGAAACCGGTTTGGCTCAGTGGATAGAGCGTCAGCCTGCGGACTGAAAGGTCCCAGGTTCGATTCCGGTCAGGGGCATGTACCTTGGTTGCGGGCACATCCCTAGTGGGGAGTGTGCAAGAGGCAGCTGGTCGATGTTTCTAACTCTCTATCTCTCTCCTTTCCTCTCTGTAAAAACTCAATAAAATATATTTTAAAAAAAAAAAGGGTTCCATAGTAGCAGTCATGGAGCTCCCCAAAACTCTCACATGTAATTCCATTAGCTATAGGTAATGGATATCAAACTAATGTTTTGGTTTCTACTTAGAACATTATTTTTTTCTGATTATAAATGTTCATTGTTGAAAATTTAGAAATACAGAAAAATTATGAGAAAAATATTAATTTTACTATGTCTCTCTACCTAGGAGGTGGTATTAATATTTTGAAATATATTCTCTTCTATCTCCTTCTACATAAAATACATTTTCAAAATAGATTTTACATCACAATATATGTAGATATATTTTTCATTTAATATAATATTATAATCTTATTACCATGATATTAAAACTATTTAGCCCTAACCGGTTTGGCTTAGTGGATAGAGCATCAGCCTGTGGATTCAGGGGTCCCAGGTTCAATTCCTGTCAAGGGCATGTACCTTGGTTGTGGGCACATCTCCAGTAGGGAGTGTGCAGGAGGCAGCTGATTGATGTTTCTCTCTCATCGATGTTTCTAACTCTCTATCCCCCCTCTTCCTCTCTGTTAAAAATAAATAAAATATATTAAAAAATAAATAAAAATAAATAAAAATATTTAAAGTTCTTCTTTTAATGCCTTATAGTATATCATTCCATATTATAAATATAAAACTGATCTGTGTAACCATTACTAGCAAGTTGGTCATATCTTTATAGTAAAAATATGTTAAGTATCTTTATCCCTAATTCTAATTTTTTAGAAATTAAACTCCAGGATATTCACTTATGTATATTCTGTATCATACATAAATCTCCAAAAAGAAAATAACAAACTCTCTACACAAAACATGTGCAATGAGTTAAAACAGAGATTTAAAATAGATCAGAATTCACATAATTCTACCAAGAACTGTGGGTGTGGTAGATGGTTGTGGTTAAACCCAATTTCACTTATTCCATGATTTTAGATTATAAATAAGAACAACAAATAAACAATATTTTCAACTTAGTCTTTCAGGAGATATAGAATACTAGGATTAAAAACAAGAAAAGCTGAACTCTCCAATCAAATAGGTGGTTGTCATGCCTATTTCAATGTCAGGGTCAGGTTGTTGTCTCTCAGGGTGTACCATTCAAGCATAAACCAGTGTGGCAGAGCCAACCTTGCTTCCTGGGTCCTTGAATATCTGCGAATGCTTCAAAATCAGAAATATTAGTTAACTGAATAGTGCTTGAGTATTAATTATAGTTAATTGTATTTCTTTTTCTGAAAATACATACGCTATGTATGTTGCTAACAAAAACATAGAATCACACATAGAATCAAGTGTGTAACTCTATGGTGAACTGCTCATGTATCTGTACAATATGTCATTTAAGAATGCAACTTTTGTGTATGTATTCACCCACTACCAAAGTGACTGAACAGAATGGTCAGAAATTATTGTCAGGGAACAGGCCACATGCTTATTCATCAATGCGAGAAGCAAGGTTGCTGCCATTCTCCTAAGCACCAAGGCTCATTACAGTGGCCTCAGGAAAGGCACTTAACCTCTGTGTCTCACTTCCATCAGGAGTTGGGGAGGGAGGGTCATGATGAGAGTCAGCTCTTGGCTCTTGTCTCACAGAGGGTGACTTGGATTTTAGAAGTCTCATGTGAAAACCTTTGATGGGAGGCAGTGTACAAACACTACATTGGCACTGTCTGAGGAATGGCATTACTGTAACCCTGAGCCTTGTAATTGCAAGATCCATGGGTAACTAAATGCCACTTTCTGTGATGTTTATCTCCCAAGGATGTATTTCCATTTTACTTGGTTAAAAGATCTGGTACCGGTGACATGCTCTACTGTTACTTTTATTTTAAAGCAAGCCCCTCTGGTTTTCTTTAAACATAGAAAGTATCATTAAAATCTCACTTAGAAATAATAGAATTCCCTACAATATAATGGGAACTCAAGGTCTGAGGGGTATATGCAAAGTACTCTTTAAATGAATTCAGCCAGTGTGGCTTTATGTTCTTGTTTTACATTATCTTCTGCATTTCATTGCACTTTTACAAAACTTGTAGATGACACTATTAAAGCTGATTAAAAGGAACAGTATGAGTCTATCAGTTGCAGAACTCAAGGTAATATCTTATTCCACTAAATAGAGGGGTTATAAAATAGGTTAATGAAAATAATCACCTGGTAGTAGAAAAAATACAAAATCACTATAAGTATCAGTAAACCTTGCTGGGAATGTTGGTTTGATATTATCATTAAACCCAATAAAAGTTGTGCAAAGGAATATAATTTTCTTGGTCTGCTTCTCAATTTATTCAAGATATATGTGAAAACATTGTGAAGAAACTTATAGAAGTTTCCTCAGTATATTGATCTATGCATTGTGTCATAGCTGGGGAGTGAAGATGGCACTGTTAATTATCACTCAGGCTAAATGACTTCTGAAAATTAGAGATAGATTTTATTGACACTCCAGACACACACACACACACACACACACACACACACACACACAGTCCTTTACTTCTATACATCCATGATGACATTTCATGATTGTAAATTGTATTTTCAAAGTCATTTCAAGATGCAGAGATAAATTGTGCAATAAAGAAAGTTAAAAACTGAATGTATTATAAATGTAGTTATTCTTATTAGGTATGTTTTCATGTTTATAATTCTTTAAAAATTATTGGTCCTTTCATAGCACATATGGTGCCTCTCTATTGTAGCAGAATATTTTATTAACAAGAACTCTTCACCACAACCATGATGAATAAGTGGGACTCCACTGTGTTTAAAAGCATAATTGGAATTTCAGGCTATGTAAGTCTGCTATTGAAGATAGTGTGTCTGGTAGATATTATATTTAATTACATATTAAGGAAATCAAGAATTCCTTATTGTTGCTACATTACATTTGAGATACGACTTTGAATATCATCAATTATATTTTGGGGTGTGTTTTTTTTTTCATTTTAAATTTGAATGTAAATTTGATCTATTTTCCAGGATTTTTGTGAAGAGTCAACATAGTAACTTTTATGCACTTAAATGGTATAAAAATGTTTGGCTTTAAGTGTAAGATAGAAAGATGTGTCATCCAAATAATTAGTCACTCAATTTTAGAAATCTTGCAAATCACCTGGCCAAATAAAGATTCAAATATTTTATTGAATTTTATGTGATAAAATATTTCCCTCCACATCAGCTGTCTGTATGATTAAATTAAATTTTTAAATATGTTTTTATTGATTTTTTTAGAGAGAGAGGAAGGAAGTGAGAGAGAGACAGAAACTCATCAATCAGCAGCTTTCTTCTGGGAACAGAGCCCATAACTCGGGCATATGCCCTGACCAGGAGTTGAACCAGTGACCTCTTGGTGCACGGGATGACACTTAACCAATACTGGTTAGGCTGTCTACATGATCTTAATTATGTCTTTATTTTAATTCTAAATTAAATTTTTCTCAAAAAAATTGTTCAATTCCAATATCAGTGGAAATTATTTTTTCCTAGGGAGCCCCATTTAACTGAGTCAAAGTTCATATTCTCTGTCTAATAGAAATTGTAGTTTCTGCCCTAAAATTTGTATAGTTCTCCTGTGATTTCTGACTCATTTTAATCCTCTATTTCACCCTTCCCTGGTCTTATCTCTGCCCTACAATGTCCCACCAGCCTTCTTTCCAAGTTCCTCTGGACACACATCCCACCAGGCATTTGTATGCTTGGAAATTTTGCTTGGTGGGAGCTGGGGTGTGTATCTGTCCATTGTTCACCCTACCAAGGTGTATGATTCTTTGTAGAGCCTTTAACACCTGTGGTGAGGCTTAGTCTTTCAGTACTGCTCACCTTGCCTCTCTTCTCTATCCTATTCAAAATCTCCATTTATTCCCTACAAGTGAAAGTCTTGTTATCTCTTTGTTTTTCTTTTTCACACCAACTCAGTTCATCAAGACATGTTGTTTAAAAAAATGACCATGGGTTTGGAAGGGAAATCATGCCATACCTTTAGGAGCAGAGAGGGCTATAACCTTAAGTTATAACTTTAGACAGCATTTTAAAAAATATCAATATTTCAAAATAAATAATTGAGTGATTTTTACTTTAAACTATGTATCTAAAAGATGAGTTTTTGGAAACAAAACTCTATACTTCTTTCTCACACTTTGTCCAAGTCTCTAATTCCCTGAGCATTTTTACTCTATTTGTGCATGTTATGTTCAACACCCCCTTCCTCCTGGAACTTTTTCTAAAGACTGAACTACACAGTTTCTTCTAGATTCTACCAGGTATGGACAGAATGAATGGATGGTGCTTCTATAAATGTGTCCCCCAATGGACCCTTATCTACAGGATTTATGAGAATGTACCTACTCTTGGAGTTAGGCAGCCTCTATAAATGAGCTTTGTGGCAGCTGTAGAGTGAACTCTCACAAAGATGACATCACACTGCCCCCACCGCAGACACTGCCTTCAGCTTACCTGTCCTTCCTGTGAGACAGGGGGGCTCTCTTCCCGTCCCACTGAAGTATGAGGATGCCACACATGGCTCAGTTACTCCATGATCTAGATTTTAAAACTTCAGTGAAGCAAAATTTCTCAAAAAGAAAACAAAAAAACAATAAAAAATATGGTGTCTCAAAGAAGGTGATGGCAGAATCACATAAGTTAGAATGCCAGAAGGTAAAATGGCACTCCTTATTGGATGAGAGGTACAGATGATCCCTGTGGAGTCCTGGGCCTTTCTATTCCATAGATTTAATTCAATTACTTGTTAAGGGTGATGTAATGATTTGACTGGTGTGATATCTTTGTCTACTTTTGTCGATATTTAAGACACCAGCTACTACCAAGCCTCACATAAAAGTATTGTCCTATGTACAGAGGTATCTTTCTCTTTTATATGCATGTATTTTGATTTATTTTAAAGCATTCCCTGAGGAAATTACTATTGAGATTTAGTTGGGATGGAAGTGTTTCAAGTGTCAAGGTTATGTAGCTATATTTCAATCATTATTGTGACTGTAGATAAGATAATTTTTCTGACTAGTCTGCTATAGGTTAGCTGGTCTGCAGTGCAGGTCACACCTCATAAAATCTCTAAGGAACGGAAATATTTCTTTCAGTTTCACTGAGGAGTATACTAGATATTATATGCAAAGGCAGAAAGGAATTATTTAGCTTGTTGTTGAAGAAAGAAATCAAAATGGTGGGGTTGGGCTCTGGCTTGCTATAACTATTCCCTGAAAGCAAAACCATTTGGGAAATTCATTCAGTACTTCTAGGCTCACTTTGTGCATTTATCCAATTATTGTTTCAGAGCACCAAAAATATACCAATAGATTGAAATACTGTGGTTTTCTAATCATAGCCTTTTTTAGTGAGCTAAAATTACCTTTAAAATATTTAACAAATTAATAATAGCATCTTTGTAGACACTCTTTACAAAATAAGTTTTGCACTAAAGTTTGCTAAACCATGAAATTCAGAACAAGAAAACCACTTATTCATAAAATTTGATTTAGTGGGTAAATAAAACAACATGCATTTCCAATCCTGTTTCCGTTCTAACATTTAAAAGACTGAGGGCAGCTATTATCAGCCAGGGATGCCGCCCTGTGTTTCTATTTCTTTTCTTTAAACGAGGAATGCAAGGTCTGTTTCTAATCAAAAGGATTCCATTGGCACACATGATAAACCCAGCACAACAATGTTGAGTATGGAACATATTGCTAGGCTCTTAGCAATAATTTGTCATTGTTAAAAGTTTTCTTGGTTCTAAGGGTGGTTACAGTCTAAAGAATTAGATCCACTCATCAACAAACCCTAAAATTAACAAAAAGGGTCTACAACACAGATTTGTCCTGAGCAGAACAAAGAAAGGACAAGCAGAGACCCTGCTTGGGAAACAGAATGGTAGCTGAGAACCCCTGCACCACCTGCTTCCTCTAGAAAGTCCAGTCTTCCTAGAAAACCCCACAGAGTTCAATTTAAAAATGGCAGCTCAGAGGAAACATTTTTAAAATAAATTAAACATATTATCCAGTCCGAGATTATTACTAAGAAAATGAGTTGTAGGTATTATAGGTAGCTTTTTGCTTGATTGTTCATTTTGTTTTCTTCTTTGTCTCAAAAGCGCAATTGCAATCATAGATTTCCTAAAATATTTGTGAAAGCTTGGAAAAAGTAAAAGGGGTAGATCAGCAGAGACATGAAATATTGGCCCAGTTTCAAAACAAGATAAAGAATATACACTAAGATTACACAGCAGTTAGTTTAATGTAAATATGGTAAAATTATGGATAGTGAGATATTAGTTACTCTCTATTTCTTAAATTATATATTGTTAATCTATGCAGCCAATCATTAGGTTAATCAATACCAAATAAGTTAGGACAGACTTATTTGAATTTCTATTGCTAATGTAACAGATCACAGAAAAGCCATGTAAATATTGATTGATTTTTTCAAGTTACTGGAAAGTAAGCTCAGGATATAGTTGTCCTAAGATGACACTATAAGTGGGCAGATGTTAGGTAAGTGCTAGATCACAGGTTTCTGACTGGATGCCTCAAGGGGGGTCACTTGGGATTGATTGATCACTTAGGGTTTCTTATTTGCCAGCAGCAGCGATTAACTGGCCAAAATAAACAAAGTAAAAATATTTATTAATCTAAAAAGTGGGGGAGAATCAAAGGAATAATGGAAACATTCTAAGATAATCATTCTTTTGGATAAATATTTGATATACTCTTTAGATGATATTTAGGTTTGTAATACCGCCTCTAATCAGATAAGCTTTCGTTAAATTTCCCAAATATATGATTATAAAAAGTTTGAAGGAAGTGAGGGTACTCTAAATGTTTTGCTCTACTGAAAACAAATAGCTTAAATCTTGCCTGCTTCCACTTGTGATGTTATTTTCCTAATCCTTGCCTTTACTGCTTAGGTATAATTTAAACAGTAGTTTAAATTCAAGTCACCATGGGCTGGGATAAATACATCTTCAGCTGCATGCAATATAGGGAACCAGCATGTGAGAATGGACTACAGAAGGCAATGTCTATAGAAAAAGAATTGACAGAACTTATTTGAGTTTGAGAAGCACACATGGAGATTTTTCTTCTAAGGCCATTTTGATTAATCTAATCCACCACAACAAATTCACAATTCAATATGAGAGGTAAGGGTGCCTGAAGATGCCCTTTACTATCATCCAAGGGGAAAAATATGTCTAAGTAAGAGATGAAAACATGGCAAGCCTAAGTAGGGCGATAAGGATCTGAACTGTGGCTGGCGTGATAATGTGCAAGTGACAGCTCCTGAGAGAAGATGAGGGCACCCCGTGTTCTCACTGCTCACAAGGACTGGGTCAGACTTTCTACAGTAAATGCATTCTTTCCAATAATATCAGCAAGGGAGCAGAAGGTCTGCATGCTTATATTACACGCCCAAATCAGCACCTGCAGAGATTTATTTATTAAAGAGAAATTGTGTCTTCTGAGTAATTATGCCCTCAGGTTTTCTTGTAATGTTCCTGGAAGAATTTTGTTCAACTTCTGAAAAGTAATCATTTCAATTTGCACTAGAAATAAAATAAGAGAAGAAACAATTAAAAAAGAATGTGGAATACATATAGATTAACTGAGGAAAGGTGTATTATCATTCTTTTGTTTTCTAGTTGGTTATGTTTAGTTTCTTTTAATGGTCTGAAATATGTTTTTTCTTCTAAATGTTCTCAAATCCTCTCAAGTTTTCTCTATCCATATCTCCAACTATCCTTCCATCCATCCATACATTGAATACACTGTATTGTAAAGCATTGAACTGAGTATTCTAACAGTAGTAAACACATATACTTTTAGGCTCATGAAGACACAGACATTATATAATACACATAATTCCACATATTACTAGAGTATCATAAAGGCGATAAGCATTATGAAGGAAACAATCAGATAGCATGAAAACATTATATATAAGAACATGTAATATTTGGAGAGTGTCAGGAACAAGGTCAAGCTAGCTCTGGGGTGAATGGAAGAAGTAACATTTAAACTCAGACCTATAGGTGTGGAAGTCAGAGTATCCCAGACAATATAAAAAGCATGGGGAATGCTGCGAAGCAGACAATCTTAAAATGTTCAAGAAACTGAATGACGACAGCTCTGCTAAGATTCAAAGAGCAGTGGGAACTGAGATGGTAGAAAAGGTAAGGCGCAGAGAGGAGAGGGTCTGATCAGAGCCCTCCGGGTCTGTTCAACCACAGAAAATTATTTTATTAAAAATGAAGAGTGAAACAGTTGGAGGTTGTGAATGTACTTGGGCAATGTCTCCCAAGTTTAATATCCTATCTAATAAAAGAGAAACATGGTAATTAGCGTACGACCACTACCCTTCCCATTAGCTAATCAGGGCGATATGCAAATTAACTGCCAGCCAAGATGGCGGCCAGCAGCCAGGCAGCTTGACACTAAAATGAGGCTTGCTTGCTTCAGTGACGGAGGAAACCAACGTTCCCCGCCTACTGCTGCAGGCCTCTGAGCCTGCAGTTTAAGAAATTATGCAACAAATATAGAAGCTAAAAAAAAAAACCCAGAAAACAGCTTTAGTCCC
>NW_006289813.1:10000986-10040508 GCF_000327345.1 Myotis davidii | reverse complement strand
TTCTATATTGTAAAAGGGTAATATGCCTCCCAGCACTGGGATCAGGGGAGCCTCAAGGCCTCCCAGCATTGGGATAAGCGTGACAGGGGGCAGCGCCCAAACCCTCTGATCGCCCTGTTCCTCTGTGTGTGACAGGGGGCGGGGCCACAACTTCCCTATCTGCCCTGCTCTGTTCTTGACAGGGGAAGGTGCCCCAACCTCCTTATCAGCCCTGCCCTGTGCCTTATAGGGGCAGGGGGGGAGCTCCCCAACCCCCTGATCGCCCTGCGGCTCTGTGTGTGACAGGGTGCGGTGCCACAACCCCCTGATCGGCCCTGCTCTGTGTGTGACAGGGTGCAGCGCCCCAACCCCCCGCCCCCATGAGCCCGGCTCAGTGTGTGACAGGGTAGAGCCATAACCTCCCCATCGGCCCTGCCCTGAGTGTGAGAGTGGCGGTGCCCCAGCCCCCTGATCAGCCCTGCTCTGTGGGTGATAGAGGGCGCGTCCCAACCCCCTGATTGGCCCTGCTCTGTGCATGACAGGGGGTGGTGCCCCAACTCCCCAATAGGCCCTGCTTTGAGCCCAACCAGGGGCTGCACCTAGGGATTGGGCCTGCCCTCTGCCACCCGGGAGCAGGCCTAAGCCAGCAGGGCGTTATCTCCCGAGGGGTCCCAGACTGCGAGAGGGCACAGGCCAGGCTGAGGGACCCCCCCTGCCCCCACCGAGTGCACAAATTTTTATACACCCGGCCTCTAGTACATATATAAGACTGAAAGTAAAGTTTGGCTCCACGAAAAAAAAAAAATCCTGAATAAGATCAAAGCAGGAAAATGAGCTAGAAGTTTGAGGAAAGCAGAAGGGTGGTGAGACTGAGCTGAGTCTGCAGACCTTGATGGCCAAGCCAACTGTCCCAGTGATGGACTGAATTCCAGGACCAAGGTAAAGGGACATGGAACGGATGGATCCTGGTTCTGATCTATGCAGTTGGGTGTAGAGATATGCCATTTTGAAAGCTAGTGGTATGGAGTTTATTTATAAAGATCTAAAATTCAGCTCTGGCCCAGCCAGCATGTCTCAGTGGTTGAATGTCAACCTATTAACTAGGAGATCATGGTCAGATTCCAGGTCAGGGCACATGCCTGGGTTGCAGGCTCAATCCCCAGTGTGGGATGTGCAGGAGGCAGCTGATCAATGATTCTCTCTATCCCTCTCCCTTCCACTCTGAAATTAATATATATAAATATATATATAGTTCAGCTCTGACATGTGATGTGTAAAATGTCTGAAAAAAGTCGAGGTCCAAGTAAATATGCAAAGTAGGCAACAATTGAAAATTGAATATATAATTCTAGAGTGAAGGTAAAAGGTCTGTACTGGAGGGCACATTTAGTGTGGGTTACATCATTTATAAAATATGCTCAAGTCTCTTAACTTATAATAACTGATGATGCCATTAGTTTACCTCATTAACCAAGAGGTAAGGAAAATTTTTCAGATAAGAAATTTTATTGTTTGCTGAAAATGTCAATTAGAGTAAATGTCCCTTACCCTTAAACTAGAACATTCATCAAAATATGAGAAGTCTTTGGAAGCTGTATGCCTCCCTACCTAGGTTCTGATTGTGCACGGTCTTTGTCTTCATCTGCTCAGGTTGCTATAACAAATTATCATAGACTAGGCAGCTTAAACAACAGAAACATTTATTTCTCAAAGGCCTGGAAATCGAAAGTCAAAAATCAGGATGCCCATATTATCAGTGTTGGGGAGGGCTCTCTTCCTGGTTTACAGACGGTCACCTTCTCATCATGGCCTTATGTGGCAGCGAGTAAAGAGAGGAAGCAAGATCTCTGGATGTCACTAATCCCATCAAGAAGGCTCCTCTCTCAGAATCTAATCACCTCCCATCTCCTAGTCCATAATGGTCTTCATGACAGATATCTGGTTTCTTTTCTCATATGATTATCTATATCCTAAGGGATGTGGCCTAGTTGTCTTTTATGTAGCTAAATTGACACTTTTATAAAAAGGAAAAGTCAAAATCTATATTTTTCCCATTTGAAAAGTCATCATGAGTCAGGTATTATTCTGTATTGCTCACCTGGCACAGGGCTCAGAGATCTGAGTTAAACTAATCAAAACACTGATGAGGAACCCTGAAGCCATCATTTCAAAGCAACATCATGGTACGGTGTTACTGTAGAAAATGATATTGTTATGTTATGGAAACATATTTTTTTCTCGATGGACAGCTTTTCAGTAAATAAAAATAGGAAAGTGGACACACATTGTTAACCACTTATTATATGCCAGGCACTGTGTGGGCTCTTTGTGAAATCAGTCAATCCTGAGCTGGGAGCTCTCATAGGGATGGGATAGGGTGGTGAACAAGGAGACAATATCTTACCCCAAGGGATTTCCATCACAGTGAGACACTCAGAGAGTGCAAGGTAAACATGTCATGAGAGATAGCCTATGCTTCATCACAAGTTCGATGAGCAAAAATAAAGCAGGATAAGGGTAGAATTTGATATGTTTCTCAGGACAACCCTATCAGAGGAAGATTCACATTGACAGAGGCCGAGAGGACAGCAAGCCAGCCACAGGGAGTCCACTTTTCAGTGGCACAAAGAATGAATGGGATTGAAGATTTTTTTTTGGAGCATGGCTACCTGAAGGGTCTCTAGAAAGACAGAGGCAAATATGGATGGGCAATGCCTTTGTCAGGTATGCCTAGGTGATGGAAAGAATTGGATTATTGAAGGCAGGGAAATAAAGGAAGAGAGGACAGTGGGTCATAGCTGTGGACACTAGAGTCAAAAATGAGGCCCTTGTTGATTAAAGTGCAGCTAAAGGAGAACGTGAGGATCTTTGCCTTATTCCAGAGAATAAAAAGGAATAAGTTAGTCAGAGAAAGACAAGCACCTTATGACGTCACTCATACATGGAATTTAATGAATAAACTGAACTATCAAGCAAAATAGAGACAGATGCCTAGATAGAGAGCAGGCAGGCAGCTCTGGTAGGGGTGGGGAGAGAGGTGGACAATGGAGGGATTGAGCCAAAAGAGAGAGAGAGAGAGAGAACTCATGAACATGGACAACAGTGTGATTTCAGGGGGAGGGGTGTGGGTGGAAGTGGAAGAGGGCATAAAGAGGATAAATGGTGATGGAAAAAAATTAAATTTAAAAGGGAATACAAAAGAAGCAAGATCAGATCTTGACATACTTTGTTTAGTTTTTACATATCTGTTTCACCAATCTGAGTCAATATCTTGCATTGAGGAGGACAATGACTTGTGTGGGCTTCTGAGGCAGGAGGGATCCTCAGAGCCAGACGATACCACCTCAGGACTGGGAGAACTCTCAGAGACTATTACTATTCTTCCTTGTTTTCTCAATAATTTTAATAGTTATATCTTTTAATGCATTGAGTGTCTGTCCTAATCATAACCTTTTATCTTAAAATAGTAATCACAAATTTGTTCACTAAATATGTAATCAGAATTCCTCCACCCTGTTGGATGCCATATTAAGAAAAACAATAAGAAATTAATAATAAACTAGCAAAATTTTGTATGAGAAATTATTTTTCTTACTATGGTAAAAAGGATGTTATATATTAAAATCATGTAGTTTACATAATTTAAGTATATATTTTTTTAACTGGGAAATTTTCTCATAATGATACTTGGTCTCCAAGATCTAGTTGTAGATATTCTTTCTCAACCATACATTATATTTTAAGTACTTACCTTGAAAAAAACAGCCAAAGAAATACTTCCTTAGTAAACTCAGGGGAATCAGATGTTTTCATACCCACACAAGTATTTTAACGTACAATACATAATTACAAACACCATCTTTTCCTGTCACAGAAGTTCCCTTTAACCTTTTATAAATCATGTGTACTCATCCAGCACATTCAGAGCTATTTAGAAACCAAATGAAGTAATCACTGATTTATTTGTTTCTCAAACAATGTGTAATTTAAAATCCCAATCACCTCTCCACACGATGGCGGCACTCCTCTCTGGCCACCGCCCGCTAGGTTGCCCAAAGAGCAGACCACACCGAGTGAAGACATAGACTTCCTTAGTAAACTCAGGGGAATCAGATGTTTTCATACCCACACAAGTATTTTAACGTACAATACATAATTACAAACACCATCTTTTCCTGTCACAGAAGTTCCCTTTAACCTTTTATAAATCATGTGTACTCATCCAGCACATTCAGAGCTATTTAGAAACCAAATGAAGTAATCACTGATTTATTTGTTTCTCAAACAATGTGTAATTTAAAATCCCAATCACATCGATTTTCCACATCAAACAGTAGGAGAAACTTCACTCCTCATTTAAGTATAATTGTATATGTGTAATGAACTCTCAAACCATGACATGAAAAAGGATAGGATATTTTAGTGCTACTGAATAGGGGACAAATTTCTTCACTTCAGCTACTTATTTTTAGCTTGAAGATGCTCTGATTGCTTATTGAAAAATTCTGCAAAACTTCAAGAAACAGGGGACATTGCTCAGATGCAGAACTGAAAGGCTCTCAGGTACACATGCACAGTAGTGGGCATGGGACACAATAATTGCCAAACATTTCAACGGTTTATATTTGTTCATTTTCAAAGGCATAAGTTAATGCATATAGGGTTAAACTACATGAAAACTATGGATTTGAAGGAATCCATTCAGACAATAACTTTGATCTTTTTTTTAAGATTCTGTACATATCATTTAAAATCAAAATTAACAGAAAGAACTCAGTTGGCATGGCTCAGTGGTTAAGGGTCAACCTATGTAACAGGTTAGGGTTCTATTCCTGGTCAGAGCACACACCCAGGTTGCAGGCTCTATTCTCAGTGGGGGGCGTGCAAGAGGCAGCTAATCAACTGAAATCAATAAAAATATATTTTAAAAATTAATGGAAAGAATATTAATGCATGTATATTATTTCATCTACTTTATTTACCAGTTGATTTTTACATCTTAATAATGCTAATGTTTTATTAAAATGTAATGTTTAAGATCTTCATTGCCATCAACAGATCCATCCACACATTGCATACCCTGTAAAGGATACAAACAGCATCCTTTAGTGATGACACGTCATTTGGTTAAGAAAGGAGATTACCTTTAGTTTTCATAATAAGAGTTTGGCTTCCACAAAAAAAAACAAACACTGAACTTATTGTTGTCTCTAACAACATAGTGTTTTTCTTTTGCCCATTTTAACCTGAAATAGCAAAATTAACAATGCCTTTAATCTCATGTTTAATGTATTCTTAATTTTGAAAACTCACATTGGGGTAGTAAACATTTGCTTACACAAGTGAATCCCTTCCTGTCTGCTCTTCTGATTCTTTTTCAGCTAAATGATGTTCACCTCCTCTTCAGAGAGTACAGTTGCCTTTGGTTCAACTTCAAGGTCACCAGTCTCTCATCCTGTGTGGCAGCAGAGTTCAGCAGAGGCATCCACTTTTGATTCTGTTACTTGCAGAAAATAAGTGATGAGCAGGTAGGGTGTTTTTCAGCAAGCAGCCAGACATCCTGCCCCCCTCCATTCTCCCTCTGGAATCTGAAACTATACAATGTTTACTAACTTAATTTTCTCCCTAAAAGGTATAATGAGTGCAGTTGTCTCCTCTAGGGAAAACCATGGCTGCAACAGCATCAGCGTTATCATGGTTAGCAGTTAGTATATAGTGGGTGGTTATTAAGTGCCATGTAATATGCTATGTATTTGCATATAGACTCTCCATTATGCCTCATGCTACCCCTATATGAGTCTATTCTTATCTCTATTCTATAAAGGAGGAAGCTTGATTTCAGAGAGGCTAAGTAACTTGTCTAAGTCACACAGCTGGTAGGTGCAGACCAGATTTTGAACTTGACTCTATTCCACTGCATTCAGATTATCAGCTCATTGGGAGATAAGGCGAGCAGAGCTGAGGTTTTGATTGTCGAGTTGGACAGGGCTTATTTTCTGAGAAGAAATTGGATCCCAGGAAGTGAAAATGGCCTTGACTCTCCCTCAGTAAGCTAGGGGAGGGGACCAGTGGGCTCAAAGCCATCTGGGAGTCCCCTAAGGTGAGCCAATGTCTCTCCAGATTCCCACGGGTTCTGTGCCTGACAAAGGTCTCAGCAACACTTTGCCTGAGAACCTGGCCACGTGATGATATGTTTAACCAGCAGCAATAGGCCTGCAGGCTGAAGGCCCTTCCAGCTAGGGCTCTGTGCTAATGGTTGAGGAAACGGGTCATATCCACTACCCTTCAAGCACACATGTTCATTCTAGAGGGAGGAGATGGCTGAGCCTGGGGGGTTCAGTTGAACCCCTCTGTTGAGGTTCCTAGAATCTTCTCAGAAGTCCATGGGTAGCCACAGTACATTTGAGAGCAGTCAACCCAGCAGACTGTACCAGGAGGGCCTTCCCAAAAAAAAAACACACTAATTTAGGGAAATGCCATATGTAACCTTTTGTGCTGATGAGAGTGAACTAAACTCATTACTGTGGGCAGCTTCAGAAGAGAGTGAGTATCAGCCCAGTGTGCAAACTGCCCTGACTTCCACGTAACTTCTCTATGACCGTGACATAATGCAAGTGTTCCCAATGGCCTCACAGGTAACTCCTCCACTTAAAAATATTATCATCTGCACAGTTTTACCCCAAGTTCAACACGCTTTCCAGTCAAAGCTGCCTAAAGAGATTCAGAGCGTGTGGCCCTTGCACCTAAGCTGGCTACATCTTAGCTCAGGAATGGAGCATGCCCACAGGCTTGTCTCCTTTCTCAGATGCAATGAGCCTCTTCAAGTTGCTCCTGGCAGATCCCCAAAAAGAGATGTGGTTTTGGTTCCGAGAAAAGGAAGCAGTTTTTACCATGAGAAAGCTTTGTTTGCTTTGTGTTTGTTTCCGTTTGCAGTGATGTAATGAAGCATTTCAGTAGCCCCACAGCATAGACAAATCATGGGAGGGGTGCAGAACTCCACACTGTGGGGAGAAATCAGTGAGCCCGCAAGTATCTTCTTGTGAGTCACTGCCCTAGTTTCCCTGCAGGCTCAGTGCCACTGAACTCATGATGGCCTTTCTGGTTCCCACATTCCAGAAACTTACTTTTGGGAACAATGACACCCTCAAGAGGCACCACCAACCTCTGCTGCCTGGTTGTGGGTTCATTCATCATCTTCCTTCCCCTTGGTCTGGACTAAAAACATAGTCATGTGCACTTCCCTCCCTCAGGGTCAACTGGTCAATGTGGCCTGCTATTCTGACCTCCAAACCCTTCCTGTCACTTCTTACTTTTTTAATCCTATAGGCACTGCCTGAAGACTTGAGACAACAGCCCAACTACAAACGCTCCTACCGCACATTTGTTTGCTTTACCCATTGTCCGACTCCACCTGCAAATTGCACTTCACCAACCCCTTTATCTTCCATGAAAATGACTCTTCTTGTGCACATCCCTGCCATTCCTAGCACCCCTGGTTTTCCTTCTCGGGAGAGTCCTCATCCTGCAGGACTCCCCTGTTCTGGGGCAGACATTCCTGAATTTACCAAGCAAATTCTCTTTTCTTCCTCAGCGTCACACAAGGGCCATCCAGCCAAAATCATTCTGCTAATGAGTACTTCGCAAAGAATTTAGCACAAAGTAACAGATTACTCAATAAGAACTTGTCCTTATTCTCATTGTTGATGTTGTTGCAATCATTGCTTTTTTACTATTTCACCAGAGGCCCACTGTTGCTCAATCTGTGTCATAGAGACCAGTCGTTCCACTGTTTGGTCAATTGCATATTACCCTTTTATTATATAGGATATCTCCGTCCTTTGCTGGTTTTGGTAGATTTTTTTTAACTGAAGAAAAATCACTCATCTCTATTACCATAATTTCATAAGAAAAGGAGTCTAGTGCCATATTCGCTATCTGGTTAAGAAAGAATGAACACCACACAAGTAAATTTAATAAAGATTTATTTGTGACCTAATCATTGTGGAGATGTGTTAACTTCACCTTTATATATTTCATGCTATTTAGGGAGAAAGAGCAAAATCAAGCATTATTAACTCCAGTTGAGAATAGACAGTTGAATAGAAAAAATTTCATTGCTTATGATTCAATTTTATTTTTATGCTAAAGTCAGCTAGATGGGGAAGAGACTATATCCATAGCCTGAGGAATAATGTCCCTCCAATCAAATCAGCCTGGAAAGAGCTAATGGCAATCAGGATTTTTAAAAGTAACATTAAAAACCCAAGTGGCCAAAGTTGAATTTATCATCACTGGAAAAAGCTTGTAAAAGAAAACAAGGTTACTAATTGTCAATATTCTCATTCCTTTCTATACTCTATACATCAGCACACAAACTCATTAAGGAATGTTATGACTTAGATCAAAATTGCATGTTTCTTAAAACTGTATACTCAAGAGAATACAGATCAGAAAAAGAGCAGGCGACCCCCAGCCCTACTTCTCCTTTATTTGACCTCTGAGTCAGTAACCCAAGGGGGCCCAGAGCTTGAGCTGAGAATTATCTAGGTTGTCGGTAAATTAGATCACTGAACTGCTGTCAGTGGCAGGACTTCTCGTCAGATTCCGTTTCTGGTTGTTCCTGACGGAGTCATCATGGTTGTTTTGGAGTCTAAATAAATACAATTAGAAGTGGTGATTTCATTTTAAAAGAAGAAATATCCAAAGTAGCAGGTGAAAGGCAGAAAACAGTCTCCTGAGCTGCGGAAGGGACAGTGGGGGATGTGCTGTGCTGGCTGAGTTGACTGTGATTTATAATCAATATTAACCACATCACACACAGGAGGTGCCATTTGTAGAAAAAAAAAGAGTTAGAGCTGTACTTCTTTTATCCCAGGAAGGTCATAATAAGATGGGTGAGATGACGAGAAAAATTGATGGAAGGTAGGGGGTTTGACAAAGGAGAAAAATACCTCTGTTCTGATGAGGAATTCTCTCCAGCAATCTTGCAAAAGGACTGACCTCTGCTGTAAATTTGCTTGAGAACTAGAATGGAAAGTTTAAATGAGATTTTTAGTGATTTCTGGTCTCACTGAGAGCAGGAAAATGACAATTATTCAATTTAAGAGGCTTTCTGCCTGAAAAAGGTAGACGGAGCCCCTGGTTTGATGGCCTGATGGACTAATGCAGCCGTCTGTCGCCTCCTTGTCCCAGAAAACACCAGTTCTAAACACTGCTAATCATGTCAACACACGTGTTCCCTGTGTGTAGTAATGAAGGGCTCCCAGAATCGATCCTGATTGCAGGGAGGGAGGAAGGGAGGAAATGGAGTTAACCCTCCCAGGGGAGTGTTCAGGAAGACGGATGGAAGTCATTTCACCAAGTAAAATCCCCACAGAAACTCTAAACCTGTCTCAGTGTTGCCTGAGTTTGCATGTCCTTGTTACTGGAGGCCCACAGATTTGTTGTGAATGCATTTTGAAGCTCCGTAATGTATCTCGGACACAGAACACTCAGCCATCCATACAGGACAGACATTCTAACAACAGCACAGAGAAGCAGCACACGGGCCATGCAACAGAGGTCTCCTGTGGATGCACGGTACCCAGGGTAGACACAGGACTGCACAGTGAACAGGTGAGATTCTAACACACTTTGAGATGCTTCACCAAACATGTGTGCGTGTAATGTGGTCTCTAACACCACAGTCACCTGGGAAAGATAAGATTATAGTTTTCTAGTCTCGGATATCCCATGCATGTAGAGGATTCTATTTTCTTGAAATCAGCCATAGAGAAATTAGTATTCCTTTCTTTGGCCATGACTTTCAAGAACGTGAAGTTTGTAAAGCTCCTGTATGTATAGAAACAGATGTAGGTCCAGGGGCAGTGTAGGACCAGGTGCAGGTGCAGTTGTAGGTAGAGGTACAGGTGTAGGCATAGGTAAAGGTATACTTCATATAGATATAGATAGATACAGCTACTGATGTGAATATAAATCAGTACTGATATGCTATTGATATAGATATTGATACTATTATATTTATATAGATATGAGAATACAGATAAATATAGGTATTGATTTAGATATATTGTTATAGACATTTATATAGGTAGGTATAGATATATAGAAATATTGATATGATGTACAGGGATGATGTACATATATTGATATAGAGATTCATATAGGTAGAAATATAAATATAGATATTGTTTTGATGTATGTATTGATACTAACATAAGTGGATATAGATATATAGATATAAATAAATGCAGATATAGACAAAATTTTCATTAAACTTTCACGATATTCAGTGTACAAAACTAAAACCATGAGCAGATGAAGAAAAATACAGTTCAATCCTTACTCAGATGTTGCTTACAATCTAATAAAGGCAACTTGGGGGAAAAAGAACTGATTTATTCATAAAGTAATCTTATGATTACTGGAATTATTTTGCACCTTGATAACAAAATCTGTATCTGAGAAAAGCCCATCACTACAAAAGTCTAGACAAGCCATTGCTACCTGTCCTACCAGAGGGCCCTTCAGTTTGAACATTTCTCTGGCTCCCATTAAGACATTAGCACTCCCTTTCATGACAGACACTGAGCCTCAAAACCCACCTTGGTTGGCAGGTGGGGATATTTGACCTCCAACCCTTGACATGGAAACAAAAGGAGCAGATTGGAACTGGCTGACACTGTTGGCCACAAGCCACTTGACCTCTTTCCTGGGCTTAGCCATCACCCCCCACCCTTGGGCCAGATACCCTTTCTAGCTCTCATCTATCCCCAACTCCCTTTTTGGGACATTTAAATATCAGGACAAGCATCAATTCTATTTTCCCAATAGTAAAATTATATTTGCAATGTTTGATAATGCTGCTCCATTTAAGAAAATAGATGAGTGCAATGGGTGAGGCCATAGATGATCATGACCCAAAGTCCTTGGCCATCAGAGTTAAGGGTTATAAACACAGGCAAAATACTCTCACTGACAATCACTGAGCAAACCCACTCACACCACATGCGTGTCAGAATATATATTTTCATTGTTTTTTATAGAAGTGCACAAAAAAGCATGACACGCCCAAAGACCCTTTGGTTAGAAGTATTTGGGTCATGCTAATAGTGTTTCTTTAATCTAACAATGAGAACTCTTATGACAAAAAAAAAATTGTCTATCTTGGAGGAAAAGTTCTATGAGTTAGGAAATGAGTCCTGAGGTAAAGAAAAGCTTCTGGAATGTTAAATATATACTTTATTGCTAACATTTGGTAACTTTACATGTATTTGTATTGTGTGCATGTGCACGCACACACATACACAGTAGGGATAACATATAGGCACTCTCCTCAGATGTTTCATGGTCTGTTTTGAAATATTATTTTTTCATTAAACCACACAGCAACTCTGTGGAGTAAAAATTATTAGTAAATGATAGAGATGGGAACTTGAAACTCAAAAACACCCAATAACATGCCAGGGTCACAGAGCTTGTGATGGTCAGAATGACGATTTTAAATCCAATTGTAACAGATTTTAACCCCAGGTTCTTAGCCTCAACTATGTTGGCTGTTTCGTTCAATAAGAGGAGTTAGTCTCTTCTCTCCCCTCTCCTAGGTCCATGCATCACCCTAGTCAGCTAATTGAGTCTTCAAAAAAGGCTCCACTAGCTGAACATCAGCCACCTCCTCTTCTTACCACTTTCTGAGTAGTTTCCCTCTCCTGGTTTCAAGAAAAAGGGTGAAAGTCACAGGAATGGTGGCTAGACCAAGGTACTATAAAAAGTCATGCTATTTAGAAAAAAAAAAAAAAAAAAGCTTTGCCAATAAGTGGCGCATGGTGTAGTCCTCAAAAGATGGCAAATAAAAGTCAGACCTAAGCATTTCTTATGCTTTAGTGCAACACCCTCCAAAAATTGTATGCATTGTAGAAACCCAGAGCATTACCTTTGAACATTCACTTAAAGCTATCTCTGGAGCTCTTCATCAAAAGCAATGGAGATGGGAGTTTAACGAGGACTTTAAGTCCCATCTGTTCTGTGAAGCTGCAGCCATCTCAGCCTGCAGTCAACGTGGAGTGTGGCAAACGTTACTCTACAACACCCTTTATGTAACAGCGTTGCACTCACAATCCAGTAATGAAGTGCCATTGAGCATCTGTCTGTGTCCCCATGCAGTGTGAGGGCCGCAATTCCAAAGAAGGGTCTCCAACATCTGGTTGAAATGAACTGTGTAATTTGAGCATTTTTTATATCTTTATTTTGCCAAAAGAGACATGCATTTCATGTAATGATAGCTTATTTTTTAACCCCAGACTTACCTGAAATGGTAACCACGTTGCAAATGTGTCTTTAAGGCTCATGTATATTTTAGGAACTAGCCACAGGAAGCTCCCAGACAAGCAAGCTTCAGAGCATGTTTGTCCCCACTGAACACCAACAGCAAAGGATCTCAACTTCGCCATTTGAAGGAGAAGTGTCACAACAACATCAATGTTTTCTTCCCAGAGTCTCTCTTGTTTTATCATGTTTTTTTAATCACAGAAATATAAATTCATGTCAATGCTTTCTGCCCATGGTCTCATCACATCTAAGAGATGGGTGTCTATGCAGAAGAGAGTCTTGACTCTGGAGGAAAACCACAGCTGAGCTCAGACGGGGTTCAAGAATTGAGGACTGTCCCTTTCTGAAACAGGTAAAATGCTACCTGCCTTGACTGATCTGTCCAACCGCTGTCAAGGTGGCCAGGTTCTCTTGCACCAGAAAACATGACAGGCTTTGAAGAAGGTCAATACTGTCCCCACTGTCATGGGGTCAACCTACCAGTCATTGTGGGTTGTACACCAGGGCTCCTGTTTCACAGAAGTGCAGCGAGGGTGGTACACTTGGCTTGTCTTTCCCTTGAGGCTCCAGGGAAAATCCTGCAGAGCACAGTGGGAAGTGGTCTGTGATTCCTTCCTGTCACAGTTCTAGAGGAAAAGTAGGAGCCCTGACTTTCCAGAAAGGCTTCCCCCTTCACCGAACAGGATGCCCAGCAAGCCATGAGCTAGCATTGCAGTCACTCTGAGGATCACAGACCCCCTCCAACAGACTCTGTGAACATCAGTGAGCTCTCCTGCCCTTCCCACTTTGGGAATCACCACACTCAATGACATGTCCACTGTGTGCTCATTGTTTCCACCTGGGATCCCAGCAGCAAGGACCCTTCAGCAGATCCCAGTTTTTCATATAATCAGTTCTGATTACACAGTAGCAATTCCTAGTCCTTCCATGGCCAGGCCTGGACCACGCCAGGCTATTACCATGGAGGTCATGGCATCCTCAGTCATATGTGGTGTGGCATATCAGGGGAGTGGGCAGTGCAAAAGCAAACAGGCATACATTTTTGGAATGCCCCAAAGTTTGAGAATTCTGAGATTTAATATTCACCAAAGCTTCCTTGACACTTATATGGGAGACGATTTCTCCAAAGGAAGTAAAAATGTATTTTTGCTTTAAATATATTTTAATCACATATTTGTTATAAATGTTATTTTTATTATTTTTTTATTGTTTAAAGTATTACAAATAGTAGTACATATGTCTCCTTTTTAGACACTGGGAGGGGGTGAGGGCGTGTGCCAGGGGTAGGGAGGGCTGGGGGAAGGTCAACTGTGATAAATGTCTTTATAGGCATTTGAACTAAGAAAAATTGTGGTGATGATCCACAGCATTGGCAGCAGATAGAAGGGTATGGCTGAATGCTATTTGCTGGGTGCCTTATATATGTGTATAAGAGGTTCTCTATCATTTTGTCTACAATGTTATAAACTCAGTAACATTACATTTCACTGGTGATAAAGGTTAAACTCAACCCCCAACCAACCAATAACAGAGAAAAGATTTAAACTCAGACCTATCCCATTGCAATGCTATATTCCTGTTTTTATACATAAATAAAAATGTTTTCTTTTAGCTAAGGATTGGTTGGTCTGTATTAGACCCATCCTACATGGGCACCAATGTATAGACACCATATGTTGGTTTCCATTATCCTTTTCTTAAGGTGTTCATAGTGACTTTAAAAGACCCAGTGGCAGGGAAACCAATCCCCAAAGCCACACCGGATATGTGTGTAAATTTCCTCCAAATGGAGGAAACTTTCTCAACTAGGAAACCTTACCACTAGATCTTCAGAGGTGATAGAAGAGCAGCCAGTTATACATGTTGCAGGGTGGTCACTGCTACTCTGCTGGGCTGGTGCCACCCTCACTGCTCCACTAAAGAATAGGTTAGTCCTGAGCTAAAGGGCTGGAGAAACCAATGACACTGGTGGACTCAAGGTTACCTGATAGTAAGTATGACACATGAAGATGTTCCCACAGCAGCAACTGAGCTTACAGTCAACTCCAGTTCCAACCACCTTCCCTCCTTTGAAGAGCATAAGAAAATGTTTCTTGTCCACCACAGTGACACAGGAAAGGATAAACTTTTGCCTTTTACTTACACTTTTTGTCTCAGATGAGAGCAAGTTGATGTAAACTGAAGATGTCACATTTTCCCCAGGAAAGACAGCTTTGCTATCAGCAACCCACCCCACACATTCTTCATTGGAAAGTCCCCTTATCAAGATTGCATGCAATAGACAGAGCTATTTTGAAAGTCAATGTCTCGCTCTTTTGAAAGCTTCCCTCGCTGCATGTTTTTAGATGCAAGCTTCAAACTGTCAGAGTTTTGTTGCTGTTGATAAAGCCAGCCCGGGATTGATGCCCAGAGGGTGGTCTGCCTGGAAATTAGGAGACAAAACTTGAATTAAATTAATTCTCTTGGCAGCTTGGGGAATAAAGGCAAAGACAACACAGTCTCCGAGCTGTGTGAATGGATAATCCATAATTGTTATTGGTCAATAGGCGCCTTGCTTTCCAAGCTTTAATGACATTTCTTACACCCTTAGTATTTGCCAAAATAATATTTCTGGAGACATTTGAATCCAATGGCCTCCAAAAGACATTGTCAGCAGCATATTTAATGCTTCTAAATACTGGCTGGCCATTATGTGAACATTGATTTCAGGAGGGAAACAATTGGCTTTTCTTTAACATGTTCGATATTTACACCATAAACTTTAGTTTGCTTTGGATCTATGTTAAAAAAAACAACTTACAGTACAAACTTTCCTCTTCCAATTTACTTATTTCAGGCACTATATAAAAATTTCAAAAGTTCTCAATAAATATCTTGGTCACACAAATGACCTCAGGCACGCTAAACAATTTAACTGTAAAATTAAATGGGTACAGTTTTTTGGGGGGTAATGAATTGCTTTGGAATTAGATAGTTATGATAGTTGCACAGTTTTATGAATATACTAACATTAATTGGATTACAATGGTGAGTTTTATGGTATGTGAAGTATATTTCTATAAAAATGAAATTAACTCAGGAGACCAGCATGCTCATCAACTAAATCTACTTCTATTTCATGGGGTATTTCAGCCAGACTTCTACCCAAATACTTTGTTTCTTAAATGTTTCTCCTTAAATGTGAGCAAAAAAGTTTTAACATTTCTGTCCATTTCAGCAATGAGCCTGGGTTTTACAAGTTGTCAGTCATCACTTATTAAAAGGGTCATAAGACAAATTTCTTGGATTGGCACATTTTTGTTAGAATCAATAAAAATACAAAATATAAAGTGTGAATGGCAGCCAGTATCATTTCATAACGTTTTTATTTCAGTTCTGTATGTACTTGCATTGGTATTGGTCCACAACATAAAATGTTGTGGTTCCCAGTTTAAAATTCAGAAAGCCTACACAACAAGTTTCCCCTGGAGCAATCTGTATCCCAGAATGGTGCATCGCTGTTGTCATTTCCAGCCATTTCAAGACACAGAAGGGTCCTTTATTAAGATGATGATGTCTTAAGTGTTTAGAGACTTTCACTACAAGTAGGAGGTTTTTAAACATAAAAGAAACCAAACCTTTTCATCTGCTAACTAATCCAGGGGACCCACTTCCTCTCTGTTTGTAGAGCAGCCTAACATAGTTAATGCTCCTCACAGAGCGTGGCTGAGCCTCTTAGAGCAAGTCCAAGCATGGAGCCCTGAAAATACTCACCAGTCCATGCAGAGGTGGATCTCCACTAAAGAACCTGCGTTCTCATTAAAATTGTTATCTTTTCCAAAAACATTTAGCTGCCATAAACACTGGCACAGGGCCCCTTTGAGAAGGAAAGTTCTAGGCAGAGATGCAGAAGTGAGGCTTGGCACCTGTGCCAGCGTCTGTCAGCTCAGGGTGCCATACCAAGTCCCCACAGACTTGGGGGCCTCAAAGTTCAGAGGATGGGAAGCCTAAGGACGGGTGTCTGCTGCGTGGGTTCCTGGAGAAGGCCCTCTTTCTGGCAGAGATGGACACCTTCTTGCTGGGTCCTTACATAGCAGAGAATGAGGGCTCTGCCTCTCTTCCTCTTCTCATAAGGGCACTGATTCCATCATGGGTTCCACCCTCGTGACCTCACCTAAACTTGATTTCCCCCAAACGCCCCACCTCCAAATAATCATCATATTGGGGGTTACAGCTTCATCATGCAAATTTTGAAGGCAAATATTCAATCCATAGCACCTGTGACAACATTTGACATAGAGAATACAAAAGACCTTTCCACCGGCCTCTGTGGGGACCATGAGGTGAGTTGGATGCATGAATACTATGACTTTTGGGGCACCCAGAGACCCTACCACAGTGCAGGCATCCATGAAGTCAGAATGAGGCTGCAGTGTTGGTTCGGAGAGGGGGTCCTCAATCAAGTTCATAGGCAGAGGACATCCCCTAGGAGGCTCATGGAAGGAACCCTGGAGGAGAAGAGACTTGGATGGAGCTGAGTACCCATATTGGCAGGCAAGGATCAGAGGGACAGACTGTAGACTCTGCCTTGTTCCTGAACAGTGACACCCTCTGGACCCCAAGCTGGTAAGTATTGGGAAAAGGTGGGCTTTTCCTGTGGGGAGGGCATGGGGAGGGCAGAAAGGCAGGGTTCTGCTTTCATAGACATGCCTCAGCCAGTGAGTGACGGCCTGAGGGAGGCTCTGATCTAGGCTCCATGAGAGGCACTGGAAGGAAGTGGAGTGGGGAGTCAGACTGCCATGAGGCATTTACCTCAGAAGGGAGCTTAGGAAAAAGAGAAAAATCAACCCCAAATCTAAAAGCAAAAGGGATGTCCACAGATTCAGTGGCCCCCAAGATTAGACCTCCTGAACTCCATGGAACAACCAGAGACTGTCAGATGGGTTTGTCACCATGTTGGGATGAATTTAAACATAATAAGCATAGAAGAAGAGAAGTTAGAAAACCTAATACCATTCGCTCATTCATCAAAATAGTATGGAAAGGGGGGCTCGGACTTTTCCTCGAAGCTGCCTTTTCTTCAAGTTATTTCTTAAACACGTCTAGTTTCAAGTGATGTTAAGGAAACACTGGAATCAGTTCTCTCTGATTTTTTATGTGAAACCATCAGAAATTTGATTTATAAATGCAGGACACCCAATGGGTAGAGTAGGTACATTCTAATAATTGATAAAAAAAAAAGCAGCTCCCCCAGATCTTAGACTAAACTGATCATATATTTGACTGGTTTTGAACTACTTCAAAGAAGAAAAAAGTGTACTGTCTCAGTGTGACTAAAAGAGGGTTTCAGGAAGATTAAGAAGATCTGGGTTCCACGATTAGCTTCCAGCATAGGTTTGGCACTTCCCTGGTGGGGTCTCAGCTCCCTGCCTGGCGTCAGGACTATCTTCTCCCCCAGAATTCAGGGAGTCTGACCTGGGAGGTGTTCTGGAAGAAGGACTCCCAGATTGCTGCACAGGAGAGTGCTAGAAGCCCCAGGAAATCCCACCGAAAAGCTGGCTCACCTTCCTCCTGCCCTCTCTCTTGATCATAAGTGGTCCATGACACCTCCAAGGAACTCACATGCCTGGGAGCATCCCTCAAGCAAAGGCTGAGCCACAGACTCCTATGGGCTCCTTCTGGTTCCCAGAAGATACCTTGCACATTTTCTGATGCAACATGTAAATGATGCTTTTATCAAAGGAACTATATTTTTCTAAGAGGTCACTGAAAATAAGATGTATTGTGCTGAGAACATCATTCTGGAGAATAGTTTGCATAAAAAGAAAAAAACTAAATGCAAGAATCTGTTTCTGTTATAGGAGACTTGACCGTCAAGGATGAGAATATGTCTTAATATTACATACTTTTCTTTCTTTGCTAGATATTAAATTTGTGTTGATAAGAATGAGTCTAAGCAAAATTAAGCAAGGACCATTTCAATCCTATTGATTTTATTGTTTCTGTTTTCTGCCTAAATCAGAAGCAAAATAGCATTTTGAAATATCAGTAGCCTTAGAAAGTATCATTTTACAGGGAAACATTTCTCTAGGACAAGTAAATAGCTAGTTTATATGAATGAAGAAACTGACTAAGGCAAGGGTTGTTGAGTCTGCATCAAAAACAAGAAATAATGAGTGTAAACACTTGAGCTACCCTGAAATATGAGATGATTTTCTGTGTAGTGAGAGGCAATACTAATATGGACTCAAAGGCCAGATGCAACTTTTCAAGGATTATTGCATTTCATTTTGTTTTTCTGCCACAATCCTGAGTGTTCTAGTCTCTCCATATTGCAAATTAATTGATTCACTAATTAATAATTTAAAAAAGTAAAACTTTCTACTATGGAAATAATACTGTTTCCTATCATTATAAAGGACATTTTAAAAACATTTGGCATATTTTGTATTGAAATTTCCATTCTTCTAACTCCTCAAATTCAACTGCATCTAAGAATTATTTTCTGACCAAAGAATCTGATAGTCATCTCCCCATGTTCCCAAACCTGAAGTAACTAATATCAGTGACATCATTAGTAATTTTGTGTTCCATATTTCAGAATCAAAGGTACCATCCCAGTGGAAGAGTTACAGAATAAGAAAGAAAATGGGTAACTTAAAATTGATGAGCTGCAGACTGTGACTAATCTTCCAAATACACTGAAGCATCTTGAAGAGTCTCCTACCTTAGTCTCCCCCATCACAACTCTCCTTTCCTCTTCCTAGATTTTTCTTGTCTCCCAAAAGTGTCTGGTGAATACATTCTTTTTCATCAGCCCAATGGCCACTGGCCACTTCTTCTGAAAGATCCGCCCCCCGCCCCCCCCACCGGCCGACACCTTCAACAACCCATAATCAAAGTGTGAAGCTATTATATCATCATGTATTTTCTCTCCATGCAGTTTTCACTTTTATTTGTTTGCAAGGATTTAGGTGATTTTCTGTGTCACTTAGTGCCATCTTGCTTTTAGTCACTCGTTTACCCCGCCTCCATGACACCATGGAATCATCCTGGACCCACCACTAACCAGATGATCCTGCTGTGTGGTAGGTAAACTATCTCCTGGCACCTTGTGTTGCTTATTTATCGCCAGGAGCAGCCATAGTATCTATTTCATTCACAGAGCTGTATAATAAACACTCTAAGCAGCCACTGCCACTTAACATGCTTTAACTTAATTTTCTCCTACTAGTAGCAATTGCGATTAATGCCACATACTTGAAGGCAGTTAACCATTCTGTTTCCATATGAAGCGGTTTTGATTGAGCCTGAATAATGAAAAGAAATAAGCAGAGCAAAGAACAAAATACCAATGTGGTGATGAAAGGGACACAGGGGCACTTTTATCTGTGGAAAAACAAGTTGCAAAGACAAAGTGATTTCAGAAGAGGATTTAAAAATTGGGAACCATTGAATTGAGTACTTGCTGCCTCTACCCTGCTGCTGTCTTACAGCTGCATATGACATGTTGTCACCAAAGTCCCATGAGCATATGTTCCTCTAATCTCATGGCTTTTAAAAGGACCTAATGTGCGCACACATCACAACATCTTTTAAAATCCATGAAAAACAATCCAATCAAAAATAGCATTCAAAAGCCCATAATCAGGTGTCTCCACTACAGTGATGGGTCTCTCAGGAACTCAGTGGTGCCATCATCACAGTACTCTACTCACAGGTGGTGGGGCCTTGTTGTGAACACAGCAAAGTTCCCACCTACTGCACACTGATGTTTACAGGGGAGGGGGGACAGGGTTTGTTTAAAGTGAAACTATTCATAAAGAGCCATCTTGAAGAGACTTCACCATCAGTTCCTCACACAGGAATGATTTTATTCCCATTTCTTCAAAGGCAGCAATGTGGTGCTTCTACTAACGGAGACCAGAATGTGCCAGCACGATGGAGGTGCTCCCGTTCCTGGTTTCAGTGATCCTGCTTGGGGGGGGATGACTGACATGCAGTAGACAGGATTTGGGGAGAACATTGACCACTCGCTCAGTTACAAGAATAACTCTAGTTCTCATCATTTCTTAAAACTTAACACGTTTTCTTGTGTTTTACAATATCAGAGTCATGAGTCCTTTACTTCTCTGGGTCTCAAAAATGTCCATTTGAGGGGTCCCAGGGACCATCTGTAGATGCACAAGAAGGAGGAAGTGCCCCAAGAGAAGAGATGGGCAACGCTGGCAGCCCCATGTGGGTGTGGATTCCAGGAAGAGGTGGAGAAGCAGGGTGCCTTCCTTCAGCCTCTCTGTTTCTCTCCGTCCCTCCCCACTTTGATGATTTTTAACTCTGCTCACATAGTGTTTCTGAGTCTTTTCAGCTCACCTCCTTTGTGGCCCTGGCCAGGTAGCTAAGTTAAATTAAATTAGTTAGAACATCACCTCTATACACCGAGGTTGTAGGTTCAATCCTGATCAGGGAATACACAGAATCAGCCAGTGAATGCAAATAAGTGAAACAACAAATATATCTCTCTCTCTCTCTCTCTGGTCAATCAATCAATAAAAATATTTTTAAAATCAATGTTGCTACAAAAACTTTTCACAAAGATTCCACAAGTACACACAGAGAAACAAACTAAAAAGGATGATGTTAAATGATTATGACATATTATGAGGAATGTTAAATGCATCTGTGGCTAGATTTTTATAATTAATAAAACATTTATTAGAAGAATATAACAGTTTGAATACATTTCAAAATACAAAAAGGGGTCGGTTGTTAATAAACGGCACTATGAACTTTCAGAATGGGAGGTTTGGAAGTGAAGCAATAAGAATAATTAGAGAAAGGCGGCATTTGGGGACAGCAGAAGAATTCAACATCTTGTTAGAAAGTGGGAAGTCTGACTCTAGAACTGTTTTACCTCCAAGACTCCTGACATTGCATCCCACTTGCAGTAACCCAAAGGGATTCTTCTGGAAACTCCAGTATAAACATGTAGAAAAGATAGTAAGTGTGGCCTCCCGGAGGATCAGTATGTGCTGCCTGAATATTTTGGGCAAGAAAGCCAGACCCAGAGCCTTCATTCAATAAAGAGCTCCTTAAATTCCCTTCTTCTGCATCAGAAAAGCTTCATCTGGTACAAGTTCCACTTTTTAGGCAGCTTTCTCATTTCAGAGCCCCTTTGGCTAATATGCCACTGTATCTTTATGCATTTTCCCACCAATTTAAAATATTAGATGCTATCGATGGTTACCCATGAATATCAACAATTTTTCTTTCAAGAATGAAGCCTTTTAATAACAAATCTTCGCCGTCACGTGTATGTTTTCTAGACCAGGAGAAACCAAAATGGGTTTGTCCCACTCTGAGTATTTAGAAGATTTTCACTCATGACACAGGCCAGGCCTGGGCCCGTGTGTGTGACCCAGCGCGTGTGTCTGGGGAGGACGGTGGTATCCGTTTCTTTTGGCACCGAGCGCTGCACGGCGCTCCCGACCCACATTCCACTGGAGTTATTAGTCAAAGTAATAGTTTATTTTTTTCACCAGAAAAATAAACCATGATGCACTCAGCACAGCAGTTCCCTGAGCTGTACCCAGGCTTTGTTTGACTTAGGAAGTGCTCTTATTGTGAAAAATTATTCAATAATGGATGAGGAGTCTGAGAAAACTTCTCCCGCACAACATTAATTTGCCAGAATTATATGGCACTGCCACTAAAAGGGACCACCAAGGGTTATCTGGGGCTGACGGGGCCAGAGGAGGAAATGCCCCCAGGACAGAGGCCACGGCGCCTCCCTCTGCCCCCTGCCGCCTTCCTGGGAAACAGGGGTCATCGGCATCAAACAAACAACATAGGTGATCAGTTTTTTGCAGGTCACACTTAAACAGGAGAACATGGACAAGGTGAAAATGTGTGCTAAGTTATGGGCTGTGACAAAACCCTGTTAGCTCTTAGAATTCTCAAATCTACACCCCACTACTCATTCTTAAAATATCCCTAAATCTGCATAAAATCCAGGACGCACATAGCTGGTGTTTTAAATGTGGGCAGCATGTTAGGCTGGTGGGGGCTCACCTTACTCTCGGTGACATTACTTGTTCTTTGACAAAATCTAGGGAGATTCCATTTCTTTTTAAAAATATATATTTTTATTGATTTCAGAGAGGAAAGGAGAGGGAGAGATAGAAAAATCATTGATGAGAGAGATTCATTGATCAGATGCCTCCTGCATGCCCCCCACTGGGGACCAAGCCTGCAACCCAGGCATGTGCCCTTGACCGGAATCGAACCAGGCACCCTTTGATCTGCAGGCCAACGCTCTATCCACTGAGCCAAACCTGCTAGGGTGCGAGATTCCATTTCTTGCAGGTACAGTCATGTCACACCTCTCTGTCTGCTCCTTTGTTACCATCTCCTGGATTTTCCCTGAGACATTCAGACCCTTGCCTCCTCGAAGCTGGGGTCTCAGGGGTATCAGGAGATAGATATGAGGGATACCCACCCCCCAAATCAGACAAGGACCATTTTTCCCAGCGAGGTGGCCCGCCCTCAAGCACCTTCCCCAGCGCCAGCTCCGTTTTCCCAAGGACAGGTCGGGGGTATGTGACCCTGAGACCTGTGGGTGCCACTTAACCACTGAATTTCCTCTCCTCAGAAAACAAGCATCATTCTAGATCTTGTCTGTGGTTTTCCTCCTGGAGGACTGGGCTCTGGATCCTCCTCCTGCTCCCCTAGGGGTCTGATTGCTACCAGTTGAGGGGGGACAGAGATGCCCACATGAGTAAGCACCCCAGCATCCCTGAGACCTCCAAAGGCACAAGTACAACAGATTGAGCAAAGGGACCTGTTTCTGCTTTTCTACCTGATAAGCCCCAACTGGATGAGGAAACGGAAGAGAGAAGTAGCCCAGAAAACATGGAGTTTTGAGTCTTCATGTGACTTCCCCAGGGCCCAGCTGGTCCCTGTTGGCATCTGTGGGCACTTCAGGCTGCTCCCAGGCAGGCACACATTCTGAACAGGGACACGGGACAGGCCTGGCCTGTCCAGGGCCCTGAGTGCAAGAGAGCACAGCCTGGCTGCCTCCAGGTCAAGCCTGGATTTCTGGGGTTCCCTCCCCATAGATAATTCCTCTGTAAATTAAACAAATAAAAACAGAACTTGTCTATATTATGTCATTTTTGTTGATATCTGTAATGATAGATGCCATAGTGTTTCAGGTAATATAGTCGTTTCTACTAAAAATATGCCTTAAGATTATGTATCTTCAAGTTTAAAATATATATATATATATATATATATGAATTATATCAGGATTCAGTTTGTTGTGAAATAAAATTGTGGATAAGTGTGTGTTTCAAGATTTGGGGCGCAGTTAGAGCAAAGTTATAATACAGGTTAATTCAAAGATGTGGAAACCGAAATTACAGACTCAGAAGGACTCATGAACTCCCTCAGTTTTGAGAACTAATGATTTTTGCTTCATTATGTCCCCATCAAAGCCTCCCCAACAACATAGGCCATGTAACTGATAGAACTTAATCCCACCTCTAAACTTAGGGACCAAAGGTGTGGCTGGTACCACTGGCCTTGTGGGTGCTGATTTGGAGTCTCATAAGAGAGGGAGGCTGCTCCCTCCTCAGCAAAGGCTCCTGGGAGGCAGACTCTTCTGCAGAGTAATGAGGAGAACCCAGGCAGGCCATTGGACAGAAGCCCTACATCCCAGCCGGTATGCAGCTTCATGGAGTGGTGTGGGACCCTGGGCACAGGCTGGCACATATCTTGTTGCTGTGATCCTTATAAGGAGTCAACTTAGGCACAGAGCTCAACCCAGAACAGCAGGGCCACTGCCTAAGGTTGGGGGCAGACGTCATACGGCTCAGCCTCTTCCATTTCTCCCTTTTCATCAGAGAGGCTGAGAGCTTAAGTGCTTTTGTGTTTAGTCATTTATAAATAGTCTCTGCTATAGCATTTCTAAACACAATGGGAAGTGTTTAGCTTTTCCCAGAGTGACATGGGACCCTGGGATGGCCCTGCACAGGGCTGCCGGCATGAGGACCTGCTTTCTCAGGCCCGGCCACGGCGAGGAACTGGTCCATATGGGGGATGTTTCATTTCTACTTGGCTCCTCTGCTTCTGGACTTTGATTGCCAAGCCTGGGACTGCAGGCTCCCAGTCTCAAGGTGGGGAGAACTGTTCAAAGGTGATGGCCAAGGTGATTTTCTGGGACCCTATTCCCATGGAAAAGCATCCTTGAGGTCCCTGCCCTTACTTAGCATCCTGCTCGCCCCGGCCTTGCCAGTCTGCCTGGGCTTGGAGGGCGCCAGGCGGGAGCCCTGACAAAGGCACTCTGACAAGATTTCAATAAAAAATGACAGAATCACCGAAAGAGGAAGGAATGAAGTTGCACTCTGTGGAGCATATTTGAAAGTAAAATAAACAAGCTTTCCCCTGGATTTATGAAAAATGGTTTTAAATATATCCAAGAAGTTGTTATATTTGTGTCTGTGCAGGAGAATCTTGTTGAAAGCACGTGGCCACACTTCTCCCTTAAATTAAAACTAAGCATCTTTTTTATGTTGTGATAATTGCTGCATTTACTTCATTTAAATAAAGAAAAATATCACACTGTGATGGAATTTAAACTATCAGGAGACTTTCATCTTTGAACAATTACATGTTACTCTAACCTATTAAGATGTAATTAGTAGGACTGGAATATTTCCAGAGTGTTGGCTTCTAATATTTTCTGAATAATTTCCTTAAAATATTTTTTTCTCTTATTATGCTTTCCTATTGCTTCTGTAATTATTTTAATTATCATTTCCAGAGGATGTTTTGTAGCCAATACTGGGAGTGGGGTTTGATGAACACAGGCCTATACTCACTAAGATAAATGAAGCTCCCTTCATTTCTAAGTCATCTGCACCCCGAGTGAACACATAATAAGTCCCCATGGAAAGGGGCATGTTGTGGTGCATGGTTTCAACTCCATACCCCCACTTTTATCACAAACAAAGAGCTAATTATGACTCATGGGGGGAAGGGGTTTTCATTTGAAAACAAGAATTCACAATGTGCATTTACCTAATGATGGGATAGGGATCCCAGAGTACCAATGTCATGGGTCTATTAAGGAGACATTTCAGTCTTTAAGACTATTTGCCTAGAGCAAAACTCTCCTTTTCTTGCCAGCATTTGTGTATCTATTGTCAAGAGTGAGTTTTTATATACAAAATAGCGGCTGATGAAATAAATATCACACATATAACTATTTTCCTGAAGAAAAATACAGGGCTGTTTGGACATCTTTGTATGATTCATTTATCATTTTAATAATTTGTTCATTCATTGCAAATCTTCAGTGAAGAAGGCATTATATTTAGAAAAAAAAAACAATAGAAAGATGCCCTCAAAAGGCTGAATGGTTGGATTGGTGTATTTCCTCCTCTTCTCTAGTCCCCTTTCTTCTTCTCAATGGGAACATCACCTGCTGGAGGGAACATGAGACACATGGTACAGTCAGCTGAGAGCTCTGCATGTCTTCTTTCCCTTTCCCAGGATGGATTTCATGTATCTGAACTCAGCCTCGAAGCTGTACCTTTCTGGGACAGTTGGACCCTGAGCAACACCTGAGTCTGGGCTCCCAAGAGACCTTCCTCTGGGACAGAATCCCCATCATGCCATACCTTTTTCACTGGTGGACTCATTTTAAAATATATATATTGATTGACCGATTTTTAGAGAGAGAGGAGGAGAGAGTGAGGGAGAAACATTGATGTGAGAAACATTGATCTGTTGCCTCCCGCACTCTGACCAGGGATCGAACCCACAACCTGGATATGTGTGCTGACCAGGAATTGAAACAGTGACCTTTTGGTGTATGGGACGATGCTCAACCAACTGAGCCACATGTGTCAGGGCTTCACTGGTAGATTCTTCAATGGGCTGCAAACAAGACACATGACTCAGGTGCAGAGCCAGATGCTAGCACTCCAACCCTGAGAGAGGGCAGTGTTTCCAACCTTGGGTGTCCATGTCCTCTCCAACCTCCTCTTATTGCCTCCACCACCAGCCGTCTTTTTTCTCCAATATCATCACTCTCCCAAACCCCATCTCTCTTTTCCCCACATGGTACCACCTGTTTTTTTAATCTTCCTACTCCTTTTTTAAAATATATTTTTTTCTTCTCCCCTTTCAATATTTGAGAAAAGACTATAATCAGAAAATGAGTAGCTAATACAAAACCCAAATTTAGGCTATACATTGATGGCACACTCTTTTATGAAAATACCACTCAATAGTAGGGTAGCAACTACACCAACCTCATGTCTTGCGCACCTGGCTGGTGCCCATGGTTTTCTGAGAAGTTGCCCATAGGTTGGTTCTAAGAGTCAGAGGCAGGATCTGGAGTCCAGGGGTCTGAGAAGTCCATTAACTCCAATGAGATTGCACAGCTGTTAGGTAGCACAAAAAGGAAGTTAGGGCTCACCTGGCTTCACAGTGAGGTGTGCAGTTTTTACCATAATTCAACACACTTCAGTGACATTTCTACTAACTCTTAAATTGTTAAGAGCAGGAGGGCTCTTTCTCACATTTTCTGTTTATATTCTTGTTTGTGTACATAGGGAATTTTGCAATATTTTTACCTTTTCAAATAAAAGAAAATCTTATTCCTGAGCTTTATTTAGAGATAATTGGCATATAACATTGTATTGATTTTAGGTGTACAACAGGAAGATTTTATATTTGTGTATATTGTGAAATGATTACCACAATAAGTTAACATCCATCCCTTACAGTTACAAATTTTTTTTTGTGATGAGAACTTTAAAAATTGACTGTCTCAGCAACTTTTAAATATGCTATACAGTCCTCTTCAGTTACCATGTTGTACATTACATCCCCAGAACTTATTTATCTTATAAATGAAAGTTTGTACCTTTTGACCACCTTCACCATTTCCACGCCCCTACCTCCAGGTCCTGACAGCCACCAATCTACTCTATTTCCATGAGTTTGTTTTTTCAGATTCCACATGTAAGATCACACAGTATTTGGCTTCCTCTGTCTTATTTCACTTAGCATAATGCCCTAATATTTTGTACTATTGTTTTAACTTTAAAACTAAAAAAAGAAAAAGGTTGTTTTTTCATCCCAAAGCAAAAACAACAAGGTAGGTCATTGCTGATGGTGGTGCAAAAGGATTTGCCTTAAAAATCTCTGAAGAGTTGACAGGTTAAGAAAAATTACCTCTTGATTTATTTTGCTCCTATTCTTTAATTTACTAATCCTTTATTTTCCAATCAGATTAAACCTCCTATAACTTTCCCCACTGTGGTATCTCTCTTCCATGCCCTCAATCCCTTTCTCTTCCCCAATACCATTAAGATAATAAAAACCTCTGAAGGAAGCTCACGTGCCCTTTCTTTCCTTAACTTGGAATCACATGACTGGATCTATTTTTTAATTCTGCCAGATTATATCAGGTGATGTTGCCTTTGCTAACCAATCTGACCCTCCATTTTCTCATAAAACCAGTATAAGAATATTTACCTTGGATTGGACTCAGCACCTTGAGAGAATATATTACAATAGTGTTGACTCAGTTCAACATTTACCTAGTGCCCGCCATGTGCTGTTTTAAGCAGGAAGAATAGTGAGAGTGCCCAGCCGTGGTGGAGCTCAAATTCTGGGCCACAAGACTGACCATCATGTGCATGGGCGTCAAGTGATGACAGGTATGATTGTCCTGGGGGGCAGCAGTAGATTTAACACAGAAAAAACTGGATCTTGGCAAACACTATCTCAAGTAGGTGGGCGAGGATATTTGGTCTCTGAGAAGGTGATGTTTGAGGAAAGAACATGATGAAGTGAGACAGCAAGCTCTGCACATAATTGAGAAAGAACACTTCCAGCAGGGAGAACAGCCAGCACAAATGTCCGCAGGTGGAAATTTTTATCATTAAACACAAAGGTCATTTTCAATTGTCCTGTTGTTTTTAATATAATCATGTTGTACTGGAGGTTTGTATGTAACTCTGATGAGTTATTTAGAAAAACTCACTAGAAGTAGAACTTATGAAACAAAGTACAAGATTACTTTTGAGGCTTCTCATTAACATTGCCAACATCGTCAATTGATTTTCCTTGATTTGCCTAATTAAGTATTCACATATAAGAATTTACATGTTCTTATAGCTTGAATATAAAGAATGTAAATTTCTTCCAATGTGTTAGGAAATGGCCAATGGCAAGTTCCTTTTCCATTGCTGGTGTTTGAAGATTTGAGGTGCCTTCAATGTCTTTGAAATCACATACCTCCCACACAAGGAGGTCTTGCTGATCTGAGAGCATTCCGTCTATATTTTGGTGATTTGAAAAGGAGAGGGGAGCTACATTTTATTTAAAATTGACTAGAAAGTAAGATTATAAGGCATGCGTTTTTTTCTACTTTATTTTGACATTTCTATATTCTAACCAAGGTGCTTTCTGAATGTGCATTTAAATATATGAAGTTGTTTAGCAACTTGTAGGACTCAAATTAGTAGTATTTCTTTACATTTTACTTAAAAATGAATTTCCTTTGAGGTGTGTTAGAAAATGAACTTAATTTATGTTAACTCAATATAACTAAGCAAGTAATCATTAACAGCTTGTGTCATGCTTCAAAGTGTCTTATAATAAAGCTGTATTAGCGAGACAAACCTATTTAAATAAATTAATATTAGTTATATAGTATATGTACTTTTATGTCACATTATACTGGTGATATTCAAAATCATGTGCAAAATTAACGTATTTCTCCTCTAAAAGGTACATAATTTTTACATTAAACATTTTTATACATACATAGATTTAATACAGAAAAAAGGGGATCTTGGCAAACAATATAAAATTATTTTAAAATGAAGGAAAGTTTGATGTTTTATCTGTCATAAAATAGTTTTCAAATGATTGCAATTTTTCTGCAATTGAAGTGATTCAATATCCCAATATTTCTTTTCTTTGAGAAATATTATATTTGATGCAGCTACTCAGTGGAATACATACATGCTGAAATCTATCTGTTCTTTACAATTATATTTTCTTCATTGAAAAATTACTTGAAACTAATTTAAGTGATATGATTAAAAATCACCATAATTATAATGTTCATTGGCCTGTGAGCTCTGCAGTATCCTCTACTGGATCCCTCTTCTTAACTCTCACATGGTGGGGTTAGCTTTCTGACTTCCTCTTCCACAGAGCCATTACCTACCAAGTGGTCGTAGCTGTCCCTTCCCTCTCCTCTGCACTCTTCCTGGTGGTGGTATGGACTGTGGTGGGGTCTCTCATTCATTGTCAAGGTTCTTCCCTGGATGTTGACTCCAAACCCACATGGCTCTCTCCAGGCAACTCTTGGGTACTCAACCGACAATTGAATCCAACTCACCCAATTCAAACCCAGTTTTGGCAGAATAGTTCTATTTTCCCTTATGTCTCTTCTGAAGAGAAGTGATATCTTAAACTTGAAGTCAGTGTTTTGTGGAGTTCTTCACCCCATAAACACATTGGTTGCACCTGTGCTTCAGGGTCTGACATGGAGCTTAGACATTTAGGGTGTAGGTGGGGAGGAGTGAGGAAGTTTCCCTCTGACTTTTAGCTGTCGGATCCCACATGTCAACAACAAAACTCACTATCCTATAGCTCCTCAAGGCCCATCATCTCTCTTTATACCACTCCTGGGACATAAAGATCATGGTGAGATTTCCAGGAACCTGTCTCCCTATCCAAGCAAGTCTCACTATCCCCATGGGTGCTGTGGCAGGAAGTAAGGCATCCTTACCCATCCTGCTCCAGCCAGGAGAAGTCTCTTCCCATGATTATGTGTAAGGTGAGATAAGGATAAACAGGGTGGATGAGCAAGACTGTTTTCCCTCCAGTTACTCCAGGACACTGGGTCTTGCTTTCCTTGATGTTTCCTTCAGGGGCTTCTGCATAATCTTCAGGATGAGTTGGGACTTTTGGAAACAAATTGCCCAACATAGATTATCCTGTAGGTGGAGAAACACGGGTCTATTCTCCATTTGTAAGGTAAATGAACACATAGTAGTAAAAAATAAGGGAATATCACAAAATAGAATGCACCCATTAATGAGTGAACCTTTTCTCATTAAGGAAATACATAAAAGCAAATGGATCCCAATTTATTTGCAGAACAGGTGCTTCTGTGGGTAGGCCTTTCTCTGGAAAAGACCAGTGAGAAAGTAGAAAGTTCTAAAGTGTCAGATTAGAGCCTATAGTAGTAGCAGCAATTCTGTATTGGTATTTCCCAATTTTCATTTTCTGAGTCCTCACATCAATTGAAATAATGACCAAAAGGGCTTTCCCAACAGGCAATGGAAACCACACAAAAAGATATACATCTCAAGTGTACAATAAGAGTACACCAACTTCTAGGAATAGATCCTAAGAATCCTGAAACCCCAATCAGAAAGAATATATGCCCTCAATGTTCAGAGCAGCACTTTTTACAATAGCTAATATCTGGAAACAGCCCAAGTGCCCATCAATAGATAAGTGGATAAAAAAGTTGTGGTACATTTATACAATGGAACACTATGCAGCTGTAAGAAAAGAAGGATCTCTTACCCTTTGAGACAGCATGGATGGGCCTGGAGAGTATTATGCTAAGTGAAATAAGCCATCAGAGAAGGAGAAATATCACAGGGTCTGATTCATATGTGGAATTTAAGGAAAAAAATAAATTGATGAACGAAATAAGACAACAGACATGGAAGCATGAAACAGACCTACAGATCTCAGAGCAGAGGGTGGGCAGCAGGAAGAAATTAACTAAAGGAGTTATATGCATATGTACATAGCTCATTTGACAAAGAAAATAGATAGATGAAGGCCTGGAGTGGGGTGGGAGATGGGTGGAGGCAGGCAAAGGGAGGGAAATGGGGAACATCTCTAACACTCTCAACAATAAAATAAATTTAAATAAACAAATGAATAAATAAATGAAATACAAGAGATTTGGGGTGGGAGGGAGAGCACACCCATCAAGGTCAAACCTTGTTCTCTATAGGAAGTAAATTTTGCACCATGGGGAAACAGACTGCAGTGCCTGTGGAGTAAGAAGCATGATGTAGAAAAGTCTATTCATGTCTGAAGAGGTCAGTGTTCTTGTGCAGTGTTGACAGTAAATGACCACAGATAGAAAAGTAAAACCAATATGATGGTATTCTCATCACCTGCATCATTTGTAGGCATCTGAGTTGGGAAAATAATAACATCCCCAATTGTAGAGTCCTCAAGGGCATTATTGTTTTAAATGCTGTGAGGATATGTGCTCCCTGTGTCATCAGAAATATCAAAAAGAGATAACCACAGAGCAACATGTTCGCTATAAATCACCAGAAGCAAGCTGCATAATATCCTGAGTTATGGTGCATAATCGCCCCCTCTAGTCCAGGGTCTGGGCTTTCTTACAGCTGATAAATAAGTCTCAGATGTCCAGCAGGGTTTGCATTGCAAATGTTCTGGAATTGTTTCTTCTTTGTCTTCCAACTCCCTTGCTCCAGAGGGGTTTTTCCTTCCATATTTGCTTATACTGATGTTTCCCTTTGCATAAGAAGCAATCCCATAATCCTGCGGATCAAAGAGCGCAGGGTTTATTGACTGACTTCCTGGTGTCAGAGGTTAGGACGCGCTGTCAGACACAGGGGATATTAGGAAATAAAAAGGGTTACATATATGAAAGCGGAGGATAAAATGCCAGCACCAAAGAGATCTTTAATGCTCTAATAATCAGCTGCGGCAGATTTTATATGCAGCTTGGGCAACCAGTTCAGTAATCTGAATAAGGAAACAAATGGTCCCCAGCTCAGCGGGTGGGATCCTGGGAGACCCTCCTCTGTGCCAGCAGCCCAGAGGCAACCCAGGGAGGCTGGAGCAATGGGACCCATGGGCCATTTCACCAGGAAGATCTAAAGACAGAGGGGCTAAGTGACTCCCCAGGTTCATGCCAGGATGCTGCACATAGATTGAATCAGGTGCCTTCAGTATGTTTGTGAAAACAATGGTTTATCTAATGCTAAGTCTCCAAGTGGTAGAGTGATGAAGATTTTGTTTCACAATTTTGGCAGAATAAATCTTAATGTCCATCTTTGTTTATCATGCTGACATTTTAATTAATCTGATTATACCTAATTGGTTTGTTTTTGGAAAATTGTCATCTTTCCGACTAAGAGACCTTAAGTTCACAGCCAAAGTTGGTGGCCTTAGTATCACGTGGCCCATTTCCAAACAGTTGAACACACCTGATGCAGGGAAAGATTACTGTACAGTTTTATATGTGTGACCATCAAAGCATCTTTATAAGCTTATTGCCTGTTTATGGAAGAGTAAAGGACATCTACAATGTGCAGGATGTGGAGGGATGCTTGAGTGTGTGTGCATGAGTACGCATTGTAAGTAAGTGTGCATGCGTGTGAGTGTGCATGTAGTGTATGTTTGATGGGTCATGAGGCACCTAGCAGTACTTACCACTATGTAGCTCATTCACACATTCAGTACAAGCATATATACTAACATAAATCAAGAGAAATGTGCTTCAGAGCCCTTCACACTAAGATCACACACTCCGTGGGGCTCTAGGCTCCCTGCCCATAATCTGAAGGGAAACACCATGCAAACAGATGTCCACCAGCAGTGTTTCCCCAGAGGTCAGGGGTGAGCACACCCCTAAGTGATAGCACACATTCTGTAGGAGGCATGCTTCTCCTTCCAGACCCACGATTGTGATTTCAGTATCTAATAAGATTATCTCTGCTCATCCACATGCATCAAAAGGGAGAGACTATCAGTCCTGTTCACCCCTCGGTGCCAGGCTATTCACACAAACATTCAACTAAGACCTGCCCATATATCACCTGGACTATAATCCTTTAGTTCATAAGCAACAGACGGCCAGGATGTGTCCATTCGCCATTGTCTCCCAGGCTTGGGACCTGCCCTGGAACGTCATAGATGTTGCTAGAGGTTAAGAGAATGAAAGCCCTCCTCTCTCATTACTCTACCTCCTTTTTCCTTCATCAATTCTGAAGGACTTGTGAAGTATCCAATGACCCAGATTTCATTCTAGTTCAATGATAGGTTTGTCTTTCAAACACACTTGAATTAGTTTTCAAGATTGTTTAGTTGAATTATTCAATATATGAAAATCCAAATGCCTATATTTTTTAACAACCCATACAATCCGGTTGACTTGGGTCTGGGATCTGCAAGCAAGAGTTCATCATGTGGGAGGACTTTCAAATGGAGTGAGTGGACTCCACGTGGTCACAGACCCGCCAGCCCCCAGGGCTGTCAGATGGCCCCTGACCACTGAAGCACCTGAGTTTGCCATCTAAAGCTGACTTTATAGTCACAGAACCTGCAAATCCTAAGAAGCTATGCACAAGAACTCTCAGTTTGTGTGATTCCAGAAGGATATACAGGAGCCTTTCTGTGATGCAATTGTGATAAAATGTAAAAGCAAATGAAAGTGTTTTACAGAACTGTGGGTCTGGGAGAACAACTTTCACCGGCAGGTGGCAGAAAACTTACCACAGAGTATTAAAATTTGCTCTAAATTGGAGTCATTCTTGTTCATTGAAATGTAGGGTGAGTTTTGCAGACTGGAGCTAAATTTTATGCTGTTTGTATAAAGCTCTCCTCAGACATGTAACCTAGAGCTGGGCATGTGCCAGTGAAGTCAAGGGAGCTTTTTATGAATAGAGTTTTACACCAAAGGGCATTCTTTCCAGGTGAGCTCTATGAAAAATCCTTTCTCTAAACACATGAGGATTAATGAATAATTAAATGCTCCCAGGCTCCAGTCTTATCTGGTCTCCTTGTCACAACTGAGTTTAAATTGTCCCTAACACACACACACACACACACACACATCTCAGTTTAAATTGTCCCTAACACACACACACACACACACACACACACACACACACACACACACACACACACACGTCCAGGCTGGATGGTTCCAAACGAGGAGCAAGGGGTGACCTTGCCTCTTCTCTGGGAAAGCCAGGACACAAGGAGGAAGCCACTGACCAGTGGAGGTCCAGTGGGAAGACAAAACTTATCAGTTCACATATGCAATACCCTTTGTAATACTTTAAGCAATAAAAAAAAGAGAAAAAAAAACTTATCAGTTCTTCACAGGAAAAATATGCTGTGAAGGCTATTCACCAGCAAGTGGGGAGGCCGAAGGGAGCATCCTCATATTCTGTAGCAACCTAGTGAGGCAGCCACCATACTTGGGGCTGGGGAAACAAACAGAAGAAGCTGAATTATCAGCATTTAGAAACTTGAGGGAAAGGCCCACAGTACAGGAGCAAGGATTTCTGAGGATAGAGCATTACCCAGTCAGTGCTACTGCATTTGGGCACCTTGAGTCTGATTTAAAAAACTGGGATCTGTTGTTACTGGTAGAACAGGGCCCTCCCAGGTGACCAAGTGCGGCTGGGTGATGTTGACAAGGACAGGAGACCAACTGAAAGCAATGGAAGGATGAACTTTTTCTCACTCTTCCACGTGGTCTCCCTCTGGGTCAGCAGACAGGTCTTCCCATGGTAGCTGGTCCAGGGAGAGCTGAGACTCAGAGGCCTGGTCTCAGCCCAGCAGAGCAGAGTATGTGGTCAGCTTCTCAGACTTAGCCTCTCAGACTAGACACTTGGTGAGCCTCACCTGGCCCTCCTGTTGTCAGGCTGACAGGCATCATGCTTGCTCAGCAAACCAGAAATCCTAGGACTATTTCAGACCTAAACCTGAGCATTTTGTATTCCCAAACAGTGTTGGATGGCATTTTTGTATAAACTTAGTGTATTAGTCAGGGTACTCCAAAAAAATAGAGCCAATAGTATGGATATATAAGTATAATAAGATTTATTACAAAAAATTGGTTAATATGATTATGGAAGCTGACACTCCTGGGCTCAGCAAGAAGAGATGGTAGACTGAAAACCAGGAGAGCTGATGCTTCAGTATGACTCTAAAGACAGGCAGGCAAAGGCAGTCCCCTCCTACTCAGCCTTTCTATTCTATTCAGGCCTTCCACTGATTGGATGAGGCTCACCTACATAAGGAGGGCCATCTGCTTAACTCAGTCTACTGATAAAAATGCTAATCTCATCCAGAAACACCCTTACAGGCACACCCTGGTCAGGGTCTTGACCACATTGCCAAGGCCTCTCTAGGCTCACATGCAGGCCCCTGCCACCTTCCCTCTTCTGTCCACCATAGGTCCCTGTTCCTGTCAGGGTCGTAGCACCAGCTGTAAATGTGTGAGGAAAATGGTGCAAATACAGTAAGTCCAACTATCCCCAAGATACCGAAACTGCTTTTATGTTTTAGGGTGATATCCATGAAGATTATTGGGGCAACCCAAGGACCATTGTCCACTCCTCCACTGCTGAAGACAGCAGGGAAGGGCAGCCCCAATGTGTGAGCACAGCATCAGTAGAGTGTGTCACACTCTTCCTCATATAGTGGGTGCCCTCTGTCTGATGGTAGACTGAAATCCAGGAGAGCTGAAGCAGAGCTGAGACCCCTAGAGACAGACACAGAGATCAGAATGTGGGCACAGACAGTTTATCTGGGAGGTGACTTCAAGAGGCAGTACTAGAAGAAGTGACACTGGGTGGGAAACAGCCAGCAGGTTACCACCCTGGAAAGCTGGGGTTCAGTCCCTTGATTTCCTCTGGGAAATCTCGACACCTCAGAATTTGGGTTGTTTATCCTCCAATTGCCATTTGCATCTGTCTTGAGCTGCGGATTGGTTTCTGGAGGCAGAGGGGCCTGTCGGGTGTGAGTGATCCTGAAACCCAAAATCACCCTCCAGTGCCCAAGGTGTGCACATCTGCCACAAGCCTTAACTAGCCAGGTTAGGACTGTAAAACAGGTATAGTCTTTCTTTCAAGCTCAAAAGTTAAAAAGAGTAGCCATGGCATTTTCACTTAAATTTAAGAGATGTTTAAACAGAATTTGTTTATTGTTTTTGTTTTTTGGTTTTGTTTTTTTTAGAAAAAAAGTGTCCAGCTCCAGCTTTAGTCTTTACTGTATCTTAGGTATTATGTCCAGGGCCTCATGTTTTAGGTTTCTTACTTAACTTGCCCCACAACATGAAGTCCTAATTAGGAGGTCAGAGCCCTGACACCACAATCATTTAGGGAGACACTTGCCTGTGGTCCAGTTGCCATGGCCTCTTTAGCGATATTCTCTGCATCTTCAATCCAGCGCCTGAGCAGCCCCTCACAGGCTGAGAGACCCTGTCAGCCTTCTTAACTACGATGACAGACCTATGGTCACCAAATATTTGCATTCAATATTTTTTTTTGAATCCTATAACAGGTCCCGGATTGCATTGGCTTGACTCCGAATGAGCGCATCTCTAGTCAACAAAGTGTTCTTGGGGCTCTGTCACACAGCTAAGGCAGCTCTGCTTTTAGTAACATGTAATTAGTGTAACCAGCAACCTTTAGAAATGGCATTCAGAGATTTAAAGTGGACGCAGAGCTACTGGCAGAAGAAACTGAGTGTTTTAACTGATGACTTAAGTCAACAGTCTGTTCTGAGGGCAGATATTCCTGGAGCTCTGGTGTCATTTCCCAACACGTGTCATGGTGTTGATGGATCATCTGACACCATGTCCTCCACCAGTCAACACAGGCCCCCAAACACTCACACATCTGAGCTCAGTGGCAGGCGATGTCACATCTGTCCCTTGGAAGCACCACCCTCCATCTGCCCCATAACTATCCCCACGCCCCCCACGCACAAGGAAACAGCAGGCACTGGCCCAAGTCTTAAACATCCACTTCTACCCACACTAGTTGTTTATAAAAGATGGTTCACTTAACAACACCCACTTAGCCAGAAGCATCGTTGGGCCTTTAACTGAAGCATGGTCCAAGGTCAGCCAAGAAGATGTTATGTTTCCTGTGGCCCCAGGTTGTAGCCCTGGCGAGGTGAGTGTACAGAGCAGAGTTAAGGTCTGGGGCTGCATCCTGCCATTGCTCGAGTCAGGCAGTTTTGGAGCCATTGAGAGACTTAATAACATAATAGGGCAGCCAGATTTCCAATGCACCTTGTGTTCTTATGTTTGCAAGCATTTCTGTCAGGCACTCTGTGCTTTTCAAAAGCAATGCTTGCCCTTGAAGGGGAGGTTTGGCTAGGCTGCACCGGAGGGGCAAGGGTGTGCAAACAGGTGAGCTTTTCTCAGGGACCTTGTGAGGGAGATAAAGGGCTCTGTTGGGGAACAATTTTCATGTTACATATGTGGCACCAGGAAGAGCGCCCGTGAGCTATGACATCACGCCTGGTGTCTGTTTGTGTTGGCTTTCTGCAGGATTTCATTCCCCTTTTAGCTGTTTCTTTGTATTCTCTATTTATTTTTAAGATTGGTTTAAGGCAAAGGAAAGACCTGTCCTGGATATGCCATGTGGTTTTGAATAAACAAAGCATTTTTAAAAGTCAATAAACTAGGAGTCAGGGTGAGCTCTGAAAGGGACTTTTGTGAACTCTCACTCAGACAAGTTATAATTTATTCTTTTCTTCTGCACACATACGTCTTGAATGATATTTTTGCTTGATTGTTTCTAAAATAGCATAGAAAGCATGCTTGTGTTTTTCTTTCACTCCCCCTCCAATAGAGGCACATTCTTCCCTAAAAACTTTGCACCCCAGCTCCCTATTCCCAAAGAGGCAAAACTGAGGAAATGGCCAGCACCTCGAGAAAAGTCCCAGAGGGGATGACTGACATGGAGCTCCTTGAGTGATACTGAAGGATGTGCTGGGTGTAGGTCCATGACAGCTGTGCCTGGGGGTCCTGTCCCCTCCCAAGCAACCCCTGCAGCCTTGTGCTACCTAGAACCCCAGCTCCCTCTAATGGCCTGTTCTATCTCTGATTTCTCTAAAGACTTCACTGCAAAGGATGGGCCTGCCCCCTCCCATAATCTCAACCTCACACTTTGACTCTTTCTTCATGATGAACCATACTGTACACTGGACTTTTATGTGCGCAACATACATTCAGAGCCTTGCTCACCCACAGCTCCTTGTGCTCATGCTCTGTTCATGGACGACACAGTAACCTTTCTGAAGTTCTAGAGCCCCCAGATGTCCCAGAGGCTTATATCCAGGGACACTAGATATCTCATATTTGTAAATACCTAGTGTAAATATAATCCTCCTGCTTTTATTATTTGTAGTAATAATAGGTGGTTATGAAGTATGATGACTTAATAATGTGCAAGGTACTCGGTAAATTCTTGTTTTATTACAGGGTATCTGCCTGATACTTTTTTAAAAAATCTGTATTATATAATCACTAGAGGCCCTGTGCATGAAATTTATGCATGGGGGGTGTCCCTCAGCCCGGCCTGCACCCTCTCCAATCTGGGACCCCTTGGGGAATATCTAACTGCCTGTTTAAACCAGAAGTCAGACATCCCTCTCACAATCTGGGACTGCTGGTTCCTAACCACTCACCTGCCTGCCTGCCTGATTGCCCCTAACCACTTCTGCCTGCCAGCCTGATCACCCCCAACTGCCCTCCCCTGCCGACCATCTTGTGGCGGCCATCTTGTGATGATGTCACACGTAACGCCACCTAGGCTTTTATTATATAAGATAGTTGTTGATTCTGAAAAATTAGAATATTTTAAGAGTTAAGTAACTCAAGGACAGGTAAGCCACACCAGCTTCAATAAATGTCTATTGTCTGAATGGGGGTTTTCAGAGAAACAGAACCAATATGAAGTCCCAAGATGTGCAAATGACAAGTTAGTAACTCAGGAGAGCCAATGGTGTAAATTCCAGTCTGAGTCTGAAGGCAGGAGACTGGGGTGTCAGTCCCAAGACAGAGAGAGAGAGAGAGAGAAATACTCTTCTCCTCAACCTTTCTTCTTTAACTCAAACCTTTAACTAACTAGATGGGGCCCACCCACTTTGGGGAAAACAATCTGTTCTCATAGTCTATGAATTCAAATGTTTATGTCACCAGAAACACCCTCACAGACACATGTCTCAGTCCTTAGCTTGCTCTAAACTAAATCTTAGAAATTCAACAACAGGCTATCCTTAATCTAGAAAGAGAAAAACACCTGAACTCTACAACAGCACAAAAGCACCAATCCAGAGATGTGGGTTTGCAAATGTAGGGGAGACATTCTCTGAAAGGGCTTCCTGGAGGGTGGG
>NW_006289813.1:9990165-10000924 GCF_000327345.1 Myotis davidii | reverse complement strand
ATAAAGCACAGCCTCCAAGGGTGATATATAGCATTGTCCCATGTGACTGAAATAGGGTAAGGAGCCTGTCAGAGGTGAGGGAGATGTGACTTCAATGCTGGGCTTTGTGAGGGGCTGGAGGTTTTCTAGAGGGAAATGACATGGAGTAGACAGTATCTGTCTGCTTTGCACGTGGTGATAAAATTCATAGAATACAATGAGAAGTGGGACATTAAAGAGGATATGACCAGAAGGGTAAGAAATCTTGGAACAACATCATAATAATTGTGTCATAAGAACACATCTCATATCATGCAGCTCTATCTTTGCCTATGCAGTTCATTGTTCCAAAATACTGGAGGACATGATCTCTCTCTTGAATGGGGAGAATTCTGAGCTACAAGAAAGTTTAGTGTCTTATCAAATCCCACAGCCCTAATACGTCATGAATTCATTAGCAACAGCTAAGATGTTTGAGTTCTGGCACAATGGTCAAATAATTTAAGAGGAACAGAATGGATCTAACCTATATTGTTCCCAAAAGGACAGCTATTACCAATGATTGGAAGTAACAGGGAAGCAAATGTTGGCTTGATGGAAGAAAAAATGCCTAAAACAATTTGAATCCTTTAGACTTGCGTTAGTTCTTTTCAAAATGGCTCATAGAAGAATGCCAAGGTGTGCTGGGTGTGCTAGAGTGTTCTCATATTAAGTAAAGAAGATAGATAAAATGGTGATGGAAAAGGCATCTCTGAACTCAAACAAGTGAAAATCAGCTGTTCTTGAATCAATTATCAATGAGAGGATTTCAAAAACTTTGCATTCAAGGTGGAACTTTGGCTAGAGGAGGGGCTTTGGAATGAGTGGTTCTTTCTGTACCAACAGACAGACAGTCCTGTTCTCTCTCAATTCTTTGTGTTGGCTGTGATGGCCTAGCTGCATGGTTACCTCATTTCCATTCTTCTAATTCCCAGAATCGTGTTTCCTGGCCAGCACATATCACAGATGTCTCCACTGGAATTTCTCTAAGGTAAGTGTTTATTAATAATAAAAGAAAACCTGACCCCATGTATATATTTGTTGTGTTTTTATTTTCCTTGTGGAGATTAATTGGTAGGGGGATTATAGGGCAACCTTAAGTGACAATTTTTTTTCAGTAACCTTTGACTTCAAGATGTAGGAAAAACCTTCTTTTAAAAAGTTAGAGGTAAAGAAATCAAGAAAGGAGCTGATAGACAGCAGAGGCATCAGAGATTGACTCAGACATTTTTTCTGCCAAATATTCCTGCACAGCACTCGAGGGAGCTCTCTTTCCAGGGGAAACAAGATTTCACTTTCTACAGCAGCCAATGGTGCTGCTGCTTTATGAAGAAAAAATGGATTTCAATATTCACCATTGCTCTCCTGGATTTCTTCCAACGCCTCCCAAAAATTCACTTCCAAAAAAAAAAGAAAAAAAATTGATACAGGCTACATTTCAGACAAAAAAAAAGTGAAGAATTACCACCCTTCATGGCTTTCTGCTAAAAGCGTTTTTTGGGGGGGAGCTTCCTGACACCCAGCTTTGCTTTCACTCTGTATCAGATCTGCAAAAAATTCTCCACAGAGCATTTAAGATTAGAAATATATCAGAACTACAATTGTCAGGGGGTCATAGCACACTTTGTATCACACACACACACACACACACACTGTCACAATGGCATTTCTGATCTGGTGATTCAAGGCCATCTCTTTACAGGTTTGGAAACTGAGTCCCAGAGACCTGAAGATGAGTCAACAGTCACATTTCTATGTGGAGGCAGCACAAGCACCAGCCCAAGTCTCCTAATTCATTGTCACATTCTATGTATGTTTCCAGAAGCCGGAGCAGTTCATGCATTTTGATTTTTTCCAGTACTTTCTTGTGCCAAACATTCTGCTAGTCTCTTCACAAGCACCATCCTATCAATCTTGAGGCCGTCTCTCAAGCAGGGATGTCATGCCCAATTTCAGATGATGTTCAGAAAGGAAGCCACTTGCCCAGGAGCCCTTAGCTTCTCACTGATTGATTCATAACAGGGATTCAGCTCTGCCTCACCACATAGCATACTGGATTCTTATCTTTCAATCTGCTTGCTGATATCTTTGTTTGTATGCCCCAGTTGTGTCTGGAAATTTGTTGTTTTTCCTTATTGAGATGGAAAGTATTTCCTCAATGCTTATTTTACTTTAAGCTTTATTGGTTTGAGCTAACCAATGGGATAAATTGATACGCTGAATTCCTAAGATGTATTGATTTTATTAAATTCAGTCACCATTAAATAAAAAACAAAATACTCCAAGGTGGCATAGCATTTCCTACCAAAATATCCAAACATCTTCACTAAAACCATGTTATATGAGCCATAAACTTTTAGATGATGCTGATGGTATGGGAACATGTGTGCTCACTTTGAAATGGACAACATATAACTTTTACCAAATTGGTACCAAATTCTGAAAAATTTCTGTAAGAAACAGAAGTCAGCTTATCTGGCTTCCAGATTGTGCTACTCAGAGGAACCAGAGCTCCCTGGAGGAACACTGACTCCAGACCTGGGGTAAGACATGAACAAGATGAGCCTGCAATGTCTTACCATGCAAGAGAGCAGGGTGCCATGCTAGGATAGTGCCCCAAAACATAACAGTCAACTTGAATATGCTCCACTGGCCAAAGATAAACATTTTGTCACATAGTGATATTGGTGCTTGACCTTGCTAACTCCCACCAATACTATTTCTCCAAGAAATCACAGCCATCTGCAAATCCCTCTGCTCAAAGCACGCCTGAGCCTTCCACTGCCCCACATATAACTCCCTGAACTGTGATTATTGTGTATGTCCTTTCTTTCCACCATGAAACTCAGCTGATTGGGGGAAAGTTGTCATTTATTTCATAGTTCATCTGATAGAATGTTGCTTGCATGAATATTTAAGGATCAACCTGCTCTTTGAATGCGGGTCTCCATGACATGGGTGTAGAACTTCCAGTGACTCATAACTATAGCATAGATGTGGGGCTAACAGCTCCCTCCTGCCAAGAAATTTTTTCATGCATTCAATATCATATTAGCTTAACCCACAGTCACTAGTTGCAACAAGACTATTAACTTTTATGTATCATTTATTGTCAAATACAACAACACCACAAAGTTGACCTAGTTAATGTGCAGAAAGTTTATCTCTCTGTCTCCTTTGCAGGATTTGGAGAAAGCTGTGGAGCGTTTCTGTGTGGTGAGCTGGATGCTTGAGTACACAGTCACACTATCAGTGCACACACTACATCCATAGTCATATTTTAGGTGGTATTGTTGACATTTACCAAGTTATGATATGATAAAATGCTCTACAGAGCATCTTCCAATCATAGTTGTCAATAAGTTACAGCAAGGATTTTTTTTAAGGGAGCATGGGTGTTTTTAGCTACAAAAGAGAAAATTAAAAAAAAAAGTTTAAGTAGCTTTAACAGTACAAAACCTCACTAATGAGGACTTTGACTTGAAGAAGTGGCAGGGAAGGTGCCAATCTGGGGTCTTTAGGTGGATACTGTGGTTTGGGTTAAGCCTAAGCCAAGCATTTAGCGGTTTAAGACATCACTAAATAGGCAATTTCATCTTTGTTTCCCCCCAAACCTCAACCATCTGAAGTCTGTTATGCAGACCCAGCCACAATTATTAAGTCCATCCTCAGATATTTTTTTTTCCAAAGCAAAATGCATTTAAGCGTCTCTCGAGGGGATTTATGTTGCAATCTTGTATCACTTTGGGCTCTCCTCTGGAACTTCCCTAAGCTTTCCATGTTGTGCTCATTTTTTCCTCATTCCATTATATCTGTCAAATTCAACTCTGTCATAAGTAGCTGTGACAGTCAAAAAAGGAAAGAAAAATCCTTCAAGATTCAGAGCATCAAAGCCTGCGTCTCTCAGGTTATATCTTCAAGAGCCTGGCGGCGGGGCAATCTTTGTGTTAAACAACCAAAAATGTGACATTTAAGTAGGGACAGATGCCTAACTTTATGATATAATAAATGCCTGGCAACGCTGTTCTGAGTCTGCAGTGCACACAAGTAGCATTAGAGGTCAATTTTCCAAATGATCCCTAATTCTTTCATGACAATATATCACTTTACTGATGACCCTAACAAAAGCAGTTAGCTGCCCTCATATCACACAAACCCCAGAGGCGAAGAGAATGATTTCATGCATAATATAAACAGCCATTTAGAAAATAAAATCAAATCACGTAAAATCACAGTGGAGAAACAGCCACAATTGGGGCTAACAACTTCCATCCGTGGAAATATTTTTCTAATCTAGGATAGCTCACAAAGGGGAAAGCCATGAATTGATGTGTGAGCCGTAACCACCAACAATAAGATGATTCCCATTCAGAGTTCACGGTTTTCTGCCCCTTACTCCTGTGTTTATAAAGAGGTGGTATATGAGAAAATGACACCGTGCACAATCAAAATTATGAGGAGCAAGTAAAGCCTGAAGGGAAGAGTTGCTTCGTTGGCATACTCACAGCAGTGCCCTCCAGTCTTGTTACTGCTGGCCAACCTGGCAGGTCTGCCAGGTGAAGGTAGCAAATTAAAAACCTTCCTTATATGCATGCGTATAAGCATAACCAATGGACATAAGACACTGGGTGATAGGGGAGGCTAGGCTACCATACAACCCAGCAATTCCACTTTGGGATATTTATCTTCAGAAAACAAAGACACTAATTTAAAAAGACATATGGACCCCTATATTTATGGCAGCATCATTTACAATAGTCAAGATATGAAAGCAACCTATGTGTCCATGGATAGGTGAATGGATAAAGAAGAGGTGGTACATATATATAGTGAAATATTACTCAGTCCAAAAAAAAATAAAATCTTACCATTTGCAACATGATTAAACCTAGAGAGCATTCTGCTAAGTAAAATAAGTCAGAGAAAGGCAAACATTTTATGACCCCACTTATATTTTTCATTTACAACACACACACACACACACACACACACACTCACACACACACACACACACATAAATAAGACAGGCTCATAGATAGGAAGAACAAGCTGATTGTTGGCCAAGGGAGGAGCCAGGGAATGGGTAAATGGAAAAAAGCAAAAGGTGGAACAACGCATAACACAACATAGTTTTCATTTATGTCCTGCTTTGATTTCAAGTGCATGGACTCTGAATAATCTAAGGAAATAATTTTTCTGTAACTAGTCTAGATTAGCTAGACTAGGAAAATGGAGACATTAAACACAGTGATTCTGATATTTAAGAAATATTCTATGTAACCACTTTTTCTGTAAAAAAACTAAAATTTTCAAGTCATTGTATTTATTGAACTTTTGCAAAACAGACATCAGCAGCTCACAGGTGATTTATGCTAGGTAAAGAGGTACTCGCTCTTCCTGGCCCTCAGTGATAAGTGTTCCATTGTTTATGGTTCTATCGAATTAAAATGTATCATTCCTTTTAAGATTCAGAAAGGAAATTATCACTAATTTCTAGAGCCCAATGCTGGCTGAGAGATGGGAAAGGAGATAGGTCTCATTTGTATGGTCTTGTTCCATACAAAGGGGCTGTTTAATGGGCCGTGTGGTTGTTTTTGCTGGGTGTTCTGCCTTGTCAAGGGGCTCCTTCTGAATGGCCCCTCCTCCAGCGAGCAGAAACTCTGGCTGATTTCTTTTAGCTGGTAATACCAAGGTGCTCTAGGCAGGTAAATGCTAGAACACCTTAATATTGCTCCTTAAAAACAAGCTGTGATAGACCAGTATAAACTCAAATAGGATCACAGTAAACAGCCCATTCAACTCTCAAAAAGGTTAAAGCATTGGAATGGTAGGTTCCCCATATTTCCAGTGAACAAGATTGTTAGCTGTTTGGAAAGTGACCTCCCTTCAAACAACCTAATACAAGAGACCCAGGGATGATGATTACATGGAGGCCCTCTGAGGCTTAGATGGGTTCAGAAATCCACGCTAAAGTGTTAGATAAAAGGATTTGCTTCACTTTGTTTTGACACTGTGCTATTTCCCAGTAGCAAGTATATAAACCTTGAGATGTGTTGTTTCCTCCTTTTCTGGTTCCTGCCAATCCAAAGTGATGGCAAGGAAGAAACATGATGTCTCGAGGTTTCTAAAGAAATTCTGCTTTTGTGGGAAGCATTATGTGGAGTGGAAATGAGAGAGGGATGGGGTTAAGGAAGTGACAAAAGCCCATTTGGAAAGAAATCAGCCTGACTCCCCAGAATGGTAAGGATGGAAGTGACTGTACCTGGATGTAGGAAACCAGCGCAGGTGTGTCCCAGGTGGTATAAGGTGTTCAGTATCATTATCAAGAAACTTCCAGCGAAGAATCTCAAATTCGCCATGCTCTCCAGGTCCCCAGACCCCATGGCTCTGCATGGACACAGATGTCAAGTGTCCATTCACTTGCTGGACAGCAGGCAGATCCGGAGTGGCAGGGTGACCGTACAGTGTCTCTACCTCCTAGCACCATGCCTGGCACCAACAAGGAAATGAGTGAATGGATGAATGGAGGAACAAATGAATGAAAAGCAATGTACAGAGAAGACTGGCACAACCCAATAAATTTCCATTGATTATGGCTGAGGGAGTACAGCAAAGCAGCTTTCCGACATAACAAAGGTGATGGACACAGCATGCACATAAGAAAGTGTGTGTGTGTGTGTGTGTGTGTGTGTGTGTGTGTGTGTGTGTGTACTTGGAAGTTTCTTGCTGGACCAGTCACTTCTCCTTGGTGTAAGTTTGACCTCACAAAGCCTGGCTCCATTACTGCAGGTCCTTCATATCCACCTCAAGATTCTTCTTGCAAATTAAGAAAATTTAAATGCAACAACATTTCGATATAGTCCAGAACCTTCCTCAGGAGATCTAAACTCTCATACATTTAATCTGTATTTAAATGTTTTCACTTGCACCTTGATTTAAACATTATTTTATAAGATACCATGCTTATACAAATATTGCATCCAGGTGGTTTTGGAAATTAATGTCTGTTTTCAAGAGCTGTGCCACTTCCTCAGGTTGCTATTTGTATTTGTTTACTAGGGCCACCACCACAAAGTACCCACAGGCTGTGCAACTTCAACAGGAGTTTATTGTCTCAGTTGTAAATGCTGGAAGTATAAGATCAAGGTGTGGGCAGGGCTGGTTTCTCCTGAGGACTCCCTCCTTGGCACATAGATGGCCCTCACATGACCTTCCTTCTGTGTGTGTTGGCTTCCTAATCTCTTCTTTTAAGAACCCTAGGATAGCTCTAACTGGTTTGGCTCAGTGGATAGAGCGTCAGCCTGAAGACTGAAAGGTCCCAGGTTCGATTCTGGTCAAGGGCATGTACCTTGGTTGTGGGCACATCCCCAGTTGCGGGTGTGCAGGAGGCAGCTGATCGATGTTTCTCTCTCATTGATGTTTCTGACTCTCTATCCCTCCCCCTTCCTCTTGGTAAAAAATCAATAAAATATACTTAAAAAAGAACCCTAGGATATTAGACCCACCCTAAAAGACTTCATTTTACCTTGATGACCTCTTTAAAGACACAATTCCCAAGGACAGTCAATTTCTATGGCACTGGGGTTAGGGCTTCCTTCTACAGAGTTGAGGGGGACACAATGCCATCCATATCACCATCTTCTGTTTTCTAAAATCTCAGTATTTTTTCTTCCTCAGCAATAAGTTATCCCCAATCATAAGTCTTGGGAGGTAAAGAGCAAATAGTCCCTCCTGGAGGCTCCTTAAATAAAGCTGCAAACGAAGACCTACTCAGAAAAACAAAGTTTTTCCTCCAGTAATTGTGCACTGGTTCCTTGAGAAACGACTCTAATTCAGGTACAAATGTATTTCTTTTACAGTACTTCTGGTTACAAATATATGGTTATTCTAAAGCAGAAGTTTAAAAATTAATAACATATTTAAGTGGAAGACTTTACAGGTTTTTAAAACATAAATTTCAAGTGTTTCCATGACACACGGTAATAACTCTCCAAAGCGAGAATAGAACCACTAAGTCTAAAGGCCCCCTAACATAATTCATCAGGACGTGGCAGTGCAGCACTTACAGCGCATTTCAGAAGCAACGTTAATATTTCATCAAATCTGAAGCAAATAGCCTTTAATCCATATATTAAAATCCTAATAGTTGCTGTTGCACCAGAGGCTAGAGGCAACAATAAATGGTATGGAAATGCTGCCATTTGTCTCCATCCACAGCCTTCATATTTTCAGAAATTACATTGACCGATTGGCTCCCTGACAGCCCTTGTTCCCATTACTGCTTATGTTTATTGTACATCTTTATGGAAAAGTTAAAAATATTATGAGTAAAACCTTAATAGAATAGAACCTGGGAAATCTCTGAGAAGGAGACGAGAACTATTAAGAAAACGTGGCTCCATTGAACAGAACCACAGGCGAGTGTCAGACTCAGTATGGCTTCAGAGTGTGAGAGGCCACATCCCAGCAGTAATCAGAGATGGGGGGGGGTGCACGGGGGTCTTCATGTCAAGTTAAATTCCTCAATCAGAGAATTTTATGGGAATGTGTGATCGATAAAGTTTACCAAGGGGCGGGCAGAGGGAGGTGTTAAATGTATATAAAAACAATTCCTAAATTGCTTTTTCACATTTGAAAAAATAAAAGTTACATATGGCATGTTTTGTATTTATTGAAATGCCATAGTTTTGTTTTATAATCTCATACAGGGCATTACAGGAAACTGTTTGGTGTATTTTAAGGAAATTTTAGCTTTATGTAACTCAGTTTTAAAAGTATAGTGTATTTGTTTTTCATACTCATTACAAATTTATGAGCATATAAGTATGTGTTTTCTTGTGTCTATTCATCTCACAACAAAAAATAGCTAATATTCATTTTATGGTACAGAGATGAATAATGTTTAAGGCAAATTAAAGCAAAAGCAGACAGAATCTTTTTTCATTTTTTTTAATTTTGAGTAGTTTGCATCAACTATTTAGTTTTATGATTGCATCTTAATTTAATTAATTTACTTTAATTTAATTTATTTAATCAATTTAACTAATTTAACGTGACTAATGATTTAATGTGGCCTCTTTAGGAGCTGTCCTTTAGCTGGTGCAGATACATGTGTAAGAGAGGAGACAAATGAAAAATATGGATCAGAACACATGTGGACAAGTTGGGAGGATCAGCTGTAATTATTTACCCAGAGATCACACACAGCATCTTCTTTCCATCAACACTGGTGTTGGTCAAAACAGTTTCAGAGTTTGTAATTTAGACTGCAGCATATCAAAGCAAAGTAAACATTTATTGAGTGCCTACTCCATGCCAGATAGTGTAAAAAGCACAAAGTAATCTCAATTTATTTACCCAATGCTAGAGAATCGTCATCGCTTTTCTGCATGTTTGTTTGTTTCAATTTGGTGGTGAAGTTATTGTTGCTGTTATATTTTACAGATGAAAAAGCTGGGATTCCATGGGATTAAGTGATATGTGAAACCTCAGGCATTTGCAAACTCCATTCTATAGGAAAATGCATTTTGATTTGGGGAAATGGCCAAAGCCATTCAGAATCTATTGACTGATGTGGTCACCAAACTGGGGAATTCTGTAAACTCGATTTTTTTTTAAGTTGCTGTTCAATCAAATGCTGCATGTTCACAGGGCACTTTTGATGCCAGTTCCAAGGGGAAGCTTTCACACATTTGAGATTATGCCTCCCATGTGGATGTTCCTGCTCTGTGCCTTCCAACAGCTAAGTATTCCCAAATAATACTTTATTCAGTGTGTGGAGAAGAAAAAGAAAAGATGAAGAACAAGTGAAGACTGAAGTAGGGCTTTGTTCCTTCAGAACTATGGAGGTGAGCAAGAAGGGAGGCGTGCTACAAGGGAGAGCTTGCACAAGTCTGGAATTTCTTGTCCAGCATCATTTTCAGGAAATCCAAAATGTCACTCCAAAATGCAGATGGCACTGCTTGTTGGCCACTCCTCTGAAGCAAGATGACACAGATCTCGGTGGACCAAAGCCCTATTCTTATTTATGTTTTGTTTCTTCTATCAAATACTTACATCACACTCTCCCCTCCATGTTCCAGGTACTCCTATAAGTGCTTCCAAATACAGAGGCCCTGGATCCTCAAAGTAAGCCTGTGAGGTAGATATCACCACTTTACAGATGAGGAAACTGAGGTGCCGGGGTCCAACCCCAGCAGGTCCAGGGGTCCCCAAAGGTGTGGACGGAGTCGGTGAAGAAGGAATGACACGGAGACAGCGTTCAGTTAATCAGCAGCCTAGGCAGGATCTCTAGCCAAGTTCTAGTCAGGATCTCCAGCGAAGTTCTGGTTAGGATCTCCAGCCAGGTTCTGTGGCCATGTTCTCTTGCTAGGTTCTCCAGGCAGGTTCAGTCGCCAGGTTCTGTCCAGGTTCTCTAGCCACGTTCTCTTGCTAGGTTCTTCAGCCAGGTTCTGTAGCCAGCATCTCCAGCCAAGTTCTGTCTAGGTCTTCTAGCCAAGTTCTGGTTCGGTTCTCTCACTAGGTTCTGTCTCTAGGTTCTGTGTCCTGTTGTCTTGTTACATCTGTATTTATACCAGTTGATTTCAATCCTATCAATTTCTATTCCAAAGGTTAGGGCATTTCTTATCTCCATTCCAGGGAGTAAAGATTATGTTGCTTAAGCGTGATTGTTCATAGTTAAAGTGATTAACTACCCGCCTGGCATTTAGTTAAGGGGTTTTATTCCATTCCTAACTTCAGG
>NW_006289813.1:9989173-9989669 GCF_000327345.1 Myotis davidii | reverse complement strand
GGCAGTTAAGAGGTTTTATTCCCTCCCTAACTTCAGGGGAAAATCCCTACCTGGGGAAACAACCTTTCTCGGAGAGGTGACCTTGGACCGGCTCCCGGCACTGAGGCACAAAGAAGTCACACAGCTTGGGAGTGAAGGAGCTGGTATACAAACAAGTCCGTCTGCAGCATCTGTGCTCTTAACCCTGACTCCAGCAAGCCCTCACACTAGGCCAGGAATGAAACTTTGACTTTGAGGGGAGAGGGAGTGTTTCCATGAGAGCCAGTATCTACTCATTGGTGCATTCAGGGCATGTGGCCCACACATCTGCTGTGTAAATGCCTCTCTGTAAAAGATGACAGGGCAGTCTGAGTCACCAGGTCACCTGGCAACACTATAGAGTATGTTTCCTATGACAACAAGTGGTCCTCTCCCCTGGCATAAAGTATCATCTTTAATATTTCTTAAATATTAAAGCAAAATAAGCAAAAACATAAGTGTGAGTGATTCATACCCA
>NW_006289813.1:9970265-9988240 GCF_000327345.1 Myotis davidii | reverse complement strand
GGCCTCTCTGGAAAAAGAGACAGGGCAGTCTGAGTCACCAGGTCACCTGGCAACACTATAGAGTATGTTTCCTATGACAACAAGTGGTCCTCTCCCCTGGCATAAAGTATCATCTTTAATATTTCTTAAATATTAAAGCAAAATAAGCAAAAACATAAGTGTGAGTGAGTTCATACCCATTGGATCGGTAGACCATTGCATTTTCTCATCATTTATAGACTAAATATTCCCAAATAATACTTTATTCAGACATAAGAACAGAGTCACCCCACAGAATAGTCTGATAAACATGCAGAACAGCCATGATTAATGCTGTAGGTAATTCTAAAATAAATGTGGAATCAAGTGACTTCAAAATGTATTTGTAAATCTTCAAATGACTACTATACTAAACTAGAGGCCCTGTGCACAAAATTCGTGCATGGGGGAGGGGTGTCCCTCAGCCCAGCCTGCACCCTCTCCAATATGGGACCCCTTGAGGGATGTCCTACTGCCTGTTTAGGCCCGGTGGGATCAGACCTAAATGGGCAGTCAGACATCCCTCTCACAATCCAGGACTGCTGGCTCCCAACCCCTCGCTAGCCTGCCTGTCTGATTGCCCCTAACTGCTTCTGCCTGCCAGCCTGATCACCCCCTAAACACTCCCCTGCCAGCCTGATCAATGCCTAACTGCTCCCCTGCTGGCCCGATTGCCCCCAACTGCCCTCCCCTGTAGGCCTGGTTCCTCCCAACTGCCCTCCCCTGCAGGCCTGGTTGCCCCCAACTGCCCTGCCCTGCATGCCTGGGTGCCCCCAACTGCCCTCCTCTGCCAGCCTGGTCACCCCTAACTGTCCTCCCCTGCAGGCCTGATCACCCCCCAACTGCCTTCCCTTTCAGGCCTGGTCCCTCTCAACTGTCCTCCTCTTCAGGCCATCTTGTGGTGGCCATCTTGTGTCCACATGGGGGCGGCCATCTTGTGTGTTGGAGTGATGGTCAATTTTCATATTACTCTTTTATTAGATAGGATAAGAAATAACAATGTTTGGTTCTTAAAACAGAAGGCCAGTAGCCAATGCTCACAATTTTGTCACTACCTCACAAATGAAGATACTATTCCCATATCAGAACCACCATATTATGATTCTTATGACCCATGTTACTCATTTGTCACCTGAAATAAACTTTCTGGTCAATGGCTCCAGTGGAAGACATTCCCGAATCTATGGAAAGAGTGTGAATCGAAGTGGTGAAGAGAAAAAGCTATCCAGTGTTTTGAGGGCATGGTGACCGAGTTTGAGTGTGGTGTTTAATGCTGATGATGTAGTTACACATCCACCTACTCGATCACCCCTAAGCAATGATTGGGCTCAATTCTAGGAGGCAGGTTTCCACCCAAAGCACTTCCTGACACCCTGGTCCTTCATGCCTGTGCGGAAGGAAAGGAGTATTAGTAGGTGGATGCAAACCTCTGGGAAACTTCAGGCAGTGCCCTCTGAAGGATGGCATTTAAACGTGTTTGTTAGGAGAAGTCTCACACTGAGACATTCTAAATCTGGACAGAGACTTCCATTTTAATGGCACCCGTGATTAAAATTATCTTTAAAGGAAAATAGATATATCAGTGCTTGAAAGATTATAGCCACCTCTCTGCCCCCTTCAGACATGCATTGAGCTTGCTAATTACATCATAAGGTCTGAGTTGTATAAAGTTCACTCGGCGTTGGCTTCTCGGCATTAGAAATCTCTTTAAACTTATGAGGAAGGATGAGGTAGGGGGAGCTGAAATGTAAACATCCCACCTTTTTCTCATGATGCGAAGTGAGTTGCTCCTGAGGCACCATCTTGGCATGGGTTCCCTCCACTTAAGTGCAGTTTCCATTCCTCCCACCAGCTCCAAAAGCAAAGCAGAGGTTTAGTTCATGCCATAAATATGTAACGTGAAAGTTGTGCTGGCTGGCTGAAAATATTCCAGCCCGAATGACAGTTCTCAAGATGAGGGCTTTGCAGATCTGAGATATCACAGGTGCCTCAGCCACTGAACTGCAGTCATGCTTCTGCAGACTTTATTTGAATATTTCAGCATTTTAAGTTATTTGCCTGTGTCTGGGGCTAACCCAAGCCTGAAATATCCAAGTAAGTGCTCCTCACAGCCTTGTTTTAGAATCACAAAGGCAAAATGTCAAAGTGGAGACCAGCTGAAGAGACGCTTATAGACAGTCCTCTCACTCCAAGTGCAAAATGACACCGTCAAAAACTAAACTTGTCCTACTTTTCTAAGTCAAGCACAAAACTAAAAAGTAAGCTGAGTTAAAGACGATGAAGCCAAAAAAGAGGCACAAAACATCGCTCTAGGAATAGAGCTGAATGGGAGAATGTTATTTGCTGACAGCTCATAGGCACATTTCAAATTGAACGGCAGACCTTACAGTGAGGAACAACTAATTATATGGCCTTGGCTTAGGCAGCTCTGCCAGCATATAGAAGGGCGGCTTTTCTGCCTATAAAATTCCAGTGTGCTAAAATGTTTTATGAAATTATGTTTATGGGCATTATTACATCTGTTCCCATTTTATTCATAATTTGTTATTTAATATATAGAAGCATGGTTACTTCTGTATATACTTTCTTCATCACACATGGTTCTGGGTTAATATAATTTAATATGTTTGCTCAAAGGTGCTACTAAAAAATAACATAAGAAATAAATTCTGTATTTTAATAACATTTTTAAAATGTATTTATTAGGCCTCTGTTTCAAATTTTCAGAAATTTAATTGATCTGAACTCTTTTCTTCAAAGTTAATTGCAGTTTTATTTTTGAGACATTTAAAAAAATACTCACCTAACACTGCAGGTTTTGTTTATTTTTCATATGCACGATTGATTCTTAAGACGAGGTCAGTAGATGAGTGGATAAAAAAGCTGTGGTACATTGACAAACTGGAATACTATTCAGCTATAAAAAAGAAGGAAATCTTTCCCTTTGCAGCAGCATGGATGGGCCTGGAGAGCATTATGCTGAGTGAAATATACCAGTTAGAGAAAGAACAAGTTCCATATGATTTCACTCATGTGTGGAATCTAATGAACAAAATAAACTAACAAGCAAAATAGTGACAGACTCATAGATAGAAAACAGGCTGACAGGTTGGAGTCGGGGGACGTGGACGGGGAGTGGTGAAGGTATTGAGCAAAAAGAAAAAAAGGAGAGAAAAAACTTATGTGCACAGGCAACAGTGTGGTGATTGCCGGAGGGAGTGGGTAGGAGGGAGTGGAGGAGTGTGTAGGTGAGAGACTTGACTTGAGATAATGAAACCACAATATAATGGGTTGTACAATTGTGCACCTGAAACCTGTATAATTTTCTTACCTAGTGTCACCCCAATAAGTTTAATCAAAAAGAAAAAAGGAAGAAAAGAAAGTCTGAACTTGTTTCCAAGGGGCTTTTGGAAATTCAGGATGAAAACAGAGCGCCAGGTTCAATGCATATTTACTGACAGGCTTTCAAATGCAGTAGAACACTTTTCATTAAGCAGCACTTATTTACATTCTGAAATTTGAAGTTACTCATCAGATAATGTCAAAGCAGAATCGGTCTAAAAGGCTCTACTGAAACCTCACCATTACATGGCAAAGATGGCCTCTCCCCACTGTAAGTTAACCTGCAGATGTTTTCCCCAGCACGTCTTAATTTAGTAAGGCCAAGTTCACCCCTAATTTTCCAAAATTGTTTTTTTCTTTTTTTGTTTCCTTCTAAGCTCTTCAGAGATGAATGTACACATATCATGCAAATTGGCAAGCCTCTCCTAACAGTTGTGCGAGAGTGTCTGGGATACATGTAATTCCGTTCCAATTGTAACATTCCAACACAACAAAACAATGTACTGTGCATATGCAATCCATGAAAAAGCCAGAAGCTATCAGAATTTGAAAAATGTTTATCAACACAACTTCAATCAAATGTTTTTCTATCACAAAAGAAAGATTAGATGTGTAAATAATGAATTCAGAAGTCGTCACCCTGTTCTTGGGATTGTATCTGCACTGTCACCTGGGCAGAAGCCTGGGATGTCTGAACCCTTTATATCAATGTGGGTAGATTCTGATTACATCTCTTAAATGCACCTCCATGGAACTATCTTCTCTTTGTTTAATAGCATCACAATATTTATTTTCTTTGCTCTTTAAACCTTCTATATATTTCACAAAATTATAAATGGAGAAAATACAAATATATGGTAATGAAAATTATGCAATGAAGTTGCACATTGGTGAGGGTTGGGGTGCCCTGTCATCCTTTTTCACAGCTTGGTCACTAAAGAAGGTATTTGTGCAAAAAGTGAGAAAGTGAATGAGTTATTCTCTAATACAAAGAATGAAATCAGAAACAGAGGACCGGAGAAAAGAAAGGAGAGAAGGAAGGAAACAGAAAACAAGGAAGGAAGGGAAAAAAAGGAGAGAAAGAAGGGAGGGAAAGATGGAAGGAAGAGAAGAGGGAAAGATTGAAGGAAGTGGGAGAGCTAGTTTTGAACTCAGGCAGTCTGCATCCAGTCTAAAAAATTTTGAAATATTGGCATGATGGAAAATACAATGATTGAAATAAGAAACACAAGAGATGATAGAATATGCAGAATAAATCCAGATAAAGCAGATATCGGCTTAAGAAACTCTAGCAGAAGTCATCTTAAGGAAACATAAATAGAAACAAAAAAAGAAAACTTATGAGGTAAGGAATACACAATTAAACATGTCTGCATCCCCATAATGGAAATGAAAAAACTTCTGTTACCACAAGATCATTAGTATTTATTGACATAGGAATAGATAAGTGGATTGATGAAACAGAAAAAGGAGAGTTGAAGAAGACTGTCATATACATTGTCCATTGATTTTTGTTCAAAGAATCAAGTTAATCCAATGGGGAAAGGAATGTACTTTTAGTAAATATTGTTTGAACAATAGATAGCCATATGGAAAAAATGAATCTTAATCTCATATTGCTCCATGTCCAAAAATTAATCCAAGGTTGGTCATAGACCTAAATGTGAAATCAAAATTCATAATGTGTCTAGAAGGAAACATAACAGAATATTTTCATGGTCTTGAGGTAGTTATAGATTTCTAGAACAGGACACAAAAAGTAGAACCCACAAAAAAATAAAACTGGTTACTTCAACATTATCAAAAATTAAAATTTTCTGATAATCAAAACAGATCATTAAAACAGTAAATCAATAAATTATAAATGTAGAAAATACTGTAGTACATATATTTGATGTGTTTACATAAAAATATTGAAATGCTAACAACAAAAACTATTTTTCAACGGAGCAAAAGTTTAAATAGGCAAGTAATAAAAGAAGGCATATGAATGATCACTAAATACATAAAAAGATGTTCAACATTAGTAGTCATCAAACAAATGAAAATGTAATGAAATACCATTTTACACTTGCATTATTAAAAGGATGGACAACACATATGCTGGAAGGAATTGGAGTAACTGGTGATCTGCATGGCCAGTGGAAATGTAAAAGGACAAATTGGAAATTAAAAACAACAAAACAAACAGAAAGATCTGCGTCTTCACCACAGAATGTTTGAGAAGCACCATTTCTGCATATACAAGAAGAGTTACAGATATCGACCATGTATGAGGTTGCAAATGAAAGACCAATACATTTTGAAGAGCCAGTGTCACAAAACTATGTTTTCCTACTACATTGAATAAAACTAGAAATTTATTTTAAAAGTATAAGTCAAAAACTTTATTATTTCTAGAATCTTAATAATATACATTTTGCTTAAAAGGAAACTATAAAGGAAACTTAGAAATACTTAGAACTGAACAACATGAAAATGTTATATTTAAAAATGTGCGGACATATCTAGAATAGTCTTTAAAGTAAGATTTATATGTTAAAATACATTTTCATGAGGCAAGAAAGATTAAAAACAAATGATCTAATCAAAGGAAAAATATGTTGAATTTATTACACTAAATAGGGATTGATTTTAATGGAAAACACATGGGCAAGGTTAGCAACAGATAACAGATTGGGAGAATATATATGCAATATCTAAAACCAACAAGGGACCATATTATCTAGAATATGTAAGAAATGCCTATAAATCAGAGAGAGAAAAAAACACATTAGCTATGAAAGCAAAACATGAAGAGGCAACTCACATGAAGAGGAAACCCAAAATGCTAACAAGATGTGCAAAGATGCTCTGGTTCGTTAATAATTAGAGAATTGAAAATTAGTAAAACAGCAAGATCTCACATCGCATCCATCAGATTGGAAAGTATTTGAACGAGGGATTGACAAGTGTTGGCAGATACGTGGGGGTGGGGGAATGGGGAGTCTTGCCCTCAGGTGGTCCCCAGCTGGACACAGCCTTTTGGAGAACAAACTGGCACTACTGAGTTAAATTCAGTACATATATACAGTCTGACCCAGCAATTCTGCTCCTGGGATCAGAGAGTAGAGAAAACAAGGACACAAGGCACCATGATGTCCCCCACAGTGTTTTGCCTGGTGACAGAGTTTGAGGGACTCTAAATGTCAATGCTTTGGTAAAAGATAAGTAAAAATCACTGCACACTATGGAACAGTGAGTAGGCAGCAGTCAGAAACCATGGACTATATGAATATTCTGTAATAGGGAGAGATCTTTAGAGTACTGAAGGGAGAAGCAAAAAACAGAATGAGTTGTATAGCATTTTACCATTAATATCTCTTAAAATAAATATTTTGTAGTAAATATACATATTCATATATGACATATAATTTACATATATATAAATATATATGTATGCATGTATATATATGAGTGTGTGTGTGTGTGTGTGTGTGTGTGTGTGTGTTAAAATTTACCATTTTAACCAAGGCCAGTTAAGGCAGACTATAAAGCACTGCTCTCTGGGGCTCCCTGCCTTCAACTAAGGAACAGAGCTGACTTCAAGGCCAGAAAGTCGTTCCCCTCCTGTATACAGTAGGAAAAGCTAGTAATACATATATGGTGGAGAACAATAGGGAACGCATGGATGACACCAGGAGAAAATAGCTTGAACCTGCATCTGACTCCCCCTGGAACCTGCAGAGACATGCCCCCATTCCCAGGCCTCCAACCTGGGTGACCTGCATTCATGCAGACCTGTCTTTCTTACAGAATCTTCACTCCCAGCTCCCCACATGCCACAGCCACTACTCTTCCCACATTAGTGCCTCCATAGTCAGGCAGCCCATGTGCTAGTTAACCCATGTCCCACCACTTCGTACAACACAGACAATGTCACGTCCTCCACAGGTTGTGGCACTAGGGCCGGAGCCCAGGGGCCAGGCAGGTGTGGACTCAGGCTCCACTTACCATTGGGGAATGGTGACAACATTGCAAGTAGTCACCCATTTCTGATGGCAGCCCCTAGCCCCATCTTAGCCAACAAAACGCTTCCTCTTCACTTTGCAGCAAAAAGTGTCCCTTTCATGGGAAGGAATGTGACCTGGATCCCAAGTTATACAAAAGCCATACAAAACATATTTAAGAGCTATTCTGAGTGCCTAGCTCTGGGGTTGAAATGCCAGTGTTATGTAGAGAGAGTAAAGATCCCGGCCGCAGTAAAGACAGTGTTCTTAAATTATGCGTACTGCTGGAAGTAGGGAAAATAGAGAAGCTATGCTGAGTGTTTGTATAAAAACTGGAGGGGAATGCATGCCTTGGGTAAGTCCTCTCTTTGCTAATACTTTGGCTAACCCAGATCCAGGCCACACTCTCTTGATGGGTTTAAAGGGCTTTACATGAAGTGCAGTGTATATTGAATTTTTTTGTTGCTTATTTCGAAGGTCCCTGAAGACATGGCAACTACAAAGCAGCCCTGAAAAAGAGGAATGTTGGAACAGATGTTATTTAGGCATTTTCACATAATAAAGACTTCCAATAATCCCCAATGCCTAATTATCCTAACAGTTATGCCAAAGTTTCCGCTCAAGGCATGATAACTGTGGACAATATTGACTTGAATAAAACCACAATTATTTAAGACATAGATGGTGCCAATCAAAGGAGACATTGAAACAATTGACTACCACATTTTTTAGGGCCCAGATTAACCAATAAATGAACTTTGTACTTACATAAAACCAATTAGTCAAGTAGTAATTTCCTGATAAAGTTATGTTCTCAAAGGGAGCAAATCTAATATTTTCTGCATTTCTCCATCAAAACTATATTATGATATTTACCACTGGGCATTACTTGATTAGTATATCAAGTTTCCACCATTTGCCCCTATACCTGGAAGGTAGTGATGCACCTTCCAGAAAAGATAGCATCTTTCCACAAGTACTTTTTCTTGTGTGTTTTTTTAAAGTATAAGTCAAAGTAACTGCAGGAGTGATCAGAAATTGCAGGTGCAACACCTATTTTGTTGTTGTTTTTTACAGGGAAAAAACAATAATCCACAATTATAGCTTTCTCTAACTTCTAGCTTAAAAAATAATTTTACAGGAAACAAAGAAAGTATATTTTTTACTTTCACCAATGTACATCCTATTCTTATACCTAACTCTGTGCCCCAATGATAATCTGAGGCTTAGATTTATCAGAACTTGGACAGTCACTTTAAGGATTCAATATTTTTATATGGAAAGCAAGCAAACAAATATCTTCCACTGTGTATGAATAATACATATTTTAAAGGGAGACAAGTAACCTTTGGTGTCAAAAAGCAGATCTGGTGGTTGACAGCTATCTACATATGCACTATGGTCCCTTCTGAAACACACGCAAAAGAATTGAAATGAGAAGGCAGACATTAATAACCCTTCTCTCCACTGCCCAGATAAAGGAAAGGAGTAAAGGAAAGCATGGTAAATGAATCGCAGCTCAACCCCTCTCACAATTCAACCCCTCTCACATTTCAACCCCTCTCACAATTCAACCCCTCTCACAATTCAACCCCTTTCACAATTCAATCCCTCTCACAATTCAACCCCTCTCACAATTCAACCCCTCTCACAATTCAACCCCCAGGAAAGGCTGGGAGGTATGGAGGACCAGAAGGGACATGGATGTGGTTTTGGAAGAAAAAACCATAAGGTGCTGCCTCATCTTCAATCAGAGGCTCTACTGATAGAGTTAGGAGGACAAGTTTGTGTCCATGCCCACAGAATGTTAATTCTGGGTGACATCTGCCAGATTGGAACAATTAATATATCTGCCAACACTAAGTGTTGACAATGATAAGGTAGTGTTGGAAAAGATCATACAGGCTGATTTGGAAGCAAACACCTTTCATGAAACTGGTTGGTCAATCCAAACATCCAGCATGTCCACTTCTGGACATGTGTACTCTACACAAACTCCCACATCTGCTTCATGGGACATGCGCAAGAAGGTTTCCAGATGAATGTATGTTGTAACAAAAATTAGAACGAGCCAAAAGTTCATGGACAAGAGAATGGATGAATTGCAGTATTCTCAGATAAAGAAAGAGCACCCAGAGTGAAAATAACTGAACTACCGTACACATCAATGGAGATGAGCATCTTGGTAAAACATAATACTGAATTTAAAAAGAGCAAGGCATAAAGACTAAAGAAAATGAAATTTCGTTTGCATAAAGTTAAAGCGTACAATAGAAAATAGTATTGGATTAAGGTTACATCCATACGTGGCAGGACTATAAGGAACCACAGGTAATTAGAACCAGGAAATTCAAGATATGGGCAGGATCAGAGGAAAAATACAGGAACTATCAAAGGTGTTGGTATTTCTCCTTAACTTCTAGTATGGACTTAAAAGTGTTTGTTTTACTACCATGCCTTTGTATTATATTTACTATTTTGACTATATGTTACATTTCAGTAAATAAACAAAAAAGCCATCATCAATTACAGGGTGGTGTTCAAGAGAAGCAAGAAAATAGAAGTAAAATCATTACAGCATATGATTCCTCCCCTTAAAATGTTCTAATTGAGTCAGAAAAGCAAAACTAATTCAACATAAAGTATTTGAAAATGAATTTTTGCTCAGATCAAAGAGAAGTCCACATGGGAAGGAGAAAGCCAAGGGTGGTGTAAAGAGCTGAGTGTAGAGGGCATGCAGATGCAAGGTTTTGGTCCCGGACATGTCCCCTAGTTGCCCCAGGATGTCATGAGAGAAAGAGTCTCCTGACATCCCAGGGGAGGGCAGGAGGGATTTCTCCTCAGCACAGGCTGATGTTGGGGCACCTGGAGAAAAGGTTCTTTCCAGATCAGCCTGCAGGACTCAGACAGCTCAGGAGCAACCCAGCTGGAACAAGGAAGAGGCATTTGATGGAGAGGCTATAGGCTTCAAAAGGGAAGCAGACATTTTTCTAAAATATCTTTAGGTTTGTAAACCTCATGACATTTTTTTTCTTTTTTTTATTATTATTAAGGTATTACAAATGTGTCCCCTTCCCCCCCATTAACCCCCAAACTCCCCTCATGACATGTTGTTAGCGAAGATTTCCCCGAGCACCCTGAGTAGAGTTAGGTTTTCAAAAGTCTCAGGGTGCACCCGGCCAACTATTTAGAGGATGGATATAACTGGTTTCAGCAGAGCTAAATGAAAGTGTTGGTCCAATCTTTCTGCCCTGGATTTCTTCCTGTGACCTGAGGGCTACTGGTGAAAATCTATTAAAAGACTTCCTGATAATAACAAAAAAGAGTTGACATTTCACTTGGTCAAAATTGAAACCCAGAGGAATAGCCTCAATTTCTGATGAGCTGGGATTGACACAGTGGCACCTTGCAGCCAAACAGCCCAGACATCAGCCTTGATGCACAGCAGGCTGACCAGTGCACAGGGCATCTCAGGGGTTGGCCAGCAGGCAACACCCAACCAAATGTGCGATCAGCCACAGAGGGGACCCAGATGAGCACGTTCCTCCCATCTGGAGATGTTCACATCAGAAGCAGACCTCACACATGGGCTAGAGTGATGGGGATGCAGGACAGCCCTGTCTTATCAATGCTCAAGTAGAGTCAAACTCTATTCTTGTTTTAGGGAAACTTTAATTGCATGAATGATCCTATGCATTTTGTGTAACTGAGCCAGTTACACGAAATGCACAAGAAGATTCATGCTATAAAATCTCTGAGCTTATTGAAAATCTGAAGGTTGATGTCTATGAACAATAGATCATGACTTGCACTGGAACTGTACTTTTTAACTTTTAAATTGTGCTCATATTTAGCCTTGCTTCAAAATGCAGGTGAGGTGGTCCTGCAGGGTCCTTTTGTCCTTCCTCCCAGAAAACTGATGCTAATTCAGTCCTGTCGACACTGAGAATGTCCCTGGAGCTGAGGGATTAAGCTGGCATTCAAAGGGCCCTCTCCTGGACAAAGACACCCTCAATGATGAGCACCAGGCCTGCATCCAGGCATTGGAATTGCTGCCCAACACAGGGTGCTCGGCCTTGCCTCTGTGAGAGAGGGACGTGCTGTGTTTTTGTAGGCAGGTAACTGAAGTTATATCCAATTTTTTTAAAAAATCTGTCAAATGCAATCTTATGTATTTGTAAGATTTTGTAAAGAGAGTCTCTGCCTGAGCAGGTGAAACTGCCAGCTTTAGTATTCAGAGACTTGACCTCTGGCTGCAAGGTTCTAATAAAGTCAGCAGCCTGGCTCCAATGCTGGCACCACCACAGTACATCATGTTTGTTCTATTTCCTCCCCTCTTTGCAGAACCCCACCAGCCTCCCAGAACCCAAGGGAACCAGTTGAGAGAGAAAGTCAGAGACACGGAGGTAGAAACAGACACACACACACACACACACATTCAGAAACAGAGAAGAGCACAGGAGGAATAAAGAGCAGTTGTTGCCACATTTTTGCCACGTATCATGGACCAGTCTCCCACCCCTGGATGAGCACTTTATAACCATCATCTCACCCACTCCTCACAGCAGCCAAGGGGTGGCACGACTACCCCATTTTACCGATAAGAAAGCTGGTGCCCGGAAGCTGGGGTTTCTGTTCCCCACATCCCCTGGCCAGGAAGTGATAAGCCAGTTAAACTCTGACTGTGTATCCAGAACTCAGACTGGTCTCCATGATCATGCTTAGACTCCCTGTAACATAACCTAAATTAAAGGTCTTACTATCTCATGTGAGAATTTCTTTGGACTAGTCAAAACAGGAACTGTATTAAGCAGCATCCTTTCAAAATTACAACTCATCTTGAATCAATTCTCTACAACGTAAAATTAAAACAAGTGTCATTTATCAACCAAAGTGAGACTAAAACAACTTTTGTCCTGCCAAAATTAACTTGGAAAAAAGATCACTGTTATAAAGATCCTAAGACCATTTCTAAGCTTCTCAGTGTTGCCCAAACAGGAAAGAAAAATAAAATTAAAAGAGAAAACTAACACAAGTTTCCTGGAAGCATTAAAATGCAAAGTAATTCTTTTGCCCTCCGCCTCCTCCAAATTGAATGTTGTTGACTCTTTCTTTATGTCAACAGACTCCAATTCCAATTAAAAAGCCATCAGCCAACCTCCCTGGGAGCAACCAAAGCCCTCCCAGGATCTGGCGGGCAGGGCCTCCACCTGCCTTGGCTGCAGAGGACCCAGGGGTGGGGAGCCACGGGGTGCCATGCAAGGAGTGACAATGTACTTGTTCCAAGCAAGCCTTCACCAGGCTCCATTTGCTGATTCTGTGGGAAAGTGTGAGAAACGACTTTTTCCATCCTGGAGCAGACATGGAATGTCCACTGACTGAGAATGCAGGAGTCATGGGCACTGAGGACAGCTGTCTGCCCAATGTGGCAGGTATGACCTTCCATGAGCTTCTCCAAGCTCCCTCTATAGACACCCTCTGGGCATTGAAGCCTCAGTCACAATGCTACCCACAATGTGGATGAAGCCACTCTGGTCCACTAGGCATGTCCTACCCACACCCTGGTGCATCCAAGTAGATTTTCAGTAACTCACTCTGAGTCAAGCTGTTGGTTACAACACTCCATGTGTGTTCTCACTGATTCTCACAGCACCTACGGCATGTACGTTTATTCACCACCCCCTCTCACCGATGAAGAAATTGTCTGAGCTGGGAGCCTAGGATAGAGAGACCAGTCGGATTGCTTTCTCAGCCTGTCCTATCACCTCAACCCAAAAATTGTTCATACACTGATAAAAGCTGAACCATAGCTATGGGTTTAAGTGTAATTTTTAGGTTTCCTAAATACAAACTGTTGATTGGCATGCCCTAACCTCAGCTGGTTCTGATTCCACATTCCTCTCCTTGAAGAGAACAGATTCACAAAGAACCAAGGCGATGGGTTGTTCTCAGATCTGGAAACACTTGAAAGAACGAGATGTTTTATATCCCTGGGCCTTCCCGCTGATGGATTAAGTGATCAGGAGGCACAGCAGCGTTGCTCTGGAAGGGATCCAGCGGCTGCTCCATGCGGTTCCATCTGAGAGGTGGGGTGATGCCCTGTGCCCATCAAAGCCCCTGCCACCATGTGTCCCAGATGAATGGGACTCTTCATTCACCCTGTAGCTGAGGTTCAGAGGAAGCTGTGTGTAAACGCCTCGCCAATAAAAAAAAGAGGAGAAAATACTTCACAACACCATGCTTTTGGGGTCAGATCAAAGCCTAATTTGTGGATTAATTATTTTTCTTCACAGAGTACTCAAGATCTACACTCCACCCATGTGAGTTATCCAGTTATTCTGAAAATAACAATTTTTCAGAAGGAACAAAATAAAAAAGCCATCAGCTAACTCCATGAAAACTGTAAGCAGCAGTTTTCCATGTGTGTCCTAAATAACTGGTAGGCATGGGTCACAGAAGCAGAAGAAAACTCGTTCAATACATAAAGATGGGTGGGCAGACATTAGTAGAGCAGAAAAGGTATATGAACAATCCTTCAACCATCCCAGGAGAAAATAGTAATTTGGTGAACACTTGTCCCATTGAAAATACCTGTGACATCAATAAAATTGGGCATTATAAGGGTTCTGTTCTGCTTTCTGGAGTCTTTTTTGGAATGAGCCAACTGAGACCCCTATGGTAAACGGACATTTGAATTGATTGATTGCTTGAATTATTGATTGAAAAGATTGTAAATGAAAAAATTAATAAAGAAGGAAGGATGGGAGGAGAGCAGGAGGGAAATAGGGAAAGTAACTAGCACATCAGTATAAAAAGGAATTGTTAGAATAAAGGGAAATTGAATACTGGATGCATCTTTGTCTTGCTTGAGTGATCCCACTTCATCAAAATGTATATGATTATTAACCCCCAAAAGCTTCACATGTAGAATTCACTTTGCTTAAAAAGCATTTGTTGGATATGAATCACTTGTGACAAACATGTCAAAAGAGATATGCTTCTGATTTTGTTTATTATAATATACTACAAATGCAGGAATCTATTGTACAATGCATTCATTTGTTCATTTGACAAATATGTGTGAGTGCCCAGAATGAGTGAAGCACTATTCTAGCACGGGACAGTGGTGGAGGCCAGGGATGGACGGTTGGCAATGCTGCTGCCCTCTGTGAGCCTATCCTTGATGTATGAAGCTGTAGCTAGGGTGCAGCTCCCACAACCCTGTGAAGAACATCACTACTACCCTGTGCACCTGGTGAATTTTCTCCATAAGTTAAATTCCTAAATGGATGCCATTTGACCTGGGGACTCCAGGCCCATGTGGGAGGGTAGGAAAGAGCCTCATGTGGTCTAAAGATCCAGGATTTTAGCCCCTGATTTTGTCTGACCCTGGAAGATTTTCACAGAAATGAGCCCAGTCTTCCCAGTCCACTCAGCTCCCCCAGTCAGCAGCTAGGTGAAGGGTGTCACTCAGGATCTGGAGGAAGAGCTGGCTCACTGGGAATATTTGTGCCTCTACTCCTCTGTCAGTGTGTGTGAGGCATTTGTTGCCCCCAACCCCCTCCCTACTCACAATGAATTTGTATCTTCAAGGACAGCTCCCAACCACAGACCAAGTAGGCCCTTTCCAAGTCCAGTCTGTCCTGTCCCCACATCCTTGGGTTTTCTTAGAAATTGAGTTGTGTCCTCCCAGAATCCATGCATTAAGCCCTAACCCCTAGTGTGGCTCTATTTGGAGATGAGGCCTCTAAACATATAATTAAAATTACATGAGGTCATAAGTGTGGGGGCTTGATCAATGTAACCATGTCCTTATAAGAAAAGACACCAGGAACTCTCTCTCTCTCTCTCTCTCTCTCTCTCTCTCTCTCTCTCTCTTTCTCTCTCTCTCTCTCTCCATGGGCACTCATGGCAACCAGGCCATGTGAGGACACAGCCAGAGGCAAGCCAGGAGGAGAGTCCTCACCAGAGTTCGAATCTGCTGGAAACTTCATCCAGAACCACCCATCTCTGGAACTGTGAAAAATAACTGTCTGCTCATAAGCCACCCAGGCTGTGGTATTGTTATGGTCGCTCAAGCTTACTAAGACAGGCCTATAGATGGGAGGGCTATGTGGCCCAAGGGTGGAAAATGGCCAAGGCTAAAGACAGCAAGGAGAAGCAAGGAGACTCTGCTCCCGTCTGGTGACCAAGCAGCTGGAGTCTCAGATAGGCTCACAGGCAGATTCTGGGAGACAGACGGTCACTGAGCTGGCAAGTGCTGGTTCAGGGAGACAGTTATCTAGAGGGGGGATGATTCTAGGAGACACAGTTACCAAGATGGAGTATGTGATGATTCTGGAGACAGACACTTATCTGGGGGAGAAGTGATTCTGGGGACAGACAGTTATCTGGGGGAGTGATGATTCTGAGAGACAGACTGAACATCAAAGAGCTGAGTGCTGAACTATAGCCAAAAACAATGGAGGGTCACACAGCAGATGTCACCAGCATCAGAAAGTGACCTCGCATTTCCAGGCAAGGCTTTTCCCACTCAGGAACACAGTACCTGGCCACCTCTGTCAGACCAGAAGATCCCAAGGAGTGTTGAGGTGTCTGGGCTGCAGCACCTGCAGGCCCCCTTCATCAGCAAAAGAAGAGAAAAGGCCAAAAACAACTTGTCCTCTGGGAATGCCTATGCCAAGGCATCTTTGGGGGGAACTTTATCTCCTCTTGTAATATCTACCTGCCTACAGATGCTCAAACATGGAGACTCCCTCCTGAAATGGATTCCCGGAGGGCCTTCCTTCAAACCTTCCCCACTGACCAATCTCCACTGGCTGGATTGGTAGTCTGATGGGGTGATGCATTTCCGGTATAGCAAGAGGCACTTGTTTCACTGGGTTGGTACACCCCGCCTTCCCACTATGACATGACATATACTCACTCAAAGTGTTCATCCTCCCCATTCTAATACCAGCCATACCTCAGCAAGATGCATGTTTAATAACCAGGTTACCAGAACTTAGATGAAGGGCTGGGGTGAGGTGGACAGGAAGGGAGTAGCTGATTTGTAATGTTTGCCTATTTCCCTGGTGTAAACATTGCTATCACCTTGGCTACTATCACAGGTCACTGAGTTGGGAAGAGATACAGGGGCAGCGCTCCTCCATCAATGCAAGCTGGCTCTAGCTTGAGGCCAGGATGGGGTAAAGTAGCTTGGCACTGGGCACAATATGTAAGGAGTGCCTCTTTCCAAGGCCATCCCTGCATGACCCTGAGAGGCAATGTCCCTTTAAATGATGGCCAGCCCCACTTGCCTTCCTGTGCTCTGGACCTGCTTCTTTCACATTTCCTCCACCCTGACTGCAGCCATGCTGCCACAGCTCAAAGGTGATATGGCCCCTGGGAAACAGAGGAGAAGTCCTGAAAAGGGTGTTTCAAATGCAGTCTAGGGCAGTGAGGGGGAGCAAGAAGGGAGGGAGCTTCTTGACCAAACAAGCATTATTTCTGAAGAAAAGAATTGGAGAAGAAAGACAGACTGAAGCAATCTCTCTCCAGGACCACACCTGGATGACAGAGCTGTTTGCATGTGGACAGTGTCATCCTCTGCAATCCCACTTGAATAGTGCCTGGTTGTTGCTCTAACCCTGAGAAAGTCATCCTGAAGCTCAAAGAAACACACAGGGTCCCCTGTGTGATGGCTGCCTGGCTGTGACAAGCCTGACAGTTTTGATCTTTTGCTCTTGAAACATAAACATCTTTATTTACTTTAAGATTCAGAGGAAAGAGCATGGAGTGATGAGGCATCAGGTCTCAGGCCAGCTGCCGGGTACCTAGGCTCTATGCCTGGCGGCTGGAGGGCCCTGGGTGGGTGGAGGCTGTGCCGACAGCCCCAGGGGCAGCAGCTCCTTGTGTTGGAAAGAGATGGCAGGATGCTTCTGCAGGTTCTCCCCAGCTCTCCCACATGCCCTCAGAAGGATCTGGTCAGTGCTGGATCACTTGCAGCATCTCAGAGATGGGCTTCAGATGTGTAAGGGCAAATCTATGCTGCCTAAAAAGCCCAAATCAAAACGCAGTTAGAAAAATGTCCCCATGGGACATGTTTATAAACTCTCTAATTCTTGTTCATGTCTCCACCAACACACTCAAGCAGACTGAGTTCATTTTGTAGTTTCAAGACATAGAAATTGTAATTATGTTTAAAAATCAACAAGGGGTGGATGGTGGGCCAGGCACAGCCTCAGGGAAGAGATGCACCATGTGGAGCTAGCCAGCACTGATGGGAAGCCCACAACAAGTCTGAATTCAAATCCTGCTCACTGCCTACCTGACTTCAAGAACATTCCTTAGGTTCTCTGAGTTTCTGCTTTTGCATCCAAAATGGAGGTTATCACCACTCCTTTTAAGCTTGCCTTGAGGCTGGTATACGGTTAAATGTAGAAACGCCTATTATGTCTACCAAATAGTGGGCTTTGCATCATCAACCCTCGCCTCCATGGCTCCTCTTCCTTCTGCTTCTAAACCCTGAATGCACATGGTTAAGAATAAGGCCTTTGCTCATCAGAGAGCCTGAGTTTTAGGTGTCATCTTTTGAGCAACTGTGGGATCCAGACATCCATGGACCTGTTGGAGCCCTTGTCTCCC
>NW_006289813.1:9936398-9970036 GCF_000327345.1 Myotis davidii | reverse complement strand
CTACTTGCCTAAATTAAAAAACTCATGAGACAAGTTATAAGCTAAGATCTAGATGTACATGCTTTCCCAAGACTATTACAAGTAGATTTTTCTAATAATTCCAACATCAAATCAATTATTATGTAGTCATCAACTTAATAAGAAGCACTTTCCACCTTAGCATAATAAAAATAAGAAAACAGTAGAGAAAGATGACATTCATAAATTTTAATTTTATTTCATTGAGCATTTCCTTTCACTGTGACCACTGCAAAAGTGGAACTCTTGCCGTGACCCTGAGAGAACCACACTCAGCAGGATTAGTCTGTATCAAATGCTAATTTTTTCCTATTGAAATCGTGTTTCCGGAAGATGTTTTGTTATTGAAAATATGTAGCCACAGACCAACAGGACCAAGAAAGGAATATTCAGCTTTAATCCTGCCCTGATTGGCAACCCCCAAGAACTCTAAATTATTTAACAAAAGACTAAACTTCTAACAGCACAGGAGTGACATGTACAGAAGCCTTCAAACAGGTGAGGAGCCACACGGTGGAGCAAAGCCCACAGACCTCATCTTCTCTGAGGCTTCACCTTTCCTCACTAGATTCCCTTTTCTGTTTGAAAACAATCCTCCTGATTTCATGGTCTATCCCACTAGTAGTTTGTTTTATAATTTAATATATTAAGCTTGAAAGGCAGCTTGAGAAAAGGGAAGGCAACAGTGCCAGACTCTCTTGCAATCTCTCACTTCAGAAAGTGGGCAGGTGTGGGCAGCGAGGCACCAGGAACTCTCAGCTATGTTGGGGATGTGCTGGGGCCACTGCTCACATGCTGTCCATATTAACACAGACTCACTTGTGTGTTCATTCTTTTGGCAAAGGTGTTTATTTGAGGCACTTTTGATCTGTCCAGAAACAAGATGTACAAAAACGCTCAATCCCTCTTTCCTGGGAGTTACCTTCTGGGTGGGAAAAATTGCCATAAAAATAAACATATGAATAAACAAATTTTCTATATTCATGATGAAAAATACAAAAGAAACAGGGTGTCAGAGGAACAAGCTAGGTGAAAGCAGGCTGGTCTGGGCAGACTTCCTGGAGAAGGTGGCATTTGGGAGGGAGGGGAAGAGTCCTGCAGGAAGGTGGGGGAGGGACAGCCAGGTGGGAGCAGCCAGCACAAACACACCAAGAAGGAGACCTTGGGCATGCTTAAGAAACTGCACAGGAAGGATCTGGAAGGCAAGATGGAAAAGCCAAAGCCAGAACCACCCATGGGAGGACTTGAGCTTTCTCTATGAGGGAAACCAGGATCCTTGACACAACAATGTATCAATGTAAACTAGTGACTAAGAAAGTGAGATTAATCACATTTAATGCAGGAAGGAATGGTCCAGAAAGGCAGGTATCAAATGAAATGAAGAGAGGACCTTGCAGGGGTGAGAGGTACAGGAACATTTTGTTCACCCTCCGCTTTCTCACACAGACATCACCAGCCATGTAACAGCTGAGCTGCAGGCTCTGGCTCTGGGCAGCCTTGCTAGGATTCTGCTGGTTCTCCTTGCAGGAAGGCACAGAATCCCATCAAATAAGCAAGTATTTGGAAAAACAGAGATACAGAACATGTTCAAACTCCTTTCATTATCACTGATTTCCTGAGTTCCAAGTGGTGTTTGCTCATGAATCCCAAATTTGCATGATCATGTTGAAGGAATCTACTGAGAACATCCAAAATGGTCATGGGATGGTGAACAACAAAATTATTACCACAACCCAAGTTTTTAAATTTTGTGGGAACTTAATGATATACAGGCTCTGTTAACAAGAGGAAGGATAAAGTTACATTAGTAACTTAAAATATTTTTAAAGGTGCAGAGCAATGCACCATTTGTGTAAAAGCATTTGTACATGGTTGTACATAAAAAGAAAATTATCTGGAAGATGCACAAAGCCCAGGTAAAGTGCTTGTGTAACTTAAAAATGCAGGTTCAGCTGCCTGCCGCAACAAGTCAAACTTGTGAGGCAGGAAATAGGTTTATTAAGGTGCCTCAACCTGGGAGAATGGTGGACTGCCATCTCAAAGACCACCCCCCTCTCTGCTCAAGCCAGAGGTTCTTATATGGATAGGGTGGAGGGAGCTTTTTTTCCTTTCCAATTATCATGCTAACGTTTGGCTGCTCAGGCCCTATACATTTATCTTTCTAGCTTCTGGTGCACTCAGTGTGAGAACCTCCCATGCACCATCTTAGACAATGGGGGAGACTCCCAATGTTCCCTGTTAGGAGTGGTGGAGGCTACAGAATCTGAAGATGTCTTTGCCCTTGGCCCATCTCCCCACTCTGAACACAGTCTCTGCCCATCCCAGGGAGACAGTTGAAGTCCACAGGGCAGCCCTGGATCCCAGTGCACCTACATCTTTTGCTCAGCCCACATGGGCACATGCAGCCTGACCCTCTGAAGTGATCCCTCACAGTGCTCACCCTGCAGCTGGCTGCCTGGGCTCTGACTGGCTATGGTAACAGCCAGAAGGGTGATTATTTTTTTCTCCACATGCCCTTTTATTATTTTGTTGTCATTTTGAACTATGTGTTTAAATCTTTAATTTAATGTTCTGAGGACAGTAACATTTCTTTTAATGGGAGATTAAAGACAGTTTTATTCATTTGTGAGGAAGAGTTCAGTGAAAAATAATTATTCAATCAATGATGTCACCTTCTCTCCTTGCATCTTGTCCACATGGCTTTCCAACAAAGGAGGCCCCTGCACTGAACAAGCCTGGTGAGTTGACCAAAAAAGGAATCCTACTGCTATTAATATTCTATACGATAGCATCCGTGAGCTACCTCCCTATAAATGTAATAAAGTGTGTCCCCACAAGGACATGCCCATCAATTCAAGGTCACACCTGCATAACTCTTAAGGTAATTTGGATTTTAGTTGCTAAGACCTAAAAACTCCAGAAAAAGTTTATTTTTCCTTAATAATCTTGTTCTTCAGATTAGGACTGTGCCATAGACACCCTCAGAAATCCGAGCATTGCTTCTATTACAAGATATTTTTAATGTTGCATTTTAGTTTCAATTATAATCAAAAAGAGAAGAACCTATTTTTGTCAGCTCTGTTTTATTTAAAAAAAAAAAAAAAAAAGACAGAATTGGAATTGCTTAACAAGTCATTCTTCTGTACCAAGCAAAGTCCAGTTAACACCGTGGTGACTGACAGGATATTTTTCTATCGTTCAAAGAAGAGAGTGATGAGGAGTTTTGTCAGCACATAACGCAGAGGATGTTTGCCAAACAAGAAACAGGGCCCCGGAAGTCAGAATGATATTCACACTGTGTGCAGCCACTTAATTTAAACCAAACAACCACAGTGATGTTATTAATTCAAATATCACTGAGAGTAAAGCTTTATTTAGGGTCCGATTTTGAATGTTATGTGTATAAAGGCAAGTACAAATGGTTTATACAAGCTTTATTTGTGTACATTTTCAAGAAACAGAAATTAAAATAAACATGTCAACACCAATACATGCTGAGAGAATGTGCCCCTGTATAGAGAGCCACTCATGTTCACACTGTTGAGTGTGAGATTTCTAGAAACGAAGGAAACCAGGACTCCTTTGTGAATTGCTGAGGCCTCCTTTAAGCAGAAAGCAGAGGAGAGCCACCGCATTGGTTGCACGAAGTTCAGATTTTATGCATTTCCTTGAAAATATGGGGGAAAGGCCTCCTTCCTTTCATCTTCCATGCTCCTACCCAGGTCCAAGCATCCAGATGCGGTTATAGATACAACAGAATGCTGCTGCTTGTCTAATATGAAGCACAGGCCATACGTGCTCATGCTCAACAGTAATTCCTGACCATGTACCTCTTCCCTAACTTGTCCCAGGGGGTGACTAGTCAGAGGATAATGTATTTGGCCACAAGAACCTAGAAAGACTGGCTTCAACTAGTGAAGCTTTATTTTTCTGATGTAACAGGTGTCTTGTCTGCTGGTGAGTGACTCAAAAGCTTGCAAGTGCCAAGTCCAAACCTCTACACTTGGCCTCTCATTCCTGGTGGTCATCATGCCTCCTGCTCTTAAGATGGCAGTGGTATCTCAGGGCACCAGTCTCCACTGTCAACGGGGACAAGGGGGTCCCCAGGTGGAAACTCTATCTATTTCTGTGTCCAGACCCAGGACATGTCCAGACCAGTGAGGATTTGTACCCTGGCCCTGTGGTGGCTCTGCCCGCTGTCACAGGAGGAGATGACAGCCCTGCCATTAAAGAGTCTTTCATTTTCCTTTTTAAAAGCCAGCTCATGCTGGCTGATAATTGTCAGAAACCTAGGAATTCTAGGGAAGTCCAAAATTTATGAAAACAAACTATAGGTTCATGAAAATGTGCTGGGAATATCAGCCTGTTATATGTAATAACAAAAAAACTCGTTTGGTGTATCCAATATTGTTTGGACAAGATTCAATTCTATTTTTAGGAGATTTCAATTTCCTTTCCCATAAACTCTATGAAATACAGTATGTGGCATATTTATAGTGACCCCTTTGAAGAGTGTTACACTTCTGGGCCCTTTAATAAGTCTAAATGAGATGGTCTCCCCCTCACCTCACTGAGCAAATAAATAGACGGTCGTGACAATCATTGAAATTAGGCACTGTGTCCTTTTCCCTCCGTGTTTCACCATCTGAAGGTTTCTAGTTCCTATAACAAAAGCTCTCTAAAGACGGTTCTAGGCAATAAAGACTATATGGAGGGCCATCTGGTGATTCCATTCAATTTATTTCTTTGACAAGACTTATAAATAAGAAAGCATAATTTCCAAAAGCAATCATCAAATTTACTATGCAAACTACCAGCCACAGCCCCTCTGCCCCTCTTCCCTTCTAGTGCACACACGGGGCCTGCTTACATCATGAGCATTTTATAGCACCGTGAACTTCCAAAGCACTCCGCAAAATTAACCAATTTATTCTCAGAGAACGGAAGGTAGTGGTACCCAAATGCAACCAAATAAACTGCTGGGGCTTTTTCACATCTGGGGAAAATTATACGGACTTGCCCTCTCTGTTTGCAGATATTTACTGCCACACGTTTATATCCCTCGGGTACTTTCCATGTCACAGTAGGTGACCCCAGGAGAAAATACTTCCACACACTCCTCAAGGAACAGCAGCTTCGTCTCCCAGTGCCTAAGCAAACGGGGAAGCCTCAGCCTTGTCCCCAAGGCCCCCTGCCACAGTAGCATTCATTCCCCAACAAGCACCAGGATCTCAAACAGCCCACAGCTGGAACTGTCCCACTCCTCTGGGTGACTCAGGGCATCAAGGTGGGTATCATAGGATCCTGCTTGATTTTCTAAATCACCACTCTTGTCAGTCACCAGAGTCACATGAGTAATGCCTCTTGTGGTGGCATAAACTTATCTCCAAGACCCTGAAATCATTGAAAATGGTTAGGAAATTTTTCCTTTGGATTTCCTCCCTGGGATCATAATAGTGAGATACATCTTTTAAACAGTATCTTGCCCATCCACACAGTGGATGCTACATACAAATGCTACATACAGATGATGCATTATAGAATTGTACACTTGAAACCTGCATAATTGTATTAACCAACTAGGGGCCCAGTGCACTAATTCATGCACCTTGAAAGGAACTTTGGGCCATGAGGCTGCAGTGGTCACAGGGGCAGGTCTCGGCCCATCCTCTGCATCCCTGCCCACCCACTCCCACCGGGTCCCCTAGTCCCGTCTGCCCTGCTGGCAGCCCCACTCTTGCTGCCACCGCTCCCATGAGCTGAAGGTGCCAGCCCTGCTCACACCCACTGACAGCATGGAGCAATTGGGGCTGGCCCTGGCAACAGGTGCAAGAGGCAGCTGCTGGCCCCAATGGCCCCTCAGGAGTAGGGGGAGATGGAGAAGCCCTGAGGGGTGATGAGGGCCAGCAGCTGCTGCTCGCACCCACTGATGGTGCCGAGTGATTGGGACTGGTGCCGGGCACTGGCAGTGGGTGCGAGTGTCAGGTGGGACCACAGCGTGCGGAAGCAAAGAATTTTCAGTAACTACCAGAGGCTCATCCCGATGACAGCAACCAACGTCCCACCTTGGTCTGATGCCCCCACTCACCTGCTCCACCATCCCGCCGTGGCCAATGCCCGCCATGTTCCGCACTCTGCTGCCTGCTGCCCACGCCCACCATGAAAGAGGCAGCTGCTGGCCCCAATGGCCCCTCAGGAGTAGGGGGAGATGGAGAAGCCCTGAGGGGTGATGAGGGCCAGCAGCTGCTGCTCGCACCCACTGATGGTGCCGAGTGATTGGGACTGGTGCCGGGCACTGGCAGTGGGTGCGAGTGTCAGGTGGGACCACAGCGTGCGGAAGCAAAGAATTTTCAGTAACTACCAGAGGCTCATCCCGATGACAGCAACCAACGTCCTACCTTGGTCTGATGCCCCCCCTCACCTGCTCCCCCACCCCGCCGTGGCCAATGCCCGCCATGTTCCGCACTCTGCTGCCTGCTGCCCACGCCCACCATGATCCACACACGCCCCCTGGTGGTCAGCGCATGTCATGGCAACAGGTTGTTTGGTTGTTCCGCTGTTTGGTCTACTTGCATATTAGCCTTTTGTTATATAGGATGTTGCCCCAATAAATTTAATAGAATTTTTAACAAAGGATGGAGGATTGATATACACAACAGACTGTATGAATCTCAAGGGATTTATGCTGAGTGAAGAAAAAAGGGAACAAAAGCCAGTGTTGAAAGGTTACATACTGTGTGATTCCATTTATGTCACATTCTGGAAATTACAGAATCCTGGAAAGGAGGGAACAGATTGGTGGTTTCCGGGGCTAAAGAGGGTGGGGCAAGAGGAAGTGGCTGTGGTTGTGGCTGTAAGGGACAGGGCATCAGGTGGAATTCTGGTGCTAATGGAAGTGTCCACACTTTGATGGGGTTTTCCGTATGCTAGTTTATATGGGTGATAAAATTTTAGAAACATACATGTCCACACAAATGAGCACGTGCAAAATGGGGAAATCGGGGCAGGACCAGTAAGTTAACCAGTGTCGATGTCACGCTGCAATTTTCCACTCCAGTTTTTAGATATGTTTATTGTTGAGGGAAACATGGGTAAAAGGGATCCCTCTATATTATTTCATTCCAGTGCATGTAATTCTACAATTGTCTCAAAATAAAGGAAAACGTTTAATTTAAAATGAAAGTGTACTGCATCCAGGATGTTGCTTGAATATTGGGCAACATGCAATCCAGTCCATTAACGTGCATTTGTTGTTGGAAGTCCTGCCCTTTCACCCCTTATCCAGAGCAGAGACTGTGGTCCACACTATGACTCAGTGTCCACAAGTACCTGCAGAACTGGCCAGGTGGGGTCAGGCAAATTCTTCCTTATCCATTTCTAAAACATAGCTGTTGAATTCTGGTTTTCCTTTGACCAAAACTGACCTTACATTTCTGTGAAAATGTGTTTAGAAGTCACTTTCATAGCATTTATCAAATATCTTCTAGATTCAATAGGAAGACATATTCCAGGAGCACTGACCCAATCTGAATACCTTGGGAATATATCAGGAGCAGAAAGCTGGGACAGCCCATGGACAACCCTAAGAGTCGTTCTTAACACAGCAGCCAGAATCATCCCATAAGGCATGAGTGGGATGAGGCTACTTTTTCAACCCAGCACTCCCCATTTTTCTCTTTGTGAGAGCCCAAAGCATGACCACAACCTCCACAGTCCCACGCAGGCTATGTCCATGGACCACCTTTCTAATTGCCTGCTCCACTCACCCACTCATTCATTCATTCCAGGCAGTGGGCTCTCTGTTCCATGGACAGTCAAGCACACTTCCACTCCAGGACCTTGGCACTAGCTTCTCTCTACCTCGAAAGCTCATCCCCTCAATATATACAGGTCAAGAAATATCCAGATTTTGGGTGACAGAAGCTTATACAAGAATGGGGCAGGGAAGAAAGGCAGGGGCATTTCAAGGGAAAAAAAATAAATAAATAAAATTTAGCACAAGAGTGGATATTTATTTAGAACAAAAGAGAGCAGGACCACAGCGGGATGGTGTAGCAGGTGAGCGGGTGGTGCCAGGCCAAGGCAGGTGCAAGTGGGGGTCCAATTGCCCCGCCGATCGCCCCACAGACAGTGGCCAGTGGGAGTGGTGGGGGATGGGGTGAGTGGTTGGCACCAGGCCAAGGAAGGGTGCCAGGCAGGGCTGTGGGGCTGTGAGGCTGGGGGCATGAGCTGGTGCTCAATCTCCACAGGCCAACTTGAGGGGCCCCACTATGTCCGAATTTCATGCACTGGGCCTCTAGTATAAAATAAATTAGAAATTTTAAGTTTGAAGTAGACCACATATATCAGAAAACCCAAAATGATAACGTATTAATCAACTGCCAGACACACTTCCATCACACCCTCTTCCCACATTGCTATCGCTTCTTTTGTGACAGTGATTTACTGATCTCATTCTTCTACTGAGGGAACAATCAATGGTGGAGCCTGGCTGATTGAAGTGCATTTTGTAGCTTTGATGTACACAGGTAGACTTGTGTTTTGTGGTAATGCAACAAGTCTGTGCTCCACAAGCAAATCCTGGTGAAGTCCATTTTGGTCTATTTCCATTGAGAAAGAGAGAAACCTCCAGCATTTACAGTGGAGCATGAAACACAGAGAAGAACATTCCTGAAAGGTGGTGTTTCCTGTGTAGAACAAGCCTGGAGGAGAAACAAATGCAGCGGTTTACAGTTGTGATTAGAAGAATGTCTGCACCTTGCACTTCAGGCCTGATTTCCAGTGCAGGCACTCAGGGACACACTCGCTGTAAGCTGGTGCTCTGACCCCCCATCTTCACACCCAACCTTTATGGGGTGGCCCGTAGGTGACATTGAGCACATTCCCATCAAGCTGTGTGACTATAGTAGGCAGGTCACAAATCACTTCTGCATAGTCAGTCACTAAACCCAACTAAGATGTCCCAACTAAACCTCAGGCTAAAATGTTTACTGGGCTCTAGGCTGCCTCACCCGGGTCAGTTTGACAGAGGGGAGGGAATTTCAGAGCAGGGAGAGTCAGACTGATGGTGAAGCCTCCATGCTGAGCACCACGAGGCCTATAGTGCTCTCTAACTAACGCGTTCTGTTTTCATCAAGGTACTTCTGGGGGCATGTTGCCCTCACCATTATCCCCACCTCCTCCTACTCCTTTTTTCTCCTTGACACTTACATTGTCTAAAACCCTCTGTATTTTTCATTAACATGCAACTGTTTCCCACCTCTAGGCTGCTTTGGGGTTCATGCCCCATCTTGGAGCCTAGAAGAGCCCTGGTACATAGAAGAAGTCCAGTCAATATTTGCTGCATAAATGGATCAATACCTCCAGTGTCTCTAACTGGAGTTATGCATGTGATATATGTCCACATGCTATGGCAGTGTGGCCTCAGGACACTGTTCAGTTGTGGGGATTGCCTGCAGGGGTGACTTCACCTTTGGGTGATTTTAGGATCGTCAAAGAGTAAGTAGAACCAGAACCTGAGAGAACTCTGGGGCAGGGCCGGGAAAGGAATGCTGCCGGGAAAGAGCCTGACAGTTCTGGGCATCGGGAGCCCTTGAAGCACCAGAGAGCAAGGGGCTTGGTCCCTGAAGACAACTCCATGGCTGCTGCACCTCCGCTGTGACTACTTTGCACTCGTGGTCCCTTAAAAGAAATCAATGAATCTATTGTTGCCCAGCAGAGATGAGGCCGAAGCTCAGACTGGGCTGCATGCATAGACCCCCACTCATGAGTAACAGCAGCTCACAAACAGCAGACACCGCTTATAAGGTTACTTAGCTCTCCAGGGTTGCACCAAACCACAGCCCAGAGAGGAGGTGGAAATACCCAGGCCCTTGCTGCTGACATGAATTTAACAAATATGCAGTGCACTTGAACATTTTAAAAGCTCTGAGAAGTTCTGCAGAAAAGATATACCTACATAATTTAACCCAATGTTTCCCAAGCTCACGATATTTCCTTGTGCTCGGGTGCTTTTTAAAACTTTCCTGAAGGCAAGGAGCATGTGGGAAGTCCTGTTAGCACTAAATGTCAGATGAATTCCAGAAAAACTGTTATTAAGTTAATGGCATATATTATAGTTGTCAGCACCTGAGGATTAAGGAGATGTGATATTTAATTATCCCCTGTTCTACCCTATTTTCTTCAGACACTAGAGTGGAGTTTAGGAGAAGTGGTCTACATGGAGAACTGAGCTGAAACAGAACACCATGGCCATGTTGACAAGAGGGAGGACGAAACCAGCGCAGAAAGGCAGCTCTGGGTGAGCAGGCTGGTGCCTCACAGTCCCTCCCCATGCGCAGGAGTTGGGGACTGTGCCCCAAAGAGCCAAGCCCACCCCTCCCTTCCACACTGCTGTGTCTTCTGTTCAAAGCCCCAGCTTTCCCTCCACACAGATGTATGGATGCTGAGACCCTTGGTACTTACTGATTTGGGGACCGAGCTCCCTCTGGCTCTGACTGACTGTGATTCAACACCTTCAGAATAGGAACTAGTGGGACCCTAACTTCAGCCCAACACAGGAAGTCCAGCCAGGGCCACCACCCTGAACCCCCACTGGGCCACTTTCCTCAGAGATTTGCTGCAATTCTACCAAGGCCTATTTCATCTCAGGTGGATAATTCATCTCTGGGACTGTCACATCTGGGTCTTCTCTAGCACACTGGAAAGCTTAAGGGATGCTAGATGGCCCCATTGTGCCAGGAACAAAGTCACTTCCCACCACTAGAATATAAGGTGTTTCTCACTATTTATCTGAACCACTTAAAAATAAGTTAGAGACATAAGACGTTTTTGCTCCTAAATCCTTCATCAGAGATGTCCCCCTATATAACTATAGCACACCCAATCATTATCACACCTGACGACTTTAACACTGATATAATAGCAGTGCTTAGACTACATACAGTTCAGATTCAAATTTCCTCAATTGTCCCCAAAAATGTCATTTAAAGCTATTTTATTTTTCAATTCAATCCAGGACCCAGCAAGGCCCAACAAAAGCACTTGGTTGCTTCTGTGTCTTCACTTTCCTGGGCTCCCCGCTCCCTCTTTTTATTGTTTTGTCTTTTCTGGTCTGGACATTTTGGATGAATGCTTCACAGTATGATTAGTCTTTGTGTTTCCTCCTAATTTGAGTGAAGTTCAATGTTGTCAGTAAGTATCATACATGGATAATGTCCTGTCTTTCCCACTACATCTCCTCAAAGCACGTGGTATCCCTTGTTCCACCACAGGTTGCTGTTTTGATCTCTTAGTTGAAGTGAAACAACTCAGGTACCATCCTTCAGGAGAAAGGTTGATAGTTCTGGCAATGGCATGCTACACAGGCATAAAAAATAAGAAAGATCTGTGTGAGTTCATGTGATTCCAAGATTTTTCTTTAAGCAACTATTTAAAAAGTGTATCCCCGAGCAGTGTGGCTGGGGTGAGCATTGTCCCATGCACCAAGAGGTCACTGGTTCAACCCTGGTTTGGGGGCTCGATCCCCAGAAGGGGGCGTGCAGGAGGCAGTCAATTGATGTTTCTCTCTCTTCCTCTCCCTTCCTCTTTCTCTAAAATCTATAAAAACATATTTTTAAAAAACATATTTTTTATAAATGTAGCTAGCATGCGACATTTTAAAAAGGGCTAGGAAATACAAATAAATGTATAAATATACTTGCTCATTTTTCCAAAAAGTAGCATACGCAAGACACCTGAAAATGAAAATGCCCCATCAGAGATAGCTGGGATGGGTGGAAGGCACAGGAATCAGGCTGAGATTTCTTTAAGAATTCTTTAGCATGTGGCATTAATTTTTGATATGCAAATGTTTTCCATAGTCAAAGGAGCAAAAATTAAATTTTAAAAAAGATTGAAAAGTTATTCTTACATTGAATTCACCAAGAAATAATATAACTGATTAATGCATAGCATAACTACAAAAAAAAGTACTTCACAAGAATTGCTTTCTCTTGATGGCTGCTGAGGCAGCACCAGTGCTGATGTAACAGTGAGCTCAGTGCTGCAGAGGACTGCTGTGTAAGGAATGGGTCATGGCTTTCAGAGACAGAAAGAACAGAAATGGGAAGTGGGGAAGGGACACCTCTTGACTGTGTGTCAGCTAGAGTTTTGATGGACATTCTAATTTCTTTGTCAGAATGTACCTCATGGCATGACAATCAGTTTCGCAGACCACACTGGTCAAATTGGGCAGGACATGGGGTTTTGCCTCAAGAAAAATATATTGCCTATGAAGCCAATTAGCATGAGTTGCCTGGGACCTGACTGGTCCTGGGGGGCAAGCAGACTGGGCCCCCAGTGGCTTTGCACCCCGCTAGGCAGCAGGCAAGGCTGTTTCAAGCTCTTTGTAGGGACAGGGCCATTGAAAGGAACTGAGGCAGCACCCGCTTCACATTGGCCCAACACTTGCACTTTCTGTAACAACTGTGCAGCAGCAACGAGGCCAAATGTCCCAGGAATGGCATTTCATCTCAACAGATGTGGCTTAGAAGCATGTAAGTGGCACCTACTGAGAAGGTAATGGACTTATTTCCTGGGCTCTAAATCTTGACACAGCATTTACTATCTGGATTCAGATGAAGACCATGAAAATGTACAAACTCAGACATCTCTGTCAGACAGGCCATAAAAGGCCCGTGTTGAATAGATTTTCAATATTCCCAGCCTTCTTTCCCCACTTTGAGAGTTAAGTGATGCCGTTAGGACTGGCAGGGCGATGGAAGAGCAGATCAGTATTATCCCTGAGTTCTGACTGAGGCTTAATGAAGAGTGAGATGCAGGCAGGCAACATACAAACCCCGGTATTTTCATAATTACTGGCAATATTTCACAGTGGGTCGTGCGTTAGCATCTCATCAGATATGCAATGCAATGGGGAAAAACTGTCATTCTCAGATTCCAACACACCCGGGTGCGATTTCCAGGTCTGCCATATCCTTAGTGATACCTCAGTGAGCCTGAATGAGATGCTTGAATGTTCTGAGCCTCAGTTTTCTCATCTGTGAATAGGTAACTCTCTTTCTGCTCCATGGTTTTTGTGAAAGTTGAGTGAGGTGATAGTTAACATGATCAGTGGATGCCTGACACCTAAGAAGCAGTTGACAATTGTTAACTCCTTTCTATTTCCTAAGCCAGTCACTGCACGAGACAGACAGCCACACTTCAGAGCAGGGCAAGCAGGGTAACACAGACAAAAAAACAGGAATAACAATTCCTAAATCATAGCTTATCAAACCTTAAAAATAATATATGTGACAGTCTCTGATTCTGACTTCATAAAACTAATCTCAAACACTATATGGGTTTCCCAAATAAGACTATTCTCTTTCCAATTTGGTCTTTTTGTCATATTTTCTCTATTCTAAATTTTCATCAACAAAATAGACTGAATTAACCAAAATGTTTTATGGTAGTGCAAAGTAAGGTTAAAGTTCTGAAAACTACATTTTAGATATAGTTCTGAAATGGAATGGCATGCCAGCTATTTATCTGAAGTAAAATATAGGCACCTGAGCGTGGGAAATTCTAATCTGTGGTACTTTCATCTAAACCTGAGCCATCATGCCCTGGCCCGTGGCTCAGTTGGTTGGAGCATCTTCCCATACAGCAAAAGGTTGTGGGTTCAATTCCCATCAGGGCACAAACCTGAATTGCAGGTTTGACCCCTTTTCCTGGTGCTTGTGGGAGGCAACCAATCAAGGTTTCTCTCTTGCATAGATCTCTCTCTCTCTCTCTCTCTCTCTCTCTCTCTCCCTCTCTCTCAAAATCAATAAAAGCATAGCCTTGGGTGATGTAAAGTAAGTACATAAATAAACCTGGGCCAACAGGTTTATTTGCACAAAGGCTCTTCCTGCATCCATACCTCCCACTGCTCATGGTGAAAAGCACCTCACCTTTTGTATGGTTGCCATGAGGTGAGCAGTTCTCACAACCTATGCCCCAGTGTTCCTGTCCATCACTTCCAAATTTAGCCAGTGGCATTGACCAACACTAGAAGATATTGTGTGTGTGTGTGTTGGGGGGGGGGAGGGGGAGAAACAGACTCTAGGCTAGGTGAATATATTTACTCCTCCAAGATGATACATTTCAAAAAACCTTACATCAAGTTGAAAATGGTTGAAAATCAGGGTCTGAGGTGACTTGGGATGCTTGACAAGGATAAAGAAATATGGGCCGAACCGCTTTGGCTCAGTGGATAGAGCGTCGGACTGCGGACTGAAAGGTCTCAGGTTCGATTCCGGTCAGGGGATGTATCTTGGTTGCGGGCACATCCTCACTGGGGGGCATGCAAGAGGCAACTGATCGATCTCTCTCATCGATGTTTCTAACTCTCTATCCCTCTCCCTTCTTCTCTGTAAAAAATCAATAAAATATATATTTTAAAAAAAAGAAATATGGGGCTGAGATTATAGATGACACATTAGCATGTTTTGTCCCCCCAGGGAATTCTTGGGGACACCAATCGATGAGTGTTTTTGATGCTCTCATGTCCTACTTAATGGAACCATTTCAGGGGTGAATATTCTCCAAATGACATAGCGAAAAAGAGCAGCAACTATTTTGTTAGGTATGATAATAAACAACTCAAAGGGGAATGTGTGGAGATAATAATATTAGCAATAGAAGGTACATCCCAAATATTAAAATGCTGAATTATATTGCTGCTGTGGGCCCTGGCATGGAAACTGTCATACACTGTATAAAGCAAAACAATCACAGTGAGAATCACTTACTCCATTAATTTACTCACTTTAAAAAAATGCATTTACATTTAAAAGACAAGGTTAATTAAGGAGTAAGTTCTGAGGCCTGTGTCCACACCCAGTAATACAGAAATCATGCGACACAGCTAGAAAGGTATCAACAAGATAGAGCCAGATCGAGCCAAATGGGCATTGTTGTTTGGGCAGCCTGTCCTCACGGACCTCAGAGACCAGAGGCCTTCTGAGGGAGACTGAAGTGGCCCTGAGATGGGATGGATGGCTCCTGACAGTGTATTCTCTGCAGATACTATGTCACCATTGGGGGCACAGTGAAGGCCACACAACAGTGTCCCCATCACTAGCTGCATGATTGGGGCAAACATTTTATCCCCATCCTCCTCTGTTTGCTCATCTCCAAGGTGGGCTCATCCCACCTACAGAGTTGCTATAAATAGTCAACTACAATGGGCTGGGCAACATGCCTGGAGCATGGGACCCCTCCCTGAATGGGGTCCCTGGAATCAATATCTAGGGACTTCTTAATCATCCCACTCTGAATGCACATACATCCTGAGCCAATACTAAGACTGAGAGATTTCCATAGATTTCCTTGGCACAGAGTGTTCATGAGAAGTAATGAACAGAGGACCTGCGTGTGCCAGCAGCATATGAGCAATTCAGGATCCTGTCCTCCTCCACTTTCTATTGCAGGGCAAAAGTAGTTGTGCAGTATGTGCACCCTGTCTGAAGTGTAACTCTACACAGACCTCCGAATGCAAATGAATGTTTAGGAGGTCAAGTTCACCATTATTCACCCCAAGAATGAAAACTTTGGAAGGTTCTGGAGGGATCCTCAGAGGTGGCGGCAATGATTTATATTTAGGTGAAACCACTGACTGAAAGCACACTGAGCCTAGAATACAATCCTGGTTTCCTCCAAGAAAGTGGGGTGGGTGGGAAGAATAACATGGCTTGCTTGCATCATCCAGACACAGAACAGCAACCTCTGCCCCAGTGGAAAAATATAGTGGGGAAATGCCATGTAAGGAAATAGATCCTGTAACTAAATTACATCTAGAAAAATTTTTTCATTTATAATGCTAGCAGCGAGACACCCATGAAAACACACATGATGCCAGGGTAAGCCAGGGGAAGATCATTTTAAAGAAAAGACCCCAAGTAAGGTTTCCTTAACCTTTGATCGAGAATACGTTTGTATACTTTCAGAGAACAGCTCCAAGACCATGTGTATTCCTGTGGCAACGGATCCCAGAGAGAAACTGACCAAATTGCTCCAGCCACAAAGACAGGAGAGACAGTTCAGAGATGGAGATGGTGAAGCTGCCCTGCCATGCTAACAGTCAGCAGCTGTGCATCACTGCAGGGTGCCCAGGACCAAACCAGAGAGGACCGGACCTGCATTTGTCCACCATCCAGAACCAGCATTTCATTGCTGGCATGTACACATGAACTGTTGGACATTGATTTTGGGACTTAAACATTTTTTGTTCTTATATGTTTATTTCGGGTTTTTTTTTTTAAGGAAAAAATAAGGGGGAGATGTGGGAAACCATTTATTGTCTTCACTAGCTGATAAGCGTAGACAGAGAAATCCCCGAAGGCTGGGTGCCTTTGAAGCTCTAGCAAAGGTTGGAGCTAGGCGCCACCTCTGTTTGTCCAGACAGTGGTAGCTGAAACAACTCCCCCATTTATTATTATGTAAATCCTTGCTGATGGGCTAGTCTGCTTGTTACTAGGTGGTCACCTGCCTAAGGGCTATGCTATGGGTGCATCCCAGAATCAATAAAAGCTTGGTAAGGCCTGAGCACTGGTGGAAGTCCTTCCCCCTGAGTTGGACTTGCCCGTCTGGTCCCCTAATATTTCCAATTATCTCTTGTCTTTTCATCGTCATTTGTGTGCAGCTCTGCTTCCAGTTCCTGAACCCTGACCCACGCGGGATGTGGGAAGGAAACACACAACATGCCCCATCAGGCCAACCATCAGGAAAGTGAAGTATTGTCAACAAGCAGAGCTGTAAATAACACAAAGTTTCCATGTATACAGAGGGGAAAAAATCTAGTGGCAATTTCAACCATTCCAAAAATTAAGCTCATAAAATATTTCTGAACAAATGACTCTGCTTTTAACAGTTATTTACTGGGTTTTATAGCCCAATGTTAACCAAAGTCATAAAAATATAATGACTTAGACTGTGCAAAAGTAACAGTGCTTTTCAATTTTCATTCCCAGAATAGCAATGCATGGTTTGAATGTTTAGTTGGGATTTTTTGAATGTCTCCAAAAATGTGCTATGATTTGCTGTAGAAATGAGAATTAATTCAACAGAAAAATAAAAGCATGACTTCTCTCCCCTCTTTCCCAACATCAAACTGACAACACTGCCCTTTGTCCTCTCCCCCACCAGGCACCAGCCCAGCTAATGAGGCTGTCCCAGGCAGGAGGCACAAACTAGAATAACTCTCCTGGAGTCACCTGATATCCAAAACAGCCATTTGTGGGATGGGTGTTCTCATAGGAGAGTTTTCTGTTTTCAGTAGCTTTTTGGCAGAATTGACTGTTACTGCTAAGAGTGGCATAAGATACAGTTGTTCTCAAGGTAGAAAATGTTCCCTCCCCCCCACCTCCCCACCAGAGGACAGGAAGTTTGTGCATCGCCTGGAACAGGAAGCAGGAAGTGATGTTCCTGCAGGTGCCTACAGAGCCTTTCCAGCTGCTGGTAAAGGGAGAAGGGACTCGGGCAATCTGACTGGACGCCCTCAGACCAACAACTCCAACTTAGTCTTCTATGGTCCCCACCTGCTATCCTGGACCCCACCCAGTTCCTCTGCTTCTAATTTCTTCCTTGTTCACTGCAGCCCTAGCTCCCAGACCCCTGTAGGTGTGGCTCATGGTGACAGATAGTGGATGGTCTGAAGGCTCTGTTCTTAGAAAGGCAGATGTGAGGGGAGGAAAGAATAAAGGCACCCATAGTGGAAGACAAACTTCCTACTAATCTTGAAGATGAGCTGAGGGATTAACTAGCATCCTCCTTGGTACCCCAGATATTGAGGAAGACAACAGAAAATTGCCATGAATTTTGCACAGGCACTGATGACCTGCTAGAACACAGAATAGTCCTTATCATAAATACTTTTCCAGTACCTTTCCCTCCACCCCAAGAACAACAAAATGCAGAAAGAAACCAATACTTGCCATGCACTTGCTATGCTCCAGGGCCTGTGCTAAGAGCTGCCCTACTGCTTATCCCCTTGCATCCTTTCCTTGGGTGCTCAAAGAGATGGAAGTCCCCAGGACTCAGAATGCTGACCATTAGGTCACCTGTTAGAGAGGATAGCTGAGATTCCCAGCCACATCTTTCTGGTCCCTCATTCCTTCTGCACCACTGCATGAGTTCTCCAGAAGGGAACACATCTTCATGACAAATGTAGGCTGAGGGGGATAATGTTTGAGCCTGGTCTGCATGCAGGGAGCAGGAGGAAGAGAGCAACCTCATTCTAAAGATTGAGCCCCATCTGCTTCCAAGGCTGTTGTGTATTGAAAAGGGTAGACTGAGGAGCCGTTAGACTCATGGAATCTTGCCCATTTCCCCAGGATGTGAAAGAAACAGCTCATCGAGATATCTTCTCGGTCATGGCCACAGGTGGATGCTGAGCTATTTTCGTGGTCAAATAAAACATTTTGTCCACCACAAATACCTATGTGCAGACTATGAAAAATCCTTGCAAGCTTCATGAAATAAATAATCCCCACTAATATTTTCCCTGTGCATGAAATGTCTTTATCATAATACAGCAGGTCACAGATTGCATGTTCTCTGTTGAGAGCTCTCTGAACTCCCACCTAGGAACTAAAGGCTGCAGAAAAGCTGCCACCTCTTTCCACATAAACAAAATTCACCTGGACACCCATTCTTAGTGCTCAGTGTGCAGAAAAGCATGGGGCCGGGCAGGGGGGGGGGAGCAGGCTGCAGCTAGAGAGGACCTTGGAATCCAAAGTCCTCTATGGAAGAGAAAAGTGGCAGAGAGAGGAACCCACCCAGGGCCGCCTCCCCCCGCTCCCCCGGCTGAGGTGAGGACCTGGGCCTGCTGTCACCCAATGCTGAACTCTTCTTCCTATGTTACAAAAGTAAAATTATAAAGGCAGGAACCTAGGCATAGCATTTTAAGAGTGTAAAGCCACCACAGCTAATAGAGACTTTTTAAAAATCTAGATTCTAACATAATGTAATTTTGGGAAATGATTATTCTCCATATTGGAATCTACTGCTAGCTACAGAATTTCTAAAATCCTGCCAGAATGTCTGTGTCACCCCCTGAGGAAGTCATTAAGGTGTCCGCTGATGCCCACTGTTGGTCTGCAGCTTCCTGGAGCAGAGACCGCATGTTCTGCCACAGTTGAACATTCAATGAGCAGCTATTGAGGTATTTGATTGATGGGTGATAAATGGATCACTCCAGTGGGTGTATGAGTGAGGAAGTTTATCACCCTTTATTGGGGCCAATGTGGATGTCTGCTTCTCCTTGGCAAAAATGCCAAAGACAAAGCTCAGGATGCCTGGTCCTTCTAGGTCCATTCTTGTGGCCAGCACTTCATTGTAGGGCTTACTGAGAGGGAGCTGTGTGGACCAGACCTGGTTCTGAAAAAATCCAGAACTTCATCTTCACCCATCCTGAGGAATCCAGGTGTCTGGATGGAGAAGAGAGAGAACAACCCAAATCTTAAGTAGCCACTGCCACTAGATTGGGATGAAGAGAGAGCAAAATGGGCGCACTTTATTAACACTGGGTGGGCCAGGTAACAGCAGTGGTTGTGCCTGCTCATGTAAATGAGGTCCAAAGGAATGACCAGGGCTCAATAGTCAATTACCTCACCATCCATACCAACAACAGTGGGCATTTATAATTCTCACTCTTCTATGCCATCTACTTTGAATTTCACAGGAACTTAAAGTCCGGGAACTTGGACCACACTGGCTGCCCCAAGGAAAACTAACCTCAAGGGGCAAAGGACCCTCCTCCACTCCATCACCACCTGGCTTACCAGCATTGGTGGCCCCAAGCAGGCTGCAGTTGGTCCTCAATAATTCTGGAAGGCCTTAGACCGAAAACACGCAAAGGGATGCTGGGCATGGAAAGAGTAGAGAGAGCAAGAAGGGCCAGGAGATATCAAGATGGTTCTCCTCCAACATAATCCTCCAAGTTCAAAGGGCTCTGATTTCAGTCCAGGTAACAGGAGGACAGAAAGTCAGTGCACCCAGATTAATCAGCCCAGTTAGTTTGTGCAGGATAGTTCCACTTAAAAGCAACACTTTGAAGAGCATTTTGGCTAAATCTCTTTCTTCATCCCCCCATGACAGACCTACATGTGCCATTGGTGCTTGAGCCAAGAAGTTTCCAGGGTCTATACTCCACAAGGCTAAACCTTGTTTCTGTAATGGAAGCACCAGGACCTGAAGAGAAAAGGGAAAAACAAGCAGCAGAATCCAGACAGGAACCGCCCCCTCCACTCCCATAACCCCCAAAAGAGCAACCCTCTCCTCCCACAACCTTGGACTCACAGCCTGGCTCCTTTCTGGGGTAGGCAGGGTCTAATGGTCTCTCAGTTTCCTTTTTCTTTTCCTGTTTAACTTTTTCTAGCTCCACATGCCCTGGAAGAGGCCTGGCCTCTAGAGCTCTGAGGACATAAACATCTGTTGTTGTAAATCACCAAGTGTGTGTTGCTTTGTTCTCAGTGCCCCAAAATACTCACACATCAAGAAAGAGTTAACAGTTTTGAATAAGAGAAAAACTGAAATCCATGAAAGGAGGGATTTGGGGGAGAAGGCAGTGCTTGGCCAAGGGGATGCTGTGCATTGGGGAGGGCAGGGACAGAGGGAAGAGGGGTCAGGGGAACCACTGGGAAGACTTGGGAAGTTTCTGCAGGAAGTGTACCCTCCCTCCCTAATTCAACCCCCATGAGCTACAGAAATGCAGCTTCCAATAGGAAAAAGAAGGCCCTGCTATTTGTTCTAATGTAGCTCCCTGGCTGGTGGCTGTAACTCACACATGACCATGATTCTGTTAACCACACAGGAATGTAATGCTCTGTGCCTCTCCTTCATGGCTGTCTCAATCTCTCTCTAACCACAGCACAATTTCCTCTCTTCGACAGAAGCAGATTCAGGATAGAAGCCTGCTTTAGCTCATATGTTACAGCACCAAACACATAACACTAGTGAATGAATGATTAAGAAAGCCCATGGGATGACCACTGAAAGGAACAGTACTAGTTATGAAATCAAAGTTTATAAAACAATTTTATTTGCTCAAATTAAACAAAGGAGAATCTGTAAACAAGCACACTGGAGGTTCAAATGTTGATGAGTTGTGATTGTCCATGGTGGGGCAACCTCAGATGCTGCAGAACCTCCGGATCCTGCCAAAGGCAGTTTCAAAATCCAAATATCCACGGCAGAATCTGGCTATAGGACACTAGAAGGTTTTAATTTGAGACTGTTTTCTATCCATCATAGCCCTTTTGTGATGACTATATAATATCTCTGTGAATGTCTTTATAATAACCTTCCATATTAATTTGAAGAAATCATATGATGTGCTGCTTGCCGATTATAACATAATTCTGTAATACAAATTAGACCAGCCTTTGGTGTCTTTGAAACGTAGTGTGCTAAAATGGTACGTACAGGTTAAAAGATACAGATTCAGAACACCAGGATTTACACGAATTATCACACAGACTTTGATAGAGCCCTGGACTGATTCAAAAGAGCAAGTTTCATATGAAGCTGTCTCATTCCCTTTGAAAGTGCCTTGATCTCCGCACAGTCATCTATTAATTATATTACAGATAAGGTAAATAAAAGTGTTGCAATATGGAGATCACAGCCTTCTTTTTTCTTGTGGAGACGAAAGGTATGGCTCCTGTGAAGTCTGTGGGCAATGAGGGATGATAAAGGTATTCTAGAACCAAAAGGCTGTATTTATTTTGACACATGATGGAAAGATCTGAAGTTCAAGAGCTGAAAGGGAGCAGCACAGATGCGGCCTGAGGAAGGAGATCCAGGGAGGATCCAGATCTCAGACCGCAGCACGCAGTTGGGGAAATCTTAGTTTTAGGGATATTTTGACTGTTGCTGTTGTTGTTTATATTTTAGTAAATTTTATTTTTAGAGTAATTTTCATTTCGCAGCAACATTGAATGGAAGTGCAGCAAGTTCCCATATACCCTGCCTCACACATACACAACTTTCCCCTCCATCCACATCCCACACCAGAGTGGTGTCTTATTACTATCAATAAACTTACATGGATGAGTCATTATCACCCAAATCCATAATTTATATCAGGTCTTTTAAAATTACTTTAATTATACAAATCATGGTATATGCCCTAAACAGTGATAGAGTATCCTCCACATCTGTGCCTGCACTGGGCAGACATGAGATATTCCCCAGGGCCCCCATCACTCACAACCACATGTTCAGTGGGTATGTTACTGATGTTTTCCCATAGCTAAAGAGATTGGAAATCTCTGTTCTAAAATTTTAGGGGGGGAAATACCTTCCCTCAACTATGAATTAGAATTTTCGAATCTTCACAATAACTGATCAATGTGATTAGTCAGATTTGTCTTTTGGGAAAATGAGGAGAGTCAAGGATGAGTCTTAGGTTTGGGCCCGAGTCCTTTGATCTTTACACACTCAGCACCTGGCCCAGAAGCTGATACATAACAATTTAAACAAGTGTTTGTTGATTGAATGGGTCTTATGTTTCTTTTTATGCCCCTGATTTTGGGTTCAGTCATCTCACCTATATTAAATCTTGGTGTGGGTGCTTTTGCTTCTACTTCTGACATTCCTGATTTTATATGTATAATTTATCAACCTTTTGGTAGGTGTGTCTTTACTCTAAGCATCTGAGGCCATTTTTAGAGATAGATGGAGAACAGGAAATAAGCAAGCAAATGTATGCTTCGGGTATCGACATTAGGCAGAACGTATTGCATTTAAGTAGAAGCCAAGTTCACAGCCTTGTGTTTAACTGTAAGTGATTATGGTTTTTGATTGCTTTAGCTTGATGTGCCTTACAGAGCTATTCAGAAACCCCACTCCTTTTGGGCTCTAGGGGGCTCTGAATGAATTATCTCCTCACATAGGGTTTCTCGTGACTCATGGACTCATTCATTCTGCATGTGCATGTCAGGTGCCTGCACAGTCCAGATGCCAGAGGGAAAATCTGGACCAGAGAGCCCTGTCCCCAACCCAGAGGGTGGGTCCTCAGTCTCCCCGGAAACGGATAGTGAGTTAAAAGGATTGTGAAGCTGCTGGTTGTGAATCCGTGCAAATGAGTTAGTAGAGTCAGGATGAAAATGTTTCCAGAAAATAAGTTTTACCAAAAAGCAACTCAGGGCCAATGTTGGACAATGTTAATGCATATTTGACGTTTTTTTAAAAAAAGAATTGTTTAGAGGATTGAGAAAGAAATGATTACTTCTGGACAAAGACTTTTCTACCACTGTCTTAGAAACCATGAAAGTGAAGACAGTCATGGGAACAATGGAAGTGTAAGAAGTGGCTACAAAGCCAAACCCTGGTCCTTGGAGAATGAAGAGGATGGGCCATGGCAGTCAAGTGATGAAGAGTCTAAAGGAGGCTGGTTGACTTCTGATGCCCACATCGAGTTTTGTGTTGCAATGTTGAGGAGAAATGGGAAGGAAGAGGGTGCCCACTCAAGGCTTCTCTCTTTCAGCCAACCAGCTTACACCTGTAAGGAAAACCTCTGCAGTTTGGAGATGTCCATCTCCACACAAAGAGAAGTGAGAGGAAAGTCATACTCCCTTGAATCTCCATCACCTTCTAAAAAATCCCAAATACAAGTAAGTGAGATAAAGTTCTTGCCATGGAAACACAGCTCCAGGGCCTGACTTCAGTTCTGCTTCTACCCATAATGCCACTGAGCTCCAGCCTGGACATTCCAGAACAATCTGAGACTGATCACCCCATTGCTTCATAAAAATGGAAAGCCTGAGACCCTAGGAAAATGTGGAAAAATCTTTGTTCACCTCTGTATTAAACAACATCACCATACAGGAGATGAGGTGCCTATTAACTGACTGATTAAATAGGTGTCTTCTCACCAGGCAAAACTGCTTTGTCATTATGGTGTTTTGTTTTATTTATGTTTTGTTTATGCCAAGCCATAATGATAAAGTGAAACAATTATCCATTTGTAGATACAGAGAACCCAATTTCATAAAGATTTGTTTAGCTAGCTAATTAATCTTGATCTTTTCATTAGGAGGGGGGAAAAAGCTAAGTGAATTCCAGTTGACTGCAGTGGACACAGCCTAGGACGCTTTATAATCTCACAGCCGTCTGTTATCAATGCAACGATGACATTTTGGATGAAAAAATCAATGTTTCCCTTTGCTCCTTTTAACCTATTGAGCCATCTCCTTCCTTTCCCAGACTCAGATAACATAACTCACCATGAAAGCCAGACAGAAACGGCCTTGGGCATGTCCACAGGAAACTCAAATCTATGCCATAACACAAGGGCTGTGTCCTCCTGCAAAGCCTGTGTTACTCTAGTGACCCAATCACACCTTTCAATTCTCATCATTAATTCTTAAAACTCCCCAGGTAAAGAATCAAGTTGTTTCTGTTAATAATGCAAGAAGGAATGAGGGCCAGGTGGGCAGTTCTGGGGAGAGGGGTTACAACTCTATTAAATGGATGCCCAGACCTGCTTGGGCACTAACTGCTGAAGGCAATGTGACGTGTGTGATGCCCTCTGCTCATCAACTGAGAGTGTATCAGCCACAGGTGCTTTTCCAAGCTCCAGGCCCTTTCCCCCTCCCAACACTGACATAAAAGGAGCCTGCGCACTCAGCATAGGGGTACAGGAAGGCTCGAGCCAGCAGCAGGGATGTGTGGCAGACATAGTGATGCTATTCAGATGCCCCATGAGGACTAGTGGAACTTTCCTGGTTATTGAGTCCTGCCCAGACAGCCTCAGCCTTTGGGCCTCCATCTGCCTGAGAGAGCACTTAAACTTCACCTAAAGTAAGCCCTCTGGTGACTCCATCATAGAATGTATTGAAAAGACAAAAACCAGGCCCTTGCCCCATCCCTGTGAGTACCCTTCTGAGCTCCCCTGATGCTGGCTTCCTGCTCCTGCAAAGATGTTCACATCCATCTTCATCTCAGTGTAAGTTGTCCTGCATGAGGTTCAAAGCATAATTCCACCATCTATAAACTGTGTCCCCTGGGCAAGTTGCTTAACCTCTTCTCACTGCAGTTTCCTCATCTGTAGAATGGGAATAACAATGGTGCCTACTTCTTAAGATGGCCATGATGATGCACGACAGTGCTTGTTACTCCTCCCGCCATCCAGGAATTGAACTGCTAAAATATATTAGTTACCACTGCATACAAGATTGTGTGGGGGCCTGAGCCAGTTATTGGTGTAAAGGGCAGGCTTTCCTCCCATTTCTGACATGGACACTTCATGCCCTTTCTTATAAACCACAGTGAAGTGTGTGTGTGTGTGTGTGTGTGTGTGTGTGTGTGTGTGTGTGTGGTGTTTTTGTTGTTGTTGTTGTTGATGTTGTTGTTTTATTTCTGTCAAGTGACACCATTGAGAGCTCATAATAGTAGGAATAGGGTAGTATGAGTTAGATTTTTAAAAATCCCTCCCAGGCTACCAGTAGAGAGACAAGGGGGCGGGGAGGTGTTAAAGGTTTTCACAGTGATCTGAGTAAGAAATGGTGGATGCGACCAGGGCCAGAGTGGTAGATGGGGTGGGGAAAGGTCAGAAGTGGTGGGATTCGGGGGTGATGTTGGATGTAGAGACAACAGGGCTTACTGACCTACAGGCTGTGGAGTGAAGGAAAGAGAAAGGTTGAAGATAGCCCCTAGGTTCCTGCACACCTGGGGGAGCAGCAGTCTGGTTTCTTTCACAGGGGACTAGTATGGGGCAACTCTGAGATGAAGGAGATCAAGGACTTCTCATGGACACTTTAGTTAGACACTCCACCTGGAGACCTGCAGGGGGAGTGAGTGAGACCCAGGCAACGGGGCACATATCTGGGCTCATCTGCACATCAATGCTATTTAAAGTCATTAAGTGGATGAGATCATGTAGGGAGAGTAGAACTAGAGACAGGAGATGGTCCATGAAATGCCCCAGAATCAGTATCCAGGAAGGCCAATAGAAATGCCTACAAGGAGATGGCCAGTGTGTGGGAAAGGGTAGGGGAAGTAAGCCATCCTGGGAGCCAAGTTGGAAAGCGCTTTCCAGCTCCCAGGACTCGGGAGGTAAGCTCTGCCAAATGTGCAGAGAGGCAGAAGGGAACGGAAGCAAAGGGACAATGAACTATCCTGTTTGCACAATGGAGGTGATGGTGAGCTCGGTGAGAGCTGGGTAGGTGCAAGATAATGACTACAGCCTCATTGGAGGGAACTTGGAAGAGAATGGATGGTGGCAAAGTAGACACTGAGTTAGAGAAGTTTTTGAATATGTTTTGAACGAGGACACAGTTAAATGGGGACATGAAATTAAGACAGCAGGGCATTTGTTTGTTCATTTTAGAAGGGAGATATTAGAGTATTATGTTCGTATGCAGATGAAAATGACACACAGAGAGAAAAAATAAACATAATGTAGGAAAGAAAAGCTGTGCATAGCAAAGTCAGTTGAGTCTTTAAAGGAAGGAAGGACACAGGGTCCCCAGCAGTGAGGGGATCTGGTCTCAGGCAGGGACACTTCCTCCCCTTCCCCCCATCACAGGAAAGGGTAGATCAGTGGTAACTAATGAAGGGGTCTCAGGCTCAGACAAGGAGGTTCTTGTCTGATTAGGGGGAAGTGGGAGTTTTGAGGCTTTAAGAGTGAGACATGTGAAGTTGCTGCATTCATGGGAGAGCAAATCCAGAAGGTATAAAGACTGGAGACTGTACTTCCATTTCAACAATGGCTCACCATGGCCAACCAAGGGCTTTAAAGGGCTCCCCATAGGAGCACTGTTCTTCAGTGTGTCCTTTCTTGCCCCACATCCTTCAGTGGGTAAGATGGCTAGAAGGAAAACGTGGATGGACACTATGACTAACACCTCAGCCTCTCTGCCCACCTGCCCACCTGCCCCAGAGACACTCCTTCCCTCCTAAAGACAGAGTCCTCTTGCTACCTCAAACCTTACAGAACAAGATGCTTGCCTTTGTGGTCTGCATGACAAGCTCCACATGACATGGGTCAGTGTGACCCCAAGAGAGTAATTTCCCTGCAATCTCATGAGAGTTGTTATCCATCCTTGATGCACACCCACAATGGTGTGAGAGTGGATCTGAACATGACCCCCTCGTGCTCGCCCTGCACCTCCTGCATGGACTGGAATGTGTCCGCATAGGAATTGTGCCTGGTTTTAAAGGACATTCTGGGTATAAATCTCAATCTCAGAAAAATCCTGTGCAATTATGTTTGTAGCTTGAAGGGGAATTTATTCCAGAAATATTTTCAATATTACATTTTTTTCTGATTATAGAACTCCTCTTTCTCATTAAAAAATGATGGCCCAGCCCTAGCTGGTTTGGTTCAGTAGATAGAGCATTGGCTTGCATTCTCTCTCACCATTGATATTTCTCTCTGTGTGTGTCTTTCTCTCTCCCTTCCTCTCTGAAATCAATAAAAATATATTTTTAAAAAAATGATGGCCCAGCCAGCATTGCTCAGTGGTTGAGTGTCAACCTATGGACCAAGAGGTCATGGTTTAATCCCTGGTCAGGGCACAAGCCCTGGTTGTGGGTTCAACTCCCAATGGGTATTATACAGGAGGCAGCCAGCCAATGATTCTCTCTCATCATTAATGTTTTAACTCTCCCTCTCCCTTCCTCTCTGAAATAAATAAATGAATATATATATTTAAATGTTAGATGGGTGTTTAAATGTATTGTGGTAGTCATATGGGGTGGGGACCAGAGAGCCTTTCCAAGGGCTTCCCAAGGAGGGAAAGGCAACTGGTCAGCCTTGCATCTTTGTGCGTCTTCACAACCCCAGTGTGAAGTGTGAGTTAGCCCTGGTTTCATTCATAGCCTTGACCTGGTGTTTTCTTGCAACTGATTTAAAAGACATCAGCTCCTGCAAGCTCCTTGGTGGGAAATTAGGCAAAACTTTGAGAAGAAAACAGGAGAGAAAGAATTATGCCAAGAGAGACCTAGGAAGGAAAGCAGACCCCAAATGGCAGCTTTTCCCTCTTTCCTCAGCAAAATCAACAGACCCTCTGTTTCTTTGCTCCTCAGTGCCTGGCCTGCCATTGAGTTTCATGTGGTGCCTGTGAGTTGACATCAGGACAGAGAGTGGCCAGTCTGCAGGTGAACCCGGGTCACATACACGTCTGGTGAAAACTGCATCGTAGGTGGTAGTGGCCATTGCTTTCATGGCTCCTCCTGATCCAGGCCAACCCCAGAGCCCTCACTACAGGGGAATGGTTCCCATGGTTACATTCCTACCCTGTTGATGCTCCTCAGCCTTCCAGAAAACAGACCATGGGTGGAGACGTCCCTTCTCATCCTGGGTAGTTTATACATGAGCTGTGTTATCTCCTTTTGTTCTCCTGCTCAGAGACTGTGGAACAGGATAAAACTCCATGGCATGGAATTACAGTGTGAGGCAGGCACTGCTCTCTGAGGAGCCTGTCCCACGTGGGTCATAAGGTTTCCAGAGGCTGCCTCACACTTCAAAGTTCCTTTCAGTCCCCGTCCAAAAAACAAGACGTCAAGACAGATTTATTTTGATTTGGTAACATTCCTGTTTGATGTACATGCCAGTTGTAAGGAAATTTGCATCGCCACCTTTTTGCAATGATTAATTACGACAATAATTGTAACTGGACACAGTAATTGGGAATCAGGTAGAATTTAGGGGCCTTTGACTCCCTGTGAGCTAAACACCCTTATTGGAGATGATCCCAAGGGTAAAGTCCAAATACCACCTCACTCTTACCACTCTGGGCTAAAGCCAAGCACAAAGGCCTGGCGCAGGTTGGTGTGGAGAGGACTTGTTCCTTCTCTCTTTGCTGTACTTCAAAATGCCCGCCAGCCATTACCAAGTGGGTCGGTCCTCAGAGCAGAAAGGACAGCAGCCCAAGAGACATGAGTTTGGATGAACACAGAGCATTCATTCTCCAACAGGGACATCTCAAAACTCTGTAGAGAGCTGGTGTCTGGAATATAGACAGTGATGAAGCAAGCAAGGTCGTGAACTGAGAAGCCCCTGGGAGTGGCCACCTGTGCGCCCTCAAAGGCTGGTGCAGATCAAGCTTGCCAAGTTAGAGGGCATAGGAGACACTAACTGGATGGACACAGTGTATCCTCAGAAGGTCCTTTGGAGGAAATACATTTTACTTTGTGGCTTAATGTTATTTGCCACTGATGAAAGCCTATGCTGGAATCAGGGAGCCTCAACCACCCAAGCTTGGGTGTTTGGGGAATCCTCCCATGACAGAAAGTTGGTCTCTAACCTAATCCCCATTGTAATAGATCACATTTGTGTCCACAAAGTTATTCACCCTTCAACTGATCCTTAGGGTCAAAGAAACATTGCCACGATGGAACCATCGGCCTGCCCCCAAGTAAGATTACACAAACATCCTTATATGATTGACATAACATTTCCATCTATGAAAAAGATCATCTGTCTATCTGAATTGGGAACTGGCTCGTCTTCCATTGGCTATGGTGCATTATTAAAAATAGACTCGTAAAACTTTAATATTTATTTCATGTTCTGTTATTAGGACACACATCTTGGACACATCACCGGAGACAAGAAAGAAATAAATTATTGTAGTTATTTTGTAGTGACCTGAATTTAGCATCAGATGTGAAAGTCATGACATGAAGTTTTGGTAGAGAGATAAAAGCTGGACCACATGCCGCACGATATCCGCGGCAGATGTGATCTTCAGAGGGGCGATGGCATTTCCTCCAAACGGGTGGATGTGCTCCTCCAACGTGGATGTTAACATGATTAGCAATGAAAGTATGCTTTGTTCCCTTGCCTTCACATGGTCTCAATATTGGCAGTTATCGCTTACTTGTATTTTTTAAATCAAACATGATCCCGTCCCATGGACAGATGCTGCCTCGGTGCCATTTAGAGCTCAACCATACAGACATACAGACGGCAGTTCATAAATTTCCAGGTCCATGTGCTAAAAATAAGTGCAGTGGGGTCTATGCTTTTCCTTTTTACTTAATCCAACTATATACCTATGCATCCGTGCATTCCTATGCATACATTGAATAACTGACTTTCTCTGTTGGTTCCTATGGTTTTCGGCCCTAGGACGATTTTTCTTAGCGCCCACACCCCCTACGCATAGCTGTCTACCCCCAGATACCCATTAACTGACTGCAAACACAACTTTATTGAGAAATGACTGCAAGTTTATTAAGCAACTGGATTTACAGGCAATAACATAATCAATATAACATTAATATAGCACATAATTAAATAAGATTCTGACAAGGTCCTGCCTATATCCTGAAATATACAGAAGTTAATTGTTTTCACCGATGGCATTAACCGGGGGAATTTGAGACTAATCTTGGAAGAACAGAATCCCTGGTTGTTCTTATTTTTAAAGTATTTCATGGATGTGAAGAGGAAGCCATCCCCACACCCACAGGAATGTTTATCAGCAGGAGCCCCTGAAAACCTCTCTCTCCCAGGCCCTGGGGGACGGCAGTCCCTTGGCTGACTGATGCTCTCAGGATGGATGAAAGGGCAAAATGCAAGTAACAAATTACATGTAATGTGTTTCTCACCAGTAGAAAGCGGGCCGACCACCGCAGGCTCTTGGACAGCTACCACAGAATGGGGCCCATCTGCTCCAACATGGAAGCACACGGACTGCTGGAGTGAAACCAACGGTGTTGTCTCCAGTCATGTGTTCACGTTTAAAATCAGGGAAATCCCTCAGAATGCTCTGCAATGGGCCCAGAAAGCAAAATACTAAGAGAAGGAAGCATGTGAAGTGAAGTGGAAAGAAGCATGGCGTTTGAAAGATAAACACTGTGGATGGGAATGTCCTAGAGAAGGAGGCCATTTATTTGCTGCCTCCACACACCTCTCACTTAGCTCCACGTGGCTCCCCAGGGAGCTCATTGCCTCTGTAATTTCAGTCACTTGGAACTCACTGCTCTCACATTCTGTTCCCCTCATTACCACCTCTCCTGCCACCAAAATGAAGTGTTTATGCTAAAGCCAGTGTTGTTCTCAAATACAGGAGTGTACAAAACCATCTGAAAACCACTTAGCACAAAGTACAACTAGACATGATGAGGAAACTGAGGTGGTGTCATCACTCGTACCCAGGATCCCTTCCATGGCACCGACTGGTTGCTCTGCAGAAAGGCCCCACCTGAGAAGGTCTGAGTCTCAGAGGAAAAGCAAAGCACCGGAGGCCTCGGAACACATATAGATACCAAGCCCGGGACTGATCGACACAAAGCAGTTGCTATGAGCTGGACTGATTTCAGAAGCTCGTGTGAAGTCTGTCTGAGAATGCCCTGGAGGCTCAGGATTTCAGGAACAAGAAGCTGCTCACATGCATTGGGCATAGAGATGATGTTGTCTGAATCTGGACCACAGTGATGGTGAGTCAGCATCATAACAGCAAAGTCAACCAGGCCAGGAAGCACCGGGAGGCCGGGAGGCTGAGATGACACTCTGGCCCAATTCTAACTGAAATGATGACTGCCTGATGGATCATGCCAATCACAGGGGATGAAGGCTGACCCAGGACAAGAGGAGTAGGTGGGTCTACTTGAGGCAGAAGCTGAATCTGCAGTGTGTGGGCCAAGCCCTGGAGACCAGGAGGCGGCCGCTGACTCTGCGGCTACAACCACTTCACATCTCCCTGGCTTCCACTTCTCTGGTCAATGCAGGTATCTCCACCTCCAGAAGTCCTGTGGGATATGCTGACACAGGGCCTCGGGTGTCCTTGTGCAAGGTCACATGCTTACACTGATTGGACCTTCTTCCTTCTCAGCATCCTTGGACAGAGATTTGTGGGTCCTGAGAATGTTCACTTGACCTTGTGGGATTCATTCTCCTACCTTTAAACTGAGGCTTTTGGACCAGGAGTCAATGAATATGAGTCAGAAAGTTTGGGATATGAAACTTTGCCAGGTAAACACAGCTCACTCTGATAAATAGGGGTGTGGGCTAAAACTACGGGGTGGGCAGCTACACTGACCACATTAGCAATGCTGACCCTTCCCTCCTGTTCTGCGCCTTCCCCAGGCCACCACGGGCATGCACGTGCGCGCGCGTGCACACACACACACACACACACACACACACCGTAAACATCACACACTTCATTTCAGTAAATTGTAAGTACTTAAAATTGAGGTACCATTTAGAATTTCAGTAGATCTCTCACATCACAGCACAAAATTTACAGTCCTGGGTGGATAGGCTGTACCACCACCTCTTCCGAGTCCATGGTCTGCACTCACTGGCTCCCACGAAGCCTTGGAAACAGCCTGGGCACATTCAGGATGCTCTGCTGGTGTGACAGGAGCCACAGGAGGTTCGGGAGAGAGAGGCAAAGAGACGGGGGTGGGGCGTGTGGGGGGACCTGGAGGACAGAGGATCCTTAGCCTTAGTGGAAGGGAGACCTGGGAACCAGGAAGCTGGAAGGGATTGCACCGTTTTCAGAACCATGAACACCCTGCTGCAAATGGCTGTGTCTGTGAAAAACAAGTGACTTCTTCCCCACAGACAGAATGTGGGACATGACATGCCAGCTTGGCCTATTTAGGCATAAAAAGACATCAGTAAGAACAAAATAGCATTGCCTACTGATGCCAGAAAAATTACAACCAGATTTTGAAGACAGTGGCTTTGGGATGGACCAGCTCCATTCCCAGGGATTAGTGGAGGGTCTGAGGGTAATGGAGGTTGATCATGGAACAGGAAGCTCTTCCAGATGGAGGCACACATCATGGGCAGTTTCCAAAGAGCCCTAAAACACGGGAAGGGTGGGAAGAGCCAGAACCTTCTCCGGTTATAGTGGAGGGGATGCATTCAGGCAGCACAGTGGGTGGTGAGAAACCTAGGCTTTAAGTTGCTTCATCACCCGAGTCTCTTCACTCTTAAAATTTAGTAGATACTAACTCTAACCTCACTGCCTCATCTGGGGTTTAAGTCTTCTACTGCATGTAAACTGTAAGTAGCACCTGGCACCCAACAATTGCTCGTTAAATGTCAGGAATTCTGTTTATCTTCATTCAGATTGAAGATAATAGTTTGTACACATGAGTTCTGATACCCCAAGTTCACCGCTGTCTCCTCTGCTTGCCTATGTTTGTGTATCTGGCTGACAGGCACACCCAGGAAGGCATTTGGAAGTCATCTCAAAGCTGCACAATGGTAGCCTAGGTTTTAATTACCCATCATATGAATTGCTTCTACCATAGCACTTGGCCCCAGCACTGATCTCTGGCTTACCAAAATGGGAACTACATCAGCGAAATTCTATCCACCAGTGGAATTTCGAGGGAGCATTTGTGTCTATCTGAATGATGATGACCATCACCCCCAAATCAGAGGTCAGCAGTTACTGCCATCTTCCCTGGCAGTTCATCACCTCTTCTTCCAAGATTAACATGTTCCTAACATGAAAAAGACATTTTTACCAGCTTGATACTTCCTGAAATGCGTGAGTTAAAGACGTGCAACGTGGGATGTCAGGTTAAGGGGCATGTGACACTCAGGATACGTACCGTTTGGCTGCTGGCTGCTGCCTGTTGGCGGGAAGAGAGAGCAGAGAGATTTCTGAAGCCTCAGAGGC
>NW_006289813.1:9927668-9936388 GCF_000327345.1 Myotis davidii | reverse complement strand
TCCTGCACATCAAAAGCAATTCAAAATGAAGAGCTGATTCTGATAATTGTAAATAGATCAGAAACATGTGCATTGAGTCCATCCCCTTAAATTATGGCTGGGTGTGCCCAACTGCACAGTGTTTGAACACCTCAAACTTTCTAAAAATATTTGGGGTTCAAAGTAAGCCTTTTAAGGAAAATCAAAGCCACATGTTTCTGACTCATTTATACATAGCTTATCAAAATGGTGTTTGTTTTTAACAGATATTTGATGTCTGAGATTTGGGATCTTTCTTAAAGTTAAAAAACAACAACTTCTTTCTTAGTAATGGGAAGAAGTATTTCCCCAGAGAAAATGAACATCAGTCTCTAAAGATTAAGATAGTTTCAAACTTGGCCAATAAACTTTTTTCTGTGTTTGTCTGTTTGTTTTTGTTAATTCTCACCAGTGGTTATATTTTCCATTGATATTTTTTTAGAGAGAGTGGAAGAGAGGTGGCAGGGGGAATGATGAGAGAGAGAGAGAGAGAAAACACATGGATCGATTGCCTCATGCACACACCCAAACCTGGGCAGCAATGGAACCTGCAACCCAGGTACATGCCCTTTACTGTGAATCAAACCCGAGACCCTTTGGAGTGTGGGGCCAACACTCGAACCATTTAACCACACTGGTCAGTGCTCTTGGTCTTTATTTTTAAACTAGAGGCTTGGTGCACAAAAATTTGTGCACTCGGAGGGGTCCCTCAGCCCGGCCTGTGCCCTCTCACAAGCTGCAGTTGGACATCCTTAGTGCTGCTGAGTGGAGCCTCTCCCGCCTCCACTGTGCTGGCTTGTGGCTGAGCAGAGCTCCCCCTGTGGGAGCACACTGACAACCAGGGGGCATCTCCTGCATTGAGCTTCTGCCCCCTGGTGGTCAGTGTGTGTCATAGTGACTAGTCATTCCCAGTCTTTCTGCTTTTAGAATCAATTTGCATATTACTCTTTTATTATATAGGATGAGGGTGAGGGGGCATTGAGGAGAGTGGGTGCAGGGATTTAATGAACTTTCCATCTTGGCTTCTCCTTGGGAGTGTCTCGTCCTTCCATTAGGCCAGCTGTGATCAGCTCTCGGCCTGCCTCTTGCACTCAGAGAACACTGCAACAGGAGGTTGTCACTCTGTAACCCCAGGTGCCCCTTACAACTGCTTTCCACCAAACACTCTCAGCTTGGTTGTGACCAAATAAGAAATTCACACACACACACACACACACACACACACACACATCCTTTAGCTATGTCTGGGGCAACCGCCATCTACCTTTTGAATTCTCAACTGCATGAATAGTAAAAAGGGAAAATTTTATGCAAAGATAAAGGTTAAGTATATGCGCAAATAATCAGCAACCCTCAAATTAAGGTGAGAGCCATGGAATGGACTGTCTAGAGACTTGAGGACCCAGAGTACTGCTGCTGTATAAGAAATGTCGAACTGCCATTCACTTAAGTCCTCGCCATTAGCAGGGGCAAGTAACACTGCAGTGTTTTCATTTTTACAGGTGGGAACTAATACATGGCACTGCTGGCCATGGACACAGTGGGATGTCAAGAAAAGATCTACTATCTTTAGGCAGCTCTGCACAGCGATGGGTGTGTTTGCGGTGACCAGTATGGTCCCTAAGGGTCTGCAAAGAAGCATTGCATGGATGCCCCAGAGGATTGCCTCCCTCTGAGAGCATGGATAATTCTTATCATTAAAGATGAACTTGTTTGGTTCTGCAATCCTTTAGAAAGGTCTGTTCCAGGCCAGGTCCAGTGTTAATGAACCAGGAAAGGTGATACTAGAGTTTTGCAGCTGATTCTTTAAGAGAAACTATTTACACAGCTTAGCTCTGCCCTTTCATCAGACCACATGATTCCTAAATTCTGGGAGCCCAGGCCTACCTGGTCCATGAGACCATTGTGACCTGGCGTGTCACGACATTCTGAGAGAATGCTAGCATCCTCCCATCCACAGGACTTTGCAAATGGAATGGGAATGGTTCTAGTGTCTGTTCTCACTGCGGCAGAAAAACCTGATGCTTCTGTGTGCACACAGGAAGTCAGAGCAGAGTGTGCTTTTGCATATGAAACAGTAATTTTCCTAAACAGAAATGTCTCACTATCATCCTTACATTACTTTTTCCCATAAATAAGGTATTGTCTGCAGAATTATCAGAGCTGACAATTTATAAACTCCATCCCAACGCAGAGCTGAACAAGAAAACCAGACAGCTGAGCTGTAAGAGCCTCAAAAATGATTCAGAGAGAGAAGCTCATGAACCTCCTTTAAGAAAAAAAACGGTGGCGGGGGCTGGGGGGCGCATATGAGACCCAAACCTAAACCACAATGACAGTGATCCATCCACTTGGAATAGCCAGCAATTAACTGCCCAGTGCCAAGAACCGAACATATAGCAACAAATTCTAACTCAGGGGCTGATTGGTCTAAAAATATCCTTAAACTGTTCTCAGTTGGAGGAGTCATTTGCAACCTCATCAGAATTTAGGGATCAAGTGGTCTGATGAAAGGGCAGAGAGAAGGAAGGGCACTTTCTTCATTTATTTATATCTGAGCCCAGAGCAGTGCGGAGGGCATACGGCAAAGATTCGTCCACTCAGCTTAGTCACACACACACACACACACACACACAGCCACTCAACACAGTGTGCACACAAGCCCTGACCACCCAAGGCCACCTGAGGCCCCTTCAGGTGGAGCCTGGATTAGCAGGTGAGGCCTACCTTTCTCTGGGTATCCCCACACAGTTATGAGAGCACCACACCACCGACCTCAACCAGAGGCCTTGGTGTCAGGCGTGGGGTGGGGGGATTCCCCCCGCAGTGGGTGTTTGTGACTGTAAGTAGATCTTTCTGTCAGAAACCAATTGCAATTCCAGCCACATGTCTGCAGGGAGGTGGTCTCACTGAGTAGCAATAAGTAAATATATGCACATATAAACAAATAAATTCGGACCTCGACAGAGGACAGGAAGGAACAGGTCTCACCAGAAACGTGGACTTCCCCTGCACAGCCTCCTCAGAAGCCTGTGTTTTCAATTACGCTAGACTGAATCTATATTGATGCTAATATGTTTGCATTGCTGGCTTTCATTTTATTTTTTAACAACTCACCGCAGGATAGCAAAGTCAAAAATATAACCATTCTGATCAACAGGACCCATCTGCAGTGGATCCACACAGAAGCAATTAATTTCCTGGTGGTGTTTTTACACTCGGGGCCTGGTACGGGTCCCCATTATACAAACAAAAACTCCAGACAGCTCCTGCTGCCTGATAAAAAATAAATCAGATTGCAGAGGGCCGCTTGGCCTAGGACTGCTACAGGCTATGGCTTGTAATGAGGCATCCCAACACTAATTATGAGGCTTATTAAAGAGAATTGTCCAACTTGTAGTAAAGTGCATGCTGTAATCACGTTAAAGAAGGCAGGCCTCCGTAGCCAGCAGAGTGGACCACGGGTGAGGATCAAATCACAGAAACAGTGTGATTGTGTTTGGCAAATTGGTCGGGATAAACCTGATTGAGGGGCAGGTGAGAATGACAACCACTTGGCTGTAATTCGCACATCAGAGCCTTCCCTCCTCTGGAACATCTGCCTGGGAGGGGCCAAGAGCAAACCGCCACCGCACAGCATTTTATTCACTATCACATCACCCGGATTCTGAATTTTCTCTAAGGTTGTAAAAGCAATATTTCTGCATACTCTTTCAGGAGTGTGTGTGTGGAGGGCGGGGGGGGTGAGATTAATAAAGATGTTAAGAGGCTGAACTGCTGGGAGATTTGTTTAATTATTCCCCACAGGACTGCCCCAGCAATCTGCTGACATTTAGTCCCGACCTTGCAAATCCTCAGTAAATATTAATATATCAACTCAAATAGGGCCCGTGGTTCTGTTGGTTCTCGGAGCTCAGAGCTTTGCCACCGCGGTGAGGAATGCGTGGGGCTGAGGAAGCCGGGGCTTTGATTCACCTTCTGCTGCGCACAGGAGCTGGGAGCCCCCGCAAAATGGCAATGGCGCGCCTCTGCCACAGCTGCGGAGTGACAGACACTTCAGATGCCTGAGCGTCCCTTTGTACAGCCTGCTGGAACCCTCCCAAAACCGCAGTGGCAAGAGATTAGAAAGGAGAGAGAGAGAGAGCGGAGTCCTGAGAGCAGGAATCGCACTTTATTATCTCGAAGAGTGGAAATTTTATTAATGCGGAAGGTCCGCCCTCTCATTTGAGTCACTTTGCCAGAAGCTTGGCTCAGGATGAGGGCCCCAGAGGGGAGCCCTGGGGCTCAGCCTTGTGTCCCAGGTTACCTTCTGCTGCCCTCCACGACCAGGTCCACACCATCCCACCTGCACGTCTGAGCATGGGAGTGGCCTGTTTCGATGGAGGGTTCGCTAAAAAGAAAAAAAGAAAAAAAGACCGTTGCTGTTTTAATGTTCCTCTGTGTGTAGTGTTGGTGTTTTGGGAGGTTTTGTTTCCCTTGCCTCAAATTTAGATATCTATTCCTAATTGATAAATATCTGCATAAATATCTCATAAATATCTGCAATTGCCCGGTGGCTGGGTGTTTGCACTGGGCCAAGGCAGCCTCCAGCTCGGGGGTGTAAGAAAGGGGCCGCCTTTCAGAGGTGCTGGCTGCAGAGTTAATGCGTGATTAATTTTATTCATAAAAATGTTAATCACTTCATTGTCGGATCTTTTTAACATTCCGTGCAAGGAGCACCTTTTTAATTTCTCTTGCCCACCGTCTCCTCGATGTATTTAATATTTTCAGACATTGCTGGAGCTAACCCAGAACCTGGCAATTAAGCATACGTTTAAAATTCAGTAACAAGCAAAGCTACAACAACGACTACAAACTAGCAAACAGGGAAAGACACTGAAGAAAAATGAGCTGGGTTGTTGCTGGGTGTCCCCTGTCCGGGGCAGGAGCGGCCCAGGCACCCCCTACTCCAACTCACCCCCCACGAGCACCTCAGCTCAAACTGCAAACGCACAGCAGAGAAACCGGAAGTTTAGATGATTTACACTATAAGCCTGATTTCTGCCACCAAGCTCGGACCCCGCGCCAGCAGGACGGTGGCGATGGAGGAGATGTGATTGGAATCCGGAGGCGGGGTCTCGCTGGGTAGCCACTTTCCCCCACCACCCTGCTGTTGCAGCCCAGGCCATTGTGTCTCCGCATTCAGCCCGAGCACTCAAGACGCTGGCTAAATGGATTAGGGGATCAGAGACCCCGCGGCGTCCTCAGAAGCCAAACAGCAGCAGCAGCACGCAGAAAGGGCTGCCCCTTGTGCCCCTCACGCGGTGGGTAGGGGGCTGCTTGGCCTCTGCTCCCACCCTGACCACTGCCCTTTGCCTGCCTGAGAGTACTGGCCTTTCCTTCCCAGGAGGTCATGTGGGGCAGGGAGCTGGGGTAGGCGGATCCACCCTGACTCCCGCCTCTGCCTGCTCCCCCAGGGCACGGAGGAGGTTCGGGTCAACAGCTTGGGGGCTCTGGAGACTTGGCCTCAGCACCATGAGTCCCTGCTGCCTGGATGTGAGATGGCAAGGTCCACTGGGGAGAGGGAAAGTGGGGGGGAGCTCCTAGGTTCAGGGACCACCTCAATTCTCTGACTTCCCATTTAAAGCAATTCCAGGATTTTAGGCAGCTCCGGGATCTCCTTGGCCACAAAGTGACTTTCCTGGGTGTTGGACCTCTCCCTCCACTGAAAACAAATGTTAAACAATAAATGTCGCAACTGTATTGGTTGAAGATGAATAAGTTGATATTATATATTAACACATTGTCTTCCACCTAAAAGTTCCTGTTTTCTTTTCATTTAAAAATAAATTAAAACATTGTCATGGGCCTCTAACTGTACTGTGGGTCCCACATCCAGTGCTTTCTGTGCTGACAAACCAGCTGCCCTCAGAGGGCCCATTCTCAGAGGTCCTTAGTGGGAGCGAAGAGGATCTCTATCCAGCTTCAGAAGCAGGGGCACAAAAGGCCCCCAGCAGTCCCCAGGGGTGACCTTCTGTGGCCTTTCAGCTCAGGAGCTATAATTAGAATCCCTGGCTCCACCAGGCTCGGAAGACATGGGAAGTTCTCCCTCGGCAGCTGAGCAAGCACCCAATCACTGGGGACTTTTTACTTGGAGACCATTTATCTGATCCCTGGGGTGGGCAGCCATAGCCAAGGAAATGTTTGGGGGTTGGAGGTTGCTCCTCCATACAGGCTCAGGGACATATCCAGGCAGCTGGGAGGGCCATCACTCCCAAAGCACAGAGGCCCTACCTCCTAGCTGTCTCCTGGCCATCCACCCTGGATTGCAAACTTCAGCCACCCACTTCCCTGCTTGCCCTCTATGCCTGGAGCCAGGTCCAGGCCAGCTAGATATGGCAAGAACATTCACCAGGACACCTCTGAGACCTGGCGAACTGCAGGGCCACAAGGCTTGAACTCAGTGTCTGGTACCCACAGATTCTCCTTTGGGGTTCTGGAAGCCCAGCTGACTCATCAGTGCTGGGTTCTGCGATGTGGTCATGCAGCACAGGCTGTAGAGTCCCTTAGGGCCGTACAAGTTCCCAAGGCCCAGGCACCCCAAACCTTCAAGGAACCCCCCTACCCAGCAACCTTCCTTGGGCTGGGCTTCCTTCCCTCCTGTCAAGCCCCACCCCCAAACTTTTCACAACCATATACCTGCTGGCAAACTGAACCCTGTCACTTTCTGGAGAGTATTGAGGGCTTCAGTGTCCCCAAATCAGTGTCCATAAACCCAACGTCTTTACCTGGAAGGTCCAGCCTCACCCTGAGCCTGCCTTGAGAGGAACCATCTGGAAGGGAAGGGAAGAGAAGAGGGAGGCTGAGAAGAGGACTGAAATGGAAGTGCCTAGCTGGGGAGAAGAGTTCTGGCAAAGGGACCAGGGTTCCCAGCCTCCCACATAGGTCCAAGAGCACCTGGGAACCACAGCCCACCCTGCCTTCCCTCTCTCCTTTTCTTTCCTTCTCCTTCCCTCTTTCCTCCCCTCCCCATCCCCCTTCTTAGCTTCTGAGCTCTGATAGAGTCCCATCTACAAGGACAACTGAAACTTTATAGGGCATGATTCATCTGGTGGCGCGCCCCTCGGAGCCAATGCGCGTATGACATTAATCAGTGTCAGACCACTAAAACCAAGATATGAATATGAATTCTCCATATTGCAGGCTAGATAAATGTGCTGGGGATATAATTGATGGGAGGGGGAGGGAAGAGTGGTGGGAGCAGAGACTCCTGCAGGTCACAATCGGGGTGGGGCCTGGGCCCACTCCTCAAGTCCTTAGGCCAGGAATCTAGAAGGCCTGTGCTTCAGACGATCCTGTCACCTGGGCACCAACCAGCCTGGGCTGAGGCAGAAAGAGGAATGTCTCCAGACAGGATTTCTTAACCTCCCCCATCAGAAGACTCAATGGAGACAGAAATCTGTCCTGGACACAGGGTAGTCTGTCACCTATGGAGGAGGGGGTACCAAGGTGCAAACATTAATCCTGCAGACATCCCTCAAGTCTATCCCTTTTTGGGTTCAGGCTCCTCCTTGCAGGTCACAGAACTACTGCCACCCTCTGAGTCTGTCCCTGGGCAGGGGTGGAATGGGACAGCAGCTTTGCGGTGGCAGAAAGCTGCAAAGGAACTTCTGCTTTGGCTTTCAGGGAAAAAAAAGTGGGTGTCTATGTCTCTCCCCAGATATTTTAGGAGCTGAAATGATATTTGCACAGGCATTCCCATGGGCCCTGCAAGCCCGCAGGCTGCACACGCCTAGGTAGCTGCGTTGTTGGGAAAGATGTAAACAAATAGCACAGAAAGAACAAAAATGCTCTTCAGTGCTCCATTAAAAATTCATTTCTAGCTTCTCCTTCAAGAAAAATAATTCTGGGGCTGGTGATCTGACTTCTTTGTACAGGAGGCCTCTCTAGTCCCCCAGGAGTGAGCACAGGCCTTACTTACATGCTACTGAGTTCTGAGGCCTGGAGTCCTGCTGGTGAGCACCTGCTGGCCCAGCCACCTAAGGGACAGCACTGAGGATCCCAAATGTATCGGATTAAAAACTGGACTTATAGGTGGGCGAGCAGCAGATGCCTGTCTGGACCTTCCTATTTGATTTAAGAGAGTAGAGGCCTGCTGGCAGAAGACTCTACTGCCCAGCTGAATCCCACCTGCTGCTTCCAGCAGTCACGCAGAAGGGGTCTCCCAGCACACTGGATGCCAAAGCAGCATGTCCTTGGGCCAAGGACTCCATTCCTCCTCAAAAGCCTCAGGACACCGCTGGTGCACACTATCTCCAAGAGCTCTGGAAGGAGGAGAGCCCAGGGCTCTGACCTCCAAAGCCCTAGAGGAGGAACTCCTCTCTGAATCCGCATAACCCACTTGAGACAATGAAAATGACCTGCTTGGAGTCTGGGACCCACTCCCCCCGTCCCCCCTCCAATACCAGCAGCCTACCCAGCAGGCCAGGCACCGCTTTCCCAAAATTCGAACAAGTGGGTGGCGCCCAAGAACACAAAAAATCACAAAACACAAATCTAAGCTTTTGTCCGCGGCATTCCCAAGGGCCAGCACCCCCAAATTCTGCACCACACCCCAGGAGAACTGCGCTGCCTTCAGGGCCTCATTCCGCTTTCGGCCCATAGAGGGCGCCTCGAACACGTCCATTCGGACTGGAAGCGGCTCCACCACGGCCTAAACCGGC
>NW_006289813.1:9927407-9927633 GCF_000327345.1 Myotis davidii | reverse complement strand
CTGCGCCCCCCACCCGCCAGCCGTCCCCGCTGCCCCTCTCCCCGTCCTACGCGCCTCCTTCACGGGGGTGGGGAATGGACCCTTCATCTAGACCCCTGGGCGCGCGGGGCCGCTGGAGAAAGAAGTGAGCACCAGAGAGGGTAGCGACCCAACCTTTTCAGAGCAAATCCCACCCCCTTTCCCCAGCCCCAGAGGAGCCGGGACAGACAGCCCCGCCCCGCGCCGC
>NW_006289813.1:9925261-9927222 GCF_000327345.1 Myotis davidii | reverse complement strand
ACGCGGTCCCGAGCCTCCCGGCCATTGCCTTCCCGCGTGCGCGCGAGGCCGGAGCGGGCCAGCATTGTCTCTCGCGTGACTCCCAGCTGCCTGAAGGCCCCGCCTAGAACCTCTGGGGATTTATTTGGTCCTTGGCTCGCTCACTCGTTGCACCCCCTCGAGGGCGCAGCAATTTAAAGGGGGCGTCCCTTGAAGACCAAAACCTCCCCTCTTTTTCTCCCCACCACCACTACCCAGTCGCCTAGCTCACACGCCCAGAGAACACCCCTACCCTGCATCCCCGCTCTCCATCAGGAGAGTTTTAAAAAGTCTTCCAATTTCTCCACGTTTGATTTTAGCCAAATAACTAAAAATACATTCAAAGCAAAATTTCACTCCATTACGTCCTCATTCTACCCATGAAAGACCTGTGCAACCATGCAGTTGAGACAACGAAGTATACATTGATTTCAAATTTCAAGTTCCCCTTTGGGGACAAGATTGGAAATTTTTTCACCACTGTTGCCCACTTTAAGAAATCGGTTTAGAAACGGACTAAAATCGAACTCATTTTTGTCCTGAGAAAGGGGTGTCCCACATATATATGTGTAAGAGTTGTTAAGAATCAAACTGTCAACAAGAAACTGCCCTAATGACAATATCACAGATTCAACAACCAAGACTGAGAAACACCCACCACCTGGGTGGGAGCTCTCCGAGGAGCCTCTCCTCCCCACGCCTGGGGCACTTGGGCCCTGCAAGAATTCTGGGACTCAGGAACCCACAGCCACAAAGAGCAGCAGGGAGCAGTGGCTTCATTTCATTTAGTTTATTAGACAAAAATATATGATTTAGACAAGTTCGCTGACGCGCTATTTACAATCTGAAATCACTCTATATACAGAAAGAAAGAAAAAAAAAGACACAAGCACGTGGGGGCATTTACCCAGCCGATAATCAACCAGAGCCTGGTGACAGCCACCAGAGCCCAGTCGCTGGCGGAAGCCAGCTGTCTGAACTCCAGCGAGCTCGGCGGGGACGAGCCCCTTTCTGCAGAAAGCGATGGACGGGAGTCATTTGACGTCGTTGCCATGTTTGTTCTTTACACCAGTCTGAAATATTTGTCTTAATTCCTCCCTCATCCCCTCCCTCCCAAACTCCTCCCCCCTCCCCCCGCAAAACTAAAAGAAGACCCTGAATCAGGCGGACGGGAGGGCTGCTAGGATCCGAGGCGTTCCCTCCTGTGGGGCCAGCGAGCTGCGGGGAAAACACAGCAAGACAAAAAGGCAAAGGCACTGTCAGAGGATGGACGCTGGGACCCGGCATCGCTGGGTCAGCCAGCCAAGCGCCCGGGGGGCGGGGCAACGGGTCGCCTGGCCCGCGCGGCTCCCGGCTCGGGAGAAACCCGGGTGGACCCAGCTGGCCGGGCCTCTTAGGCAGGCGTACAAGGTCCCTTCAACACTGACTGCGCGACCCCACCGCCAACCAACCCTGCTCCCTCCCTGAACCAGTGGTAAAGCAAAGGGCACTCACTTGTCGCGCACCGGCTGGAAGGGCGACTTTAACTGCTGTGGCGGCGAGTCCGGCCTGGGGACAATGTCTCTCTCTGCGAGGGAGAGGGAGAGGCATAATTAGGACCGGGAGACAAGTGGGGGTGAGGATGGGGGCAGAGGTGCGCAGGCCTCCTCCCCAACTCATTCCCTCCCGCCACTGGGGCAGTCTCCAAAAGAAACATCCCCTTCTCCTCCCGGCAGGACTGTGGTGACAGCGCACAGCTCTCTCGGGAGTGCCCGAGGGCCCTGGCCAGGCTCCCCGAATTCAAATGAGGGTTACTGCTCAGCCGGGCTCTGTGGCCACTGCGTCTCTCCCTCCCGGGCCGGTGCCTCCCGCCCCACGATCAGCCCAGGCTCAGGATTCCTGGTCCAGGACTGGAAAATCGCTCCCAGGGCCATACCTGGGAGCGCCGGGCTGCTGCGGGACGA
>NW_006289813.1:9921998-9925066 GCF_000327345.1 Myotis davidii | reverse complement strand
TCTTGGGTTTGCTGTGAGGCGCACCCTGTAGGCCGCCCGCCGCTGCGCCCGGACTTAGCAAGCGAGTGCTGCCTGGTTCCGGGACCTCCTTGGCCAGGCCCAGGGGCGAGCCTTGGGTCTTGAGCGCGTCCGCGGCTGCCAGCGGCGATCCCTGGTCCCGAGCGAGGGCGGTGGGCACTGTGGGCGCTCGAGGGGCCTCGGCCTTGTCCTCATCGTCCTCATTGCTCTGGTCACCATCATGCTCGTCGATCTTGTCGATGTCGATGCTTTCCAGATCGATCTCCTCATCATCCTCGGCCTTCTCGGGGTCGCCCTCCGTGTCGCTTCCGAAAAGGGCGCCGTCCTCCTGGTCCTTGCTGCGTGCGCCCCAGGTCACCTTGTTCTCCTTCTTGAGGCGCCGGCGCGCGTTGGCGAACCAGGTGGAGACCTGCGTGAGGGTCATCTTGGTGATGATGGCCAGCATGATCTTCTCGCCCTTGGTGGGGTAGGGGTTCTTGCGGTGCTCGTTGAGCCAGGCCTTGAGAGTGCTGGTGCTCTCACGCGTGGCGTTCTTGGGCCGCCCGGGATCCCCGTACTGGAACTGGCCATAGGGATAATAGGCCGGAGCCGTGTGGGCAGCAAAGGTGGCAGGGTGCACCCCGGGGTTGTCCTTGAGTTCATACTGCGAGCCCTGTGGCCAGGCGGCCAAGTGAGGGGGGAGAGAGAGTAGGGGTGGAGAAAGAGAGAAAGAGAAAGATGAATTCCCAGAACTCAAGGGAAAGTCAGGGGCAGTTGCTCTTGTGCCCTGTCCGCTCTGGAGCAAAAGGCCCCAGTTCACCCCCGAGATGGAAAGGGGTGGGGGTGGGGGGTTAGACCGGGTTGCCTACAGGAACTTCGCTTCCATAGATAGTGGAGAGCTACTCTGTAACCCAAGGAAAGTTCTAGAAGTCTTGCCTCTCTGGAAGGCCACAGTGGGAGCCCCCACCAGACCCTTCTCTGCCCCCACCCCCACCCCCACCACAACTCCAGAAGCCGGATTTCCAAGTTTACCTCACTCTGGCTGGAGGGGAAAACCTTTTAACAAGCCCTATAAAACAGATTCTCCAAACCTGAAGAAGCAACAGCCAATGCCCCCCCACCCTCCATCCCTGAGGGGGTCAAACAAAATAAACCGCTTGGATTTTCTCGGGGCTCAAATCACCCAGCATTTTAAAATGAAAGCAGGGCTCCTTTTTGCTTCCATGTTAATCTGCATATAATGGCTCGCCCATAATTAAAGGTCTACAGTGGTGATTAGTAATTTAAAATTTTAATCCTGGCCATCATGAACAACAATAACAAAAACACCATTTTTTTCAAACACAAAAGAAGGGCTTATCGGTAAAATATTAACGCAACGGCCGCAGTGCCAGCTGAGAGGCGCGGAACCGGTTTCCTGGGCCTCTTTCTCCTACTTTGTCTCTGAAGTTTGACTTTGATCTGCAGCGAGCAACACAAACTGTGTGAAGGCATTTAGAGGCCCTGATTTATTTGCAATCAATATTCTTTTTATCATCAGTAGTAAAACACAGCTAGTCAAATTATCCCATCAGGTTTTTTGGTAAATAACATTTTATCTTTCTAACAACCTCATTAGGCCTCATTATTACCATAAATTGCCTGGATAGATAGTCCACTCACAATTTTATCTTTCAACTTCCAAAGCCCCAGTCGGACAGTTTGGAAGCCTAGGCCAAGCATCTGAGTTTGGGTTTACGCTTCCTTTTCAAGAACCCACAAGAGACCACAAGGAAACACACCTCTTGAGGGGGAATTTCTCTACAGTACCCCCTTAGCAAAAACCAGGCCCCTGCCTTCCCCGTGGCACTACCAGACAAGCAGGTTCTCAACCTAGAGCTTGCTTCCTCCCCCACCAACACAAGGGGGTCCTAAATGACACACATCGGCATTCAAAATTTCTGTAAAAAATTATGATCCTCCACATACAATCATCCAGTTGCTATTCGCAGGAGAGGGTTCCAGACTGAGAAAGTTGTAAAGAGCAGAAGATTTCTTTGAGCAATTAGTTCGGTGGTTTATGCCACAGAGAAAAGGTTTCCTTGGCCAGATTTCGTTTTTGCCTCATCTTTACAAAATGTACTTTGCACGTTTCTAAGGCTTTTGCGTGTGATTGTGAAGAAGACGTTGCGGCCTCTTCTCTGCTGGGAATTCTTTTTGAAAGGATACCTTGTAAATCTCTCATCGCTTGCTCAGTGTCCCGGCTGCCAGAACAAAATGGGAGCAGATCTTTTTCGATAGCCAGCGACCTGAAAGGCAGCTGGGGCCGCCTTCAGAGAAATAGGCTTTCTTTCCAAAACTACAAGAAAAAGTTAGAGGAAAACCCACCACAACTTTGCTCGCTGGCTGGTGGGCATTTATTTCCGCTCTTCTTCAGGGAGTGGGGAGACCTCGTGGTGGGGGTGTCTAAAGAGCTGCCTTATCCCGCCCGCAGCAGCTCAGGAGGGGGCTGCTTCCCTGGCCACCGCGCCCCGCATGCAGATCACCAGCAGCCCAAGTTTCAGCGCAGCCCGACCTTGCATCGGACCAACGAAAACGGACCCAGTGGATCAATAGACTGGCCCGGGCTCGGCAAAGCGCCCGCCCCCACATCTGACACCCACTGGGGCCGAAGACTTAGAGAACACCATTTATTTTAAGCCCAGAGACACTGTTTTCTTTAATCCTCCATTATGTAACCGAGGGAAAAAGTGTTTTTCTTTTGGTGCAAATGAAATGAAAACTTTGGCAACTTACAAAAGTCAAAGCAAACACCATTTTAGACGCCAAAAACATTTCGACTTAATTTTGTCCTCAATCTCAATTTTGCACACACACACCGTTAAGAGATCCCATGGGCCCCACGGCCCGCCCGTCCGATCGCCATTGTTACGTTGGTTTTGACAGCGTCTACCAGACTTTAAACTTGGTTACAACTGTGTGAGCTCTGCCAAAGAAGGAGAAACCACGTCTGGCCGCCCAGCCCAAAGCCGGGCCGGAGGGGACTCCTGGGAAAGCGGGCTGAGCTGCCAGAGCCTCGCCGCCCGCCTGGC
>NW_006289813.1:9886680-9921093 GCF_000327345.1 Myotis davidii | reverse complement strand
TGTCTGACAACCTGTCGACACCGGTTTACAGTTGTCGGACACTGGGGTTTGCTGTTTCGCAGCCGAGGTGTGTCTGCTGTTTCATAAAAACATCTAGGCTCCTGCTTTTCCGCGGAAGGGGCTGGCCCGGCGCGGTGACAGCCAGCCGACCGGGAGCGGCCTCTCTTCGGAAGTTGGAGCTGCCTTTGCTTTCCTGGAAGTCTTTGGCAGAAGTGCACCCAGGTGCCCTCATGTGCCACTAACCCGGCGTGGCGTGCCATCCGATGCGCTCTGGCGTCCCAGGGGCCCCCACTAGGTATTAAGTCATATGGACATGACCGACCGTGCTGTACTTGGAGAAGCGGGAAGCGGCCAAACTCTGCAACCTTTCTCTATTGTGGAAACTTTGCGAAAGGGAACCCTAGCTGAGAAGCCACTTGCTGGGGGAAGCAGATGCCATCTATGGTAGCGGTTTCTTGGGGGCGAGAGACCTTTTAACAGAGACTGCATCACAGCAGCGCAACGGAAACATTCCAGGCGCCCTAAGTGGTGATGAGAAAAGCCCAAGTGGCCTGGGCGCCCCTCCTTTGTCCCTTGGGTGTGCAGGAAGTAAACTTAAGAAGAGCACACCCGCCTGAGGCGGCTAGGCGACCAGGCCAGGGACAGGACGTCCCTCTCCACCCGCTGCCCTGGGGAAAGAGAGAGCCTATGAGACAGGACCCAGTACTGCTGGTTGGCTCCCAGTGGCCAGGGGCCTGGCCGCTCTAGGGCTCGGATGGATGCCAAGTGCAAGGTCCTCCTGAGCTCCCCCTGCTCAGACAGGTTGGGCAGGCAGCTACTGAGCTTTACTTGCTGGCTTGGTTCCCGTGGCCCAGATGGGGAGTGTGTCCAGGGTACCAGTCCGGGCTACTGGGCCACTTTGCACCGCATCTTTCACGCAGCAATCAGAGCTCCCAGCTTCCGGTGGAATCTGCAGGAATTTCATTCACTGGACTCTGGCGTTGTACTCCGTTTGTGCCGTTTGGAGCTGTGGGATTGAGGCTGACATCTGGGCTTGGTCCCCAGAATACTCTGTTGCAGGTGACCTGGGCCACCCGTACCCTGGACACCAACGGCTGGGATCATGGAAGCCCAGGGACTCTGGCAGCATTGGGATGGCTCCCGTTTCTCCATTTTGGGGTCTGAGGATAGACACAGAGCCACTGCCCATAATAGTAATGTCATCACCAGCTCTGTAATGAGGCTGTAATTTCTCGGCTCAGAGTCAGGCTTTATTCTTCTTCATGCTGCTATCGCCATCTTCACCCCAGGAGCCCCAGCGCTCTCCAGAAATACCCTGCAACTGCCTGGGCTCCTTTCCTGCTGTGACAGATTCTGGAGGCAGGGGTAGGCGCTTGGCACTCCTGCTCTGGGAAGTCCCTAACCACAGCTCTCTCCTATTCCCCAGCCCACCTCCAGGCACCCCAACCCCTTCTCCCCAGCATCCAAAACAAACCAAAGGGCCAGCTCTGCCTCTGTTCCCTTTAGCAAACTCCAGTGTCACATTTCAGGGCAACAGGTAAACACCGGTGAGATAAGCCCTCTTGTGTGACCAGGAGAATGAGGTGGAATGTAAAACAGTGTCAGGATCCAGCCACAAGATTGATCATCTCCTTCCCACCTTACCCCCAAAAGTCCACCTTGACATCCGGCACCCAGTAGCTATCAGAACGTGGAGGAGGAGGGGCCATCAGAGGAAGCTTTGTCCTGACCCTCACCAGCCCAGCAATGCCTCCCCACCATGCTCTGCATGTATTACCTCCATTCAGGTCAAGAGATGATTGTAGGTTCCTGGAGACACCTGGGAGGTGAGTGGGGAAAACCCCTGTGGAAACCAGCTTGAGGAAATTAGAATTAGAAAGGACTGGACTTGCCCCAAGGGAGCCATGGAAAGGTGCCAGAGCAGCAAATGTGGCCATCCGCCCAAGGCTATGGGCTGGGATCCTAGCAGACCCTGGTGACTTAGATCACCTCTTCCCTTCTTTCTCTTTGGCCCTTTTTCAGAAAACTTCCACAAAGAGGATTAGGAAGTTGTAAGAAAACTGCCTCCAAAGCATCATATTGGAGAGGGGGAGGGGCAGAGAAGGACTGAGAACTTGGTGGCTCAGCTTTGCCAAGGACCCTGTCCTCCGGAAAGTAAGCCCTCTACTCAGTTTTAATCATCACGTGACTAAGTAGGGCTGAGGAAGGCCAGGGTGCCAAGCCAGGAGAGAGGCTCATGCCAGGGACCTTGGCCTGACTTCACTGTACTCCTCATCCAGGTCCAGTTCACCAGTTCCACCCTTTCGGGTCCAGCCATCCCTCTGCTGGCCTCAGTGCTGCGGGGCAAGTAGGAGGGAGGAGTTGGGTCCTGCTCACCCTCGGGCACTGGAGGAAGATGAGTAGTGAGTGGGGCTCCAGCGTCCCACTGTCTGAAAACCCATGGCCTCCAGAGTGTGGCTCTGGGTGAGGGAGCTGGAAGAGGCCAGCTTCTCGGACCCTCAGCCACTGTTGCCGCTTGGCACGGGATCCCTCCAGCCGGCCCAACCACGGATCTGGAGCGGTTCCCTCCTATTGTCACCCGCCATCACCGAGACAGAGGCAGGGCCGCCCAGCGGTGCAGAGGAGACCTAGGGGTCGCTGCGTGATCTGATCGGAGCTCCGCCTGGCCAGCGTCCCGGCGGGTCTGGGTGCTCAGTGTTCCTCAAGGACCTCCACTCCTGGGCCGTTCGTTGGCAGGTGGCCCCGTTGCTGGCATGGCCCGCCGAGCCCAGCTCCACAGTAGCAGTTGACCCCGACTTTCTAGCTGGAAAGCCTGGATTCTTGGTGCGCTCCTGGTAGGATGTGGGCCTCGGAGGCACCCATGGGTGCACAGGGTTGCATGTAATGTGCGGACCTCAGCTAGGAGGGAAGCTGGGAGGGGCTGTGGTGGGCAGGGGAGGAAGCCTTGAGGCCTTGGCGAGTGGGGGTGGGGCTCAGGGAGGGTTGGTGAACAAAGCGCATTTGAATCAAGTTGACTGTTAAATTGGTTTGAAAACCTGGTGGAAAGTTGACTTGCTCCTTCTGGGGCTGGGACGGGGGTAGTTATCTAAACAGGAGGGTGTTGCTATCAGAACTCTGAAAAAGAGCATCCATTTCTGTCCCCAGCTTCTCAGTGCAGTCTCCCCTTCCTTCCCACCACAAACCCGTGGTGTATTTACATAAGAATGAATTTAAACAAACCAAACAGCATCCTCATTTACAATTTTATTTATTATAAAATAATTATTCACTGTTTTGAAGCTCCAACGACCTAGGTCTGAAGAAGAGGAGACAGCTCAAGGGGGGCTGCCCACTCCCTGGAGCCACCGCGGGGACCTGCCTTCAACACCGAGAACGGCAACGCAGACCCTCCTGGGTGCAGCGGGCAGTGCTGTGGCCTCCGTCGCCTGCCGTTCAAATGGCCGTTCTTTGCTGTGCGGATGGCGGGCCGGGCGCCTTGACTGGCCCAGGTCTCCAGACCCCGCCAGGCCCTCCGCCCCAATGTGAGCGATTTATGACTCTTGTTAAATACTCATTAGGACTTTGCACCTTTCTCCTGCAGGACCCAGGAAGCCACGGGCTAAGCAACAGCGAGGCGAGTGCCAAACAGTCAGCAATGACCTGCAAGGAGCACGAAGCTGTAACCCAGGTGCCCAGAGGGTCGGCTGGATGCAATGATCCGGTGGTCCTCTCAGCCCAACCCCTGGGTGCCCAGACAGTGTTCTCCTGCCACGCCAAGCTGGGGGCGGGGGTTGGGGGTGGGGGGAGGCGTGTCCATGACGCCTCTGGAGCATCCTGACCTAGAGTAGCGCCTTCAACTCGCAACACTGCGGAGACCCCCACTTCCAGAGGGGCATGCCGCGGAGGGAAGAGTCAAGTGGGGCAGGCGGGAGGAGATGCCGGGAGGCTCCAGGAAAACACGAAACGGAAAAAGGCCCAGAGCAAAGGACACGGATGGTCAGACTCTGGGAGCAGTGCTTCAATAGAGTGGGGTTTGGCTCCCCGGAAGGCGGAAGGCAGGTGAGCTGGTGCGCAAAGTGTGCCTGGGAGCCTGGAGATTTCCCAACCCACGGGGGTTTCCCACCGTTGCAAGGCAGAGAAAGGGACGCAGTGGCCCGGCCTGCAGTGCCCCGGTGAGTGTCGGAGGAAGTGAATTACATGTGTGTGCGCACGTAAATATTTTATAAACCTCCCCATAATTAACCAGATCATTTCCATTGTGCTCCAATATGATCAACTGCGACAATGTGAGAGTTTTCGGGGTTTATAATTTGATGTCACCAGACGGTTGCTCCAGGGCAGAGGTACCATCGCTGCACCAGCTGCACTCGTGTTTATTTGTTTTTCTCCGGTGTTCCTGTAGGGCTCCATTATGCAGTGTTTAATTAGTTTGCGTTTGTATTTCACCCTTCCCAAATCAATGCCATCCCGGAGCAAGGCGTTGTAAATGCTGGCAGTACAGGTGTACTGCCTCCTCCGCAGCAATAGGAAACGCGTGTCTGACAAATGAAAGCAGGGCTCTCTGTCAGCTCTCTGTAGCTGGGACTCCAAGATCAAAGCCAGCGGGGACTTCTGTGCCCCCTGAGCACAGTCCTGGCTGTGGCTCCGGATGCCATTGGAGGGAGCTTGGCCACCTGCATGGGAGACAACTGACTTCAATTTGTTCAAGTCCTGGGGTCTTTGGGCCAGCATTGGCCTCCAGCGCTTTGAGCTTGGGGCCTCCTGGGCATGGGCTGAATATGTGCAGGGCTCCCACCTGGATGCCGGGTTGTGGACAAGCATACAGATAACCAAGCACCCGACGAGGGCCCTTGTGAGTGACTTCCTGCCTGATCCCAAAAGTCCTTTCAATGGAACCCAGAGCATACAGCTCAAACTTCTGGAATCTCCAGACAGGAGGACCCCTTCCCCCACCACCTCTCAGGGAGGTATTGGCATCTATATCTTTTTGAAATGACCTCTGGGGGCGGGGGTGGGGTGGGGTGGGGAGGTGAGGGGTGTAAATCTATCCTTCCAGCCACCAGGGAATTCTTTTACTTGCTTTTTTCTTTTTGTCAGGAATAAGAGATTGTTCATCTTTAACTAGACTGCATAGAAATTATGATTCAACAGCAGTGTATATTTAATTAATCTCACTTGAATTTAATTACCTAATGAATTATTTGTTTAAAAGGTAGAATGTCTTGTTTGCCAAGAACCATGCAGACTTCTGATAAGAACTTGTGTTTTAAGGACAGTACTTTTAAGTGTAGGCATGTATTAAGGTTTATATTTTAACTCTTTGAGTATGTAATTGCCACTGTACAACTAAAAAAAAATACTATGTTTGTTATGTGCACATGTTTCTTTTAGAAATTAATAACTTCTAACTTTGTCGTGTAAGTCTAGTTTATTTTTAAACTTATTTCATTTTGCTTTCAGCAGCATATTTTTTTCTAGTGCAAGATGACAGCTGTCTATATGAAGACTTATTTCATGATTAGTGTTTGCACTGAAGTGGGGCACCCTTCAGGAAAACTCTAACCCAGCTCATCTGGATCCCTGAGGCATCCACACTGGCAGCAGGAAGACATTCATTGTTATCAAACTTATGGAAATAGAGGCTACCATGGCCCAGACTTTGACCTTAACCTTTAATTTCTAAACTGTGGAAGAATTTTTACCTCCTCTTGTTTTCAGTAAGCAAGAGCAAATAATCCCAAGCCATGCCCTCCTTTCTGAGAAGCTCTGAAATTGAATGTCTGGGTAACCCCAACAATTGGTGCAGCTAATGCAAAGTTTATAACCGGACTCCTTAAGTGGGGAGTGTGACCTGCTGGAAATCTAACAGGATTTCTGTATTTTCTGTGGTCCTGTTGCTGCAGAAGCAGATTGCTTCATTTCCTCCTCTATCCCGGGTGATGGACAGACTCTTCTACCCCTGCATGATGGAATTTCAGCGGAGAAATGCATGATGGGGGAGTAGGGGAGGGGCAGAGAGGGTTTCACCCTCTCACTGAGTTGAGAATAGGAGATAAGAACACCTCAAATCCACTTGGTTAAATTTTACTGTCATTTTCATTAATATTTCATTAATCAAATCATTTACTTTAATTGGGAGTTTGGTCACCATTGTCCCATAAATGTTAAATACTAGTGTGGTGTTCACCTAAGTAGGAATGGGATAAAATAAAAATGCAACACTGATAAGAATTATTTTTTGTGTTTTTCTTAGAAACTCTGATTTTTACCATAGCTGTGCATTTTGAAATTGGTGCTTTACAGCCAGTAATGATTAAAATTATAACACAAACTTAATCATATTCAGTTACAGTTACAGTGACATCCTTCTTCCAAAGAACCAGATCTACATGCATACATATTTGAAACATATAGGAATTTACTTCACATAGTCTTCCAAATAACAAGTGACAGTAAGAAGCAGAAAGGATGAGATAATAGCTTAGGAGCGATAACCCACTCCTCAGATCTGAGCCAATGCAAGGATGATTTCTTAGTAAAACCCTCAAAGGAAATTAAATGTGTGGGATGGAAGAAGCTGAAATACTAAATGGCATATTTATGTTGAGCTCTTCCAAAGCTATTTGAAATTTAGACCAAACAGTGTTCTATCTCCCATGACTTCCTATCAGCCCTCAATCAATTATATTATTAAAGATAAAAGCTACCTACTAGAAATACCTTTTAAAAACATCCATTGGCAAATAGTCGCCCACACAACATCCTAGATAGAAAGTTTCATGTATTCAGGGTTTCTAACAATGTGTGCACTGGAAGTCACTGGTCAATAGGCAAAAATCTGTTCACTGAAGGGACATCAACTCACCCAAAATGCCCAATAGACAACCTGCCCACAGTGACTTCAGGAGAAAGTTTCTCAAATGTTCTGAAAACCCTTTGGGTCTACCAGCGCTCTCCATAACCATCCTTATAGAAAAATATAATTTTGGGTGTGGGGTGAGTCTAAGGGAGGAAACTTAACACATCCCTAGACTCAGGAGTCCTTAGGCTGCTTTTTATTAAATGTCACCTTGAACTTTACTGTTACCCAAGGCTGTCTACAGAGCTGCTCCAGAGTTCAGGGCTCTTGGCTGCACTAGCTCCTTCACTCCTGGCCTCATGCAAGAAAAACTGGATAGAGAGGCCTAGGGCTCCTGGCCCCCAATTGTCTACCAGCTTTGAGAACATGACACGCCACGACCAAAAAGAAGGCCAGGAAGCTCCCCATCTTCAGCCTCTATTCCTCTCAGTACCCTTCTCTAGCCCCCAGTTTCAGAGCCCCTCCTAATGCCTCATGCTGCTCAAGGCTGCCAAGATGTTTCTTCCAGGCCACCTATTCCATGTTCTGGGGCTCTCCCTGTCCTCCAAAAGAACCCACATGGCCTCTGGTCCCCCTCTGTTGGGTATAAGCTGACTGATAGCAGGCTAATCCCAGCTCCTAATTTGACGTACAGTTAATTGACAGATATGTGTGAACTTAAACTCCTATACAGGGAATAGTCACATTTTAATAAGGGCCCATCAGTGCATTGATCCAAAGCTTCTAGGAGAGACCCACACTCTGGATGGAGGAGGGCATTGTCCCTTGAGCAGATGCACCATTGCACTCCTGATGTTACTCACCACAGGAAAAATGCCAAAGGTATCAGTTAAACCCCTTTCCTAGGTTTCACAAAAGAGGAAGCTTATAGTAGTTAAGCATGTGCTACCAGTCTACCTGGGTCCTAGGTCCAGGGGTAGTGTATGTACCTTAGGCTTTGGCCAAGAAAGAAGTGCCATAAAAATGAAGAATTTGAGTCTGACCCTGTCTTTCATCAGCGCCTGTGCCTCACTGCCAGCAAACACATTATCTCTGTGGTGGTGAGGTGGTGGAAAGCATCAGTGATCATTTTACAAGCTGAAGACTGTGTGACATTATCTCTAGGGTTGAGTTAAGTGGTTTGTCTAAAGTCACTTAGCCACAGGATAATAAATCCAGGCTTATAACCTGGGATCCCAGTTCCATAGTTTGCATGCTGGGCAGGGGCAGACAGACTTGTTGACCTAACCTTCCTTCTCACCCTCCTCCCCAAACCCTCGGAGCCCTCTGCTCCCGTGCCCCCAGGTTCAGGGGACTGTGTTGCAGCAGTCAGGGCTAGGAGGCAGCTGTCAGGAGCTCCTGATTCCGCCCCACACCCCTTTTAATACAATTTTTAAAAATGTATTTCCTTAACATTTGTGGAGGACCACTATAAGAAGTGGACAGCCTAAGATAAGTGTCTTTGGTAAATCATGCAGTTCAGTGAAACACAGGCAAACACCAGACTATTGTACAAGGCAGAAATAGTACAAAGAGGAATATGCCGGATATTTAGCTTTTGACTTTCAGCTTCAACACTGCCCTCCCTCTACCTTATGCTGCGTGAATCAGGGTCCTACAAAACCCTTATCTGCATTGGCACTCTCTCCCTTAGACTCTACCAAAGTGGGTGCCAGGAGAAGGCTTTAGGGAGGATGGAGGGAGGGAGCCTTGTCCTCCCTGTTCCTGATAACTTCCTGTGACTCTCAGCATCCACATAGTGGAACACTTCACCCACCCATCCCCAACCCCCGCAGAAACGGGTCCTTTGTGGCAACTGGTGAGTCCAATTTGGCGGTTTCCAGCAGTCAGAGAACTCCACCACTGTGTTTATTCTCAAATGAGCCCATCGGCTTTTCTCTTATAAATTGACTTGGGTATCTGTTGGTGAAGGATGCATTTTGATGATAAATTAAAAAAAAAAAAACATTCAATGAGAATTCCACTTGTGTGCCTGGACGAACGTTTTCTGCTGCATGTCCCTACACCTGTGGAGTGACCAGCACATGGGGGGAATGAGGAAGAATTAATTGCCTTAATGAGTCATGGCCATACCCTTAAAGGGTCAGTTTTGGGGCAAAACAGTATTAAATCAATACAAATGACTTCAGAAAATGTAGTAATATCTGAATAACATATAGACATTGTGGGAAATATACTTTAATGCTAAAGCCATGATGAAGTGAAGTATTTATTGTTTTAATCTGAGTTACTTTGTGGTTGGCATATCATCCTCTTGATCTTATTTGAGGATTCATGAAATGTTCTGGAATTCTTTTCTCAGAATAGGTAGTTACTTAATATTTCATTTTCTCTGTTTACTGAACGTCATCAATAAATAACAAAGCACAAAGGTGAAGTGGTTTCTGTGTAGAGTTCTTCTGTTTGCTGTTAATCAGGTGTTTGGAAGAAGGTGAGATAAAGGGGTCTCCTAGCCACGTCTAAAGGGGCAGCACCCCTCAACCTTTAATTCGGTGTATGAGGTGACAGGAAACAAGTGGAGGATCTCCTGACCACGCAGGAAACCTATAGTCAGCTGGTCATCAAAAAGAACAAACTGGGCTTTAGAAAACACTTAAAATAGTGTGAAGAATGATTTTTAAATCACCTTTATGTGTGTTGAAAACTTAAAACCTCAGTGATTTAACCACTTGGATTTTTGGCCCCAATTTTATGCTTAAGGTGCCAATGGTACACATAGTTTGTGTTTTTTTTTTTTTCTTTGAGTAGGGTTACATAGCATTTAAAGACTGTGGTTGCACAAATGTTTGTTGAGTGATGATCTTGAGACAGACATGAGTCTGGGCCATGGATTCAGCATTCAGGAGTGTCACAGGAATGAGCATGAGGTGGGAACAAGCTGCTTGCTCACATTGAGGCCCCTTGAATATTCTGTGCTGGGGTTCAGCGTGCTCAGTACCTTAAACACAGCAGTTAGCCAACCAGGATGGTCAGAGACCTGACTGGTTCCATGAGTGCAGGTGAGACCTTGGCCTTTGCGAGCACTCCTGGCAGCTTTGGAGTGGATGGTCAGTGTCTGGTCTCAGATCTGCTTCTACCCAGGAAGGAGGGATGTCTGGAGCTAAGGGCCTGACAGAGACCCCTTTCCTCTCCACACTCCAGAGGAGGGGAGACCCAGAGAACAACTCATCAGGTGTTTCTGCTCTGCTGGCTCCTGGGTGGGGAGTGGCTCCTGTTGCCATCCTGGGGCTGCATAATAAAACACCACCAACTGTGTAGCATGGCCTAAAACAACAGACATTTATTCTCTCACAGCTCTGGAGACCAAAAGTCTGAAATCAAGGCAGGCCTATGAGACTTCTGAAGGTCCAGGGAAGGATACTTCCTATCTCTTCCAGGTCCTGTTGACTCCAGCATCCCTGGGCTTGTGGCCACATCACACCCATCTCTGTCTTTGTCTTTGTCTTCACATGGCCTTCTCTTCTATGTCTGTGTCTCTCTTCTTCTGAGTTTTATAAGGACAACCATGATTGGATTTGGGGATGATCTGGGTAATCCAGAATAATCTCTTCATATAGAGATCCTAAAGTTAATTACCTCTGAATAGACCTTTGTTCAAGATGAGGTCATATTACAGGTTCTGGGGTCAGGATGTAGATATATCTTTTGGCGGCTGCCATTCAACTTACTATAGGTTCTTAGTGAAGAGAGTCTGGGACATGATCACAGTGAAGGGCCCACGTGGACAGGAAGTGTTAACATGACCTATAGAGACCACCACCTGAGGGCACCTTGAGCTCTTTTGTTTCTGGATGATGACAAGGAGTCAGTCTGAGAGAGGCCTTAGAAGAAATGACAAAGGCTCCTGTCATTCCCTTGTAACAGCAGTGGAACAGGCCTGCTGGCATCCTGAGCTCCAAGTGTCTGGGGGTTTGTCCCCTCTGTCACTTCCTGGTATGTTGTAATTTCACTGCCTGGGCCATGACTCAGCACTTCCTCCATCTTCCTAAATATTCTAGTCATACTGAGGACCTGCAGGCAGTTCTTTCTTCTTCTTCTTTTTTTAACTCTTTATATACCTGTCATGATCTCATGTTTTCCCTTTCTAAACTCAAGAGCAACTTGTTTTTATCTTTGTATATCATTCCAGGCTCCAGCGCTCTGAGCTACAAAGATGGGTTTTGAGAACTGGTACCAATGTTGTCTGAATTACAATTGATCTGTCCAAGAGGATGAAACTGCCAGATTTTAATGTCTCTTAATTACAGCTACCCTCATTAAGGACAGGAGAGGAAGTGGAGCTCCGTCAAAGGTACTTCAATTGCCATTGCCAAGTATGGTGTTCTCAGTTTTTTCAGTTAATTATGCTCCGACTTTCTAGAGCTGCCTTCATGCAGGAGTTCTGAAGAGCCTCTGAGGTACTTACAGCCCCCAATAGGTCAGGTGCTGTAGGCTGTTCTAGACCAAAGTGGGAGTCAGAGGCCATGGGTGGGGGGGCAGAAATCTGAACCAAAGGGCGCACACAGTGCTAGATCTTAGCACATGGAACCAAGTCTGAACTTGAGGTGCTCTGCCACCTTCTGCAGCACAGGCTCGGTTGGGCCCAGTGGTCATGCCAGTCACCTCTCTCCTCTGCTCTGCTTTTCCTTGTGTGGTTCTATTGTCAGGAACATGTGGCCGAAACACCTCAGCCTTTCTGTGCTTTCACTCCACCAGTTCCCAACTAAAGAAGTGAGAGCATCTTCCAAAGTCTGGGCAGCAAACAACCTACCTTAGCCTGCTGCCTCTCCATCCCCAGGATCTAGCTCAGGCTGGCACGGAGTTAATCAATTATCAAATGAGAGGTGAAATGAAGTGGTGCTATCCCCTCATGAGGATGCTGGGACAATCTCCTTATGCCAGACTCCTACCAGTTTGTCAGCGTCCTTTCTCATCAAGAGAGACTCTCCAACTGCTCCTGTGGAGTTAATTTCCCATTATCATCCCTTCACCTTCGCTGAATATTAGATCTCCTTTGCAATGTTGCTGAGAGTCTGCTTTGTAGCAAGTTTTCTGCAGAAGTATGGTTGTATCAGGTTCGATTCACTCAGCTACAAGACACACTATGTTTCACTAGTCTTGGTTTCAACAGAAAAGTCATCCCTTGTTTCACAGGAGAAGCCTGGAGGGGTGCAGTTCAGAATTTGGGGCAGTGGCTCCATGGTATCACTAATGCCCAGGCCTTTATTTATTCCTGCTCCACCATCCACAGCTTGTTGGTGTTGCCTCTTCACTTCAACACAGCTGCCACAGTCCAGGCATCATTCTCACACAAACACAGACAGGGAAGACTGATCATTTTCAGGAGTCCCTCAGCACAACTTTTCATATGTCCCAAGGCCAGAGCTGGGCCAATGGCCACCCAGACACAGAGGAAGCTGAGGTCGTCAGCGCTCAGCAGAGGGAATGGGTTGTCCTGAGTAGCTTGGAGTTCCCATCCTTGGGCCTGGGGCTGGGCACATTCTTACTCTGGTCCTTAGGTCTGCTCACACTCTCAGTCTGTTTTATGGGATCATGGTGAGTGGCTCTTCCTCACTCACTAGAGGATGGATGTGGCTATGTGACTTCTGCAGCAGTGACCTGTCAATGGAAGAGCAAGTGCCACACCCCAGAGCCTCTTAAAGGGCTGGTGCACAATTCACAGGTGGAGATGAAGCCTCCATCAGCTTGGGGACCATGATTAGAAGGGTGAGCAGAGGCCCATGTTCTCCTTGATGTATACATATACCAAGGAGAAAGACGGCTTTGCCTTGTGAAGTCACTGATTCTGGGCTGTGGGTTACCAGTTCTCCACCATCCTTGACCTGCTACATCAGCGTGCCTTTGGCAGGTGGAGGGGCTCTGTCATGACATATCAATAGCTGCTCCTGACATTGTTTTGCATTTAATTAAGATTCATTTTTTTTCTTTTATTTACCCATCACCCTGTCTTAAGGGGATAATGAATGAGTGTGAAAATAGAGACAAAAAAACGGAGAAAGAGAGCCAGGCATGATTGATGCAGCCTCTGCAATGATTCGGGCATGTGAGCATGTGTTACATTCTCCAAATAAGACCAAGAGTTTTCTTTCTAACTTCCACCCTCACCCATTGGTTCTGTCCACAGATGAGACCCTGTTATGGTTGTGCTTCTCTCTGTGACCTTGAGGTTTCAATTTGAAAAGAGAATACGTGTGTGTGTGTGTGTGTGTGTGTAATGTAAATGAATTAATTCAAATACATTTGGGTGTTTAATATTTAAATCAATACAATAATGAATATGTTTGAAAAATAAATAATAACCTATAACTTCTTAAAACATTAATACATTTGCTTGAAAGAGGCTGGCTGTACCTGTAGTCAGAATCAGTGCCAGTGACAGACACCAACAGTCCCCCAAAATACCTCCTTTCAAAATCTGGGCTCTTATCTGAGATCCCTTTGCCCACACAAATTATGTAAAAACATAAAAAAGTCCATTCCCTGGTACCAGTTGTTTTCTCCCTTTGTTTTCTTTGAAATTACCCTCTTGATGTTAAGAAATGCATTTCTGAGATTAGAATGACATAAAAACAAAGGAAATTTCCAAGGAAATATTCTTCAGGCCAACTTCACCACCTTCCACATTTGTAGGATTTTATGTTCTTTTCCCCCCCCAGCTTAAGATACAGACTGTACAATGAAACCAAGTAGGTGTTCTTGTAGAGCCTGAAATTTGGGGGTACGGTAAACTCGGATGTTTGGCTTTTCAAGCTGAACTTTGCAAAAATGCAGTTTTGTGAATTCTGATGAGAAATGTGTTTCCAAATATGGCTGAGCTGGCTGAGCTTGCTGTACCAGTGTGGATGGGGTGACAGCAGAGACGTCCCCTGGGTTGCGGGAGCCAGGGGCTCATTTCTGACTGACAGCAGGAGACATTGTCCATTGGTGGGATGTATAGGATGAATCATCATTCATTTATTTTTTCTAAAAAGTGGCACCTTTCTTCAAGAGTCATTAAATAGAAAGAAAATAGAGTTTGTGATTTAAACCTTATTTTGCTAATAATTTAGACTTTGGAGGCTTTAACAGGTAAAGGCTGTGTCAAAACAGGAACCTCTATGTGAGAGTTGAGGGTCACTACTTCATCTTAAAGTTTGTTTTTTCAGTTATTGAAGGGGAGGGATGGTTACTTTCTATGGGAAGGAGAGGCTGATGGAGCAGGGAGGGAGAGTGCAATGTGACAGCAGGAGAATGCTGGGAGTTTGACAGAGGACGGGGGCACCACCTCAGTGTGAAGCCACCTCCTTCTTGACACCTGTCTTGGGTGGTGAGGCTCTGGCAAGACAGGCTGATGCCTGGGGCAGGATGGCAGTTGGGCATCTCCTCCCCTTCAATTATGCAGCAGCTGATAAAAAATAAAATAAAGTTTACAATTTGACATGGTTCACTGAGTTAGTTAGTCATCACAAGTTTGCATAAAATTCAATTTTGGAGCTAATGCCTAGCCTCCCAGAGGGAAGGGCCTGGATTGCATGCTCTGGAAAGTACATGGAGTCCCCAGCCTCCAGGCTTACTGCAAACTGTGGGTGCCCTCAGACGAGAGAGCTGGAGGCCCCGGATTCACATCGAGAGAGCCTCTTTCTCCACTTCCCAGAGCTTCCAAATGTGTGCCGTGCTACAAAGCATGGGTAGTTATTCTCAAAGTCCATCAACTCCCGTCCTTGGGTTATAATTTTAAATAAGTGAGTATCCTGCCCTGTCAGAATCCATGCCATTTCTCTCTTGGAACCAGAGAGCTTCCATGGGACACAGTGCAGAGCTGAACACACCAGGGAAAGGAACGGAATATCCGCCAGGGATCTACACATTTAGCCAATAGTCAATTAATTTATTACGCTAAGAATGCACCTAAGTGGAACCCTAATGGCTTGAGAGAGTAAGAGCCCAGAGCTGTCTACTCGACTCCCTGGGTACCATTTACTATTCCAAATGTGCATCTTCTGAATGATGCATGGGTGGACTAAGTGAATAAATGCCATTGATTTTTTTCTTTAGGTAAAAATCATTTAGGCGCGTTTAAGAAAATATAGAGAATTGTAAAAGAGAAGTAATCTTTCCACTTTTGTTTATTTCCCTTCTGTCCTTTTGCATGTACAGATATAAATAAACTAAAACTCATATTTTATATACTGTTTTGTTTCCAGAATTTTTTCAATTAAAATTATATCTATCTATCTATTTCTATATCTATTTATATATCTATATCTATATCTATATCTATATCTATATCTATCTATCTATATATATATTTCTCAATGTCATTTAATATTTTTAGAAATATGCTGTCTTATTGGATAAACTTAATCCATTTAATCATTTCTCTATTCTTGGGCAATTGAGTTGGTTTTGGATTTTTAAAATAATTCTAAGTAACACTATAATTGCTAACTGTGTACCATAATCTTTGTCTGAGACCTTAGTTAGCTCTTCAGGATATGTCCTAGAAATAAAATTCCTGGGACAAGGAATATATATGTTTTAAATGCTTTTGATAAATATTGCCAATTGTATCTCCCCAAACTTGTATCAATATATATTTTTATGAGGCTTCCACCTCTCTATATGCTCACTAACACTGAGTATTTTAATGGGAAAATAATCAAAGCAAATACTGCAAATATATCTTAGGTAGGCTGAAAAAGAGATACTGGTTTATCAGCATTTCTTTAACTACAAAGTGTCTTTTTATTTTTTTACCTTTGCTCCAACTGCTTATTCAAAGTAGGAAACTGTGGCATCTAATATGGCAGCCGCTTGCCATACATGCTATTAAACCTTAAATGTTAAAAGTAGTCCCTCAATGTCACAAGGCACATTTCAAGTGCTCACAAGTCACAAGAGACTAATGGCCAATGTAGTGGGCAGTGTAGATGAAGACATCCATCGCCATCCTTGCAGAAGTTTCTGTTGGGTAGTGTTCTAGAATCACAGCCAGAAGTGGGATGAAAAGGACCACTGGATTGAACAGACACATTGGGCTGGGTTTTATAGGACATGGGCAAGGATCAGTAACACTGTTTAACTGGCTTGTCAATGACTGAAATATTCACGGTGAGCTGTTCCCTTCCTCTGGGAGGATCTCAAACACTTCACTTCTTCCAGGTAAGAGCTGTGCAGCATCCACAAGCGAGGGAAGCAGACACCACTCAGTGGGCTCAACCACAGTTACAGGCTTGTCCCACATCTTGTTAGCTTCAGGAAATGTTCTCTGTTCTCATCTCTATTTTAAGTTAGAACACAGGCAATGCTCACATATACTTATCCGAACATACTATTTTTTAAGGGTCCTGGTACTCAGTCTCACTGAAAACAGTTTTGGTGATTCTGTTTCCTCTAGGCAGTGAGATATGTCAAAATGGCAAAAGTTGCTATATATTATTATAATAAAATTATTATTAATGTTTTACTCTTTTTGAGATTTTCTTCCTCTAATTAGCCCTGACCACAGTGGGAGGGTCATAGCATGGTGCAAACTTAGCAGGTTAGGGCAATGATGTCTTTTCTGATTTGTGAAGTTGTTCTACAGACATGCAGTGAGTCAAGTTGAAACTCATGTCCATGCTACTTTTGTTTATCTGTTTTCATTTTTTATTACAAATTAGATTTGAGAATGTTGATAAACTTTGATGTGAAGGATCTTTCCCAAACATAAATCATCATATTTGGCTTCCAATAAAAAAAATGCTTCATTGAAGCTTTGGAGATCTGATTATTTCATATTTCAGTCAATCGTTATAAAAATATCAAGGTGATATATGTATAATTTCACCTCTCAGTTTGCTGTGCATGTTCTCAGCCCTTGCTAAGGGCTCACGCCTGTGCAGCCCCCACTGACTTTTGCTGTAAGTGTTCCTCTCGGTACTGAAGGTCAGGAAGGGCCAGCTCCCACGTTGTTCCTTGTAGGAGCCGGAGGGCAGGTGCCCCTCAGAGATGAGCGGCCATAAGACTCACAGACAACAGCATAGAGGGTAATCATTGGTATCCTGGGCCAGGGTGATAGCAGGGACTGGACTGAATGTGGGGCAGCACCTTGTGTATCCTGATCTTGCACTGCAATAGGACAGAACCACCTTGCAGCAGGCTCATCTGCTTGGGCCCCTCTTCCTGCCACATCAGAAGACTCAAATATGGCAGGAAAGGGTACCTGTGGGAACAATGTTCTCAGCAATGTAGGCCCACCCAACAGATTGGTTTCCCTCCGATTGCCAGGGGGAGAATTGCCTGATGCCTCTTCAGTGAAATTGGATACTGGAATTGGTGATGAAGTGGTCAAAGAACAAGAAGGCAAATAATATTAATTCTATATAATGAAAGCCTAATATGCTACGTGTCCAGTCATCCAGTCGTCTGTTCAACCTATCAAAGCATAATATGCTAATGATATTCTAAGGCCGCTCAACCGCTAGCTATGATGTGCACTGACCACCAGGGGGCAGACACTCTGACTGGTAGGTTAGCTTGCTGTTGGGGTCCATCCCATCAGGCCTGAGCGAAATGGGCCAGACATGCCCTGGAGCCCTCTCACAGTCCTTTCCCGGCTGGCCAACCTCCCACGTCCTTCCCCAGCCCAATTGTGCCCCGGTGGGGTCCCTCAGCCTGGTCTGCATCCTCTCACAATCTGGGACCCCTTGGGGGATGTTGGAGAGCTGGTTTCATCCTGATCCTGCAGGCCAGGCTGAGGGACCCCACTGGTGCATGAATTCATGCGCTGGGCCTCTAGTTTATTTATAAAGTTGTGTGAAACAGGCATGTATACATAAAGTTCTTTTTTTCTGCACATGGCCTTGTTTGTGAGCGGATTGGCCCACCACTGCCTAACAATGCACCAAACCGCAAGGTCAACCTACAAAAGATGTTGGGTTAAGGTTTGGGGATAACTGTTCTTAGGTGTAGGAGTTATGGTTTGAGCTGCACATGTACCCCTGGGTCTTTGCCATGCATGGTCACATGGGCAACTGAACCCCAAGATATGTAAAGGTGAGCAGCTCATCTGGTTTGCCAGGTACTTTCCAGGTTTTTGCACCAAATGTCTCGAGTCCCAAGAGAACCCTCCACCCAAAAATCAGGACTGTATCTTAGCAAGCATGATCTAAGTTCTCAAAATTTCCCCAAAAAAGTGTCTCCTTTTTGTCTGATTGGTTGCAAACTAATGTTCATGAGACAAATAGGCTCTTACCTCCCATCAATAAATGTCACACAGAAGTCTGACTTTCTGTCTGGGGCAGGGGCTCTGCCCCTGGAGGTTCTGCAGGTCCCAGTGCAAACACTTGTCACAAGATGAGCTAGGATTTGGAGTTCACTGCTGGGGAGGCGGGTGGGAGCGAGAAGAGCCATGGGAAATACCTTAGTGTCTGCCTGGGCTCTCTGGCATGGGGGCTGCTGAAGGGTGAATCTCTAAAGGGAGGTTTAAGTGCAGATTCAGCAGCTGCCTGTGGGAAGACGGTAGGACAGGAGGCAGGTGAGAAGCCACGCGGTGTGCCCCAGAGTGAAACTGGGTAATCCTGGCCCCAGGTATGAGTCATGCGTGAGGGTGGAGAACAGGCAGGGAGAAACCTCCTCATGTATTTACAAAGCGCCTGAGAACATTCTGTCTTCAAGGAAATACTCTCCAGATTCTTTACAGTTCCTTAGAGTGGGGAGTGTTAAATAATTTCATCTGAAATCTGAAGTGCTCGATGAGTAGGATGAAGTTTTGGCTTTATTTTTGCAGTGTTGAGAGATGTCTTTGATTTCTAGTGCTTGCTAATCTCCTCATTTTCCTGAGTACAGGTATTCTATTATAAATTAACAAGGGAAAGTAAACGAACAGTGGGGTTTTAATTGCATATAATTACTTGGTATGCCAAAGTATTTTACAATTGAGATAATTTGACTGAAAGTGTTGGTATTTAGTGAATAGAATTTATGGTAATTCCTTGATTTTCTCCCAACTGCCTAGTAATCTTTATAACAAGGAAGTAGAAGCACAATGGGAATTCTGAACTGAAACAAAGCTACACATAAAAGTGCTTAAAATGTATCTGTTTGCCTTTGTTTCAATAGGAATCCAAAACAAAGTTAATCTGATCAACAAGGATCAATAGAAAAGTGAGTGAAGATTCGCATTTCTTTGAAGCTGGTAGAGGCAAGGAAATAATCCTTGCAAACAATGGAGGCCTTTAATTCACAGGCTCCAGCGCTGAAAGCCATTGTGAAGTGGGATTTGCTGCGTTCCAGGTTTTAATGTGAACTGTACAAGCAGGTGCAGTGGCCGAGGCAGAGCTACGCTTACTGTTGCCTCTCCTGGCAAAGGAAATGCATCAGGAATCCGGCCCCTGCTCTGATCATGGCAATGCTGCTGAAGCTGTTCCCCTGGCACATGGTTTCCTCCTTAGATATCTTTCCCTTTGGGCCATGGTGTCCTGAGGGGAGAACCAAACAAGTGGAGGCAAGTTCAACTAAAATCTGGAGGACAAAACTGCTTGTCAAAAAAAAAAAATCTCATCAAACCATAAAATGATGTGGACAGGAGCATTCCAGGAGCAGCTGTGGTACAGGATGCCTGGTTCTAAAGCAAAGGGCGCCTACTGCATCGCTAGCCACCACCCAGGGGATGCAAACTTTGGTGGCAGTGCCCCTGCCCACTGTGTCAGAAATGCTGTTCCTCCTAGTCTCAGACACACGGCCCCTTCTCATTCCTGACCTCAGAATGACAGATCACTAGGTGGAAACTCGGAGCCTGTATTAGTGCTGTGTGAATGGGTATTTCCTGTCAGTGGCTTCATCAGGCAGGGGTGGTAAGGGATGGACACTCCACACTGTCAACTGTAGAAGGGGAAGAGGAGAAATGGCTGTATGCAGGCTTCCAGAGCTCTGAGAATCCCTTCCATCCGTCACAATGAACATCGCTGCCGGGGATGCTGAAGCGGCAGGGGCTTGCTCTCTGAGTTCAGAGCACAGGACAGAGCTAGGACGACCCATGATGTGGAGAGATGCCACTACTATGGGCAACCCCAGCTCAGCTGACTCCCTCATCCATGGTCAGCCATGCCAGTGACCATGAAAAATGTTCAGGATGGAAAGCCATGTGCAGAGTCTCAGAGGACCATAGAAGCGGAGGCAGTATGAGTATCCACCAGACATTCAATCCGGGGCGGAGGATGGAGGGTGGAGGGGGTGAGGGAGGGAGGGCTGGTGAACCCGGAATTATGGTTGTAAAGGTTCAAGATGATGCTGTTGAAGGCTGCTGCTCTCCAGACTTCGCTCCTTCGCTGGGGGCTACTGAACACATAACCACCCTGCAGTTTTGTTTGCATTTGCTTTTGCCCATGTGATTTTAAATTGTGGCCATTTACAACTAGCACATCATAAACGACAAAGCAAGTGTTGGTTGCACTATTGCTTTTTATGAATTTTCTCATTAATTACACCAAGATTTTAGTGAGGTGTGCCAGCTCATCAATCTTGGAATGTTCTCTGGTTTCTGCACCTCCCATGGGCAGCTTCAACAGTTTTACATTTCCAGGCCCCAAAAGGCATCACTCAGGCTAAAAGGCCATGATGCCAAACTTAGATTTAATACCTGGTATTAAACATATGATAACCTTTTTCTTTCCCCTAAGAAAAGGGTCCCAGGCCCAAGTATCATCCTATCTGGCTTTTGTTCATAGCTCCCATGCCCCACCCTTCTTCCTGTATAAAAACCAACCATTCTGTACCACCCTAGAGAGAGCCCTTCTAGTAGCTAGATGGGGTGCTGCCCATATATGGATCACTTAATAGAGTCAATTAGGTCTGCACATGCAGTCAGGAGATTTTTATTTTTTTAACAGAGGTCACACATGTTGAGAACTGAAGTGGGTGCTACTTCACTTCCTCTACACCTTCAGAATGTCACACCTGTTCCGGCTCACCTGGCCACCCTTCAGTCTGAAGAATGACCCTAAACAACTCTTCCTTTGAGGCTCTTATGCTTGTTGTGGTCACACTGAACTCGTTTCCCCAAGGTGCCTCTGGGGTGAGTGACCATTCATTTTATCAGGGTCCTTGCCATTGTTTACCTGGTCCTGCCTCTCATGCATGCCTTTCACGGCAGTGCCTCCTTGGGTTATTTAAAGGACCTTGGACTCACAAGCAATGCTTCTTGTTTCACATGGAGCTTTCGGAATTTTTCTTCAACTGCTTCATCTCCCTCTTTACAATTGTCTCGGCCGTTTTGCATTCTCATCTGAGGCTAATGAGACACCGTTTGTGCTGTGATCTCCCTGTAAATAGGAGCTGCTTTGTGGGGCCCAGCCACTGCCTGTCCTGCTCACACAGGCAGCCTTTCTTCCTGCCCTTTAGGTTTGCATGTTAACCTCTCTGGGCGTCTCATGTGGTGTTCCAGTGCCTCTAGAGAGCTTCCAAGCTGACTCTATATTTTATTATTTTTTTAAAACTTTTCCTCCTTAGTCTGCTATTACACATCCTCCTCCTAGTTTTAAATCTGTCTGTTTGAAATTCATTGTTTCCATATTGCATCCAGGGTATCCCCAAGTGCTTCAAATATCAAACCTGATTTTGCCTTGGCCACAGATCCTAGTGGGACGCCAACGTCCTCTCAAGCCATTTCCTGGATCCAGGGCCTGAATAGCATTTGAATAGTAAGTGATGCATTAGATTCTCCTACAAGTCAGAATAATGGGTTGTTTTCTTAGTAGTCTTGTGAACACAGTGGTGGATTCTTTCCAGATTGGCTGATGATCAACCAGGGAAATGCATGAAAAGGCTGCAGTGTGCCCTTTGCTTTCTCTCCAGATGCACATTCCCCAGCTAACCGGGCCGGAGGCTGGCAGGAGAGCTGGGCTCTGTGGGGCCCTGGGCATGCCTACAATCCTCTGAGCTCACGCATGTGAGGAAGCCAGCCTGAATAGCTTGGGGGTGTTCAACCCTACAGGCAGCTTTGATCTGTGATGCAGGTGCCATCCCCACAACAAGGGGCTGTGTGAGGGCCAGAGGCTGGAGGTCCCATCTGAGTCTCACTCTGGCTTCTGACCCTTACATCAGGGCTGTGGGAGTGGCCATAAAGAGGCAGCACCTGTGTAGGTTCTGTGTAGATTCTGAGTCACAGTTCTCAGCTGACATATTCCAGACTTTTAAAAAATATATATTTTTATTGGTTTCAGAGAAGAAGGGAGAGAGAGAGAGAGAGAGAGAGAGAGAGAGAGAGAGAGAATGATGATGATGATGATGATGATGATGATGAGAGAATCATTGAGGATTGAGCCTGAAACCCAGGTATGTGCCTTGACTGGGAATCGCACCATGATCTCCTGATTCAAAGATTGACACTCAACCCTCAACCACTGAGTCACTCCAGCTGGGCATATTCCAGACTTTCTGTCTAGTGTGAATGACTTTCATCATTTCCCCAAAACACTCCACTTTTGCACATAAAGTCTGAACCCTTTGGATAACCCAGCACTGCAGAGAATTGAAATGGCTAAGAAATCTGCGGTGTTTTCTCTGAGCTGCCTGAGCCGACTGAGACAGCAGAGAGAACCGGGCAGGAGTGACTCTCAGAGGCCAGGGGTGTTTCCAGGAAAATAAGGGCAGAGGGAGCTGGGTGCTCAGAAGCACAGCACAGCGCCTGTGAGGGAGAACCGAGGGCTGAGCCTGCAGAGGGGAGAGACAGAGAAATCCCACAGGAAGACACTGATCCTGTTCCCACCCCCCACCCCTTCACCCCTGTTCCCTGCCTTTGAAGCTCAGCTCCTCCCCAGATCCTGCAAATCCAAACATGTCTGGGAGTAGGAGGGTGGCATCAGAGAGTGGGTGTAGGGGGTGGTCAGAGAGGGAAGGGGAGCTGCAGGAGGGTTGGCTGTGATGAAGGCAGCCAACCCCAGCATGGCTGCCTGCCCTGCCGTACTTCCTCCCTGGACACATGCGCCACGCCGGGAAGGATCTGCCTTCTCCTGACAAATGACCAAGGAGCCCAGAGGAGCTGCAGACTTTGCCAAGCATCTCAGAACTAGTCTACACACCACTCAAGGTGGGAACCAGGATGTCCCGACCTTGACCTCTCCCTGGCACCTAAGGAGAGTGCACTGCCCAGTGGTGAGTATGTGGTCTCCAGAGGCAGGGCGCACCTGACTCAGCACCTGGCTCTGCTCCCTGTTACCTGTTATCTCTGCCAGGATCGCAGCCTCCCTCTGCCTCAGCTGCCTCACCTGTGAAATGGACCCTCACAGAGTTCTGCTTAGTTGGGTTGATGTGAGAAGTAACTGAGCTAACACTGCAAACAGCTCAGAACAAAGCCTGCCCCATGGCCTTGAGGGCTCCAGGGGCTGTTAGCTTTTGTTATTATCACCAGTGGACACGGGCTGTTCCCAGGCCTGGGGGCAGGGGTGGTATTGGTAAGTGTTGGCATAGATGAAAGGGAAAGACTTTCTCTAGAAAAGATTAAATCGGACTATACAAATCAGATGTGTAAGCAGAAGAGCTCCTTTGGAAATGTGACTGACAGGAGGAAATGCAAATTCAACAAAACTATCAAGATGAAAACTTTCAGAGAAATGGAGGGACCACAGGCATTAGATGCTAGGAGCCCTCAGCATGGGCATTGCCCACCTCCTGTGGCTTAGTGGGGCCAAGCTGGCCTTGCTCTGGGCCTAGAATTCTATTCTGTAGGTTTTCTACCCAAGCCACACATGCTCCAATCCTTTGCCCATCGAAGACTTGGGGCAGATAAGACAATGAGTCCCTAATAGGGCATTTTTTCTAACACCTTCTCTTGTGCAGGGTTCTGTTGTTTGTTTTCAGAAATACAACGCTAATGTGATAACTAGATTAAGCAGACATGAAGGGGTTTTAAAGGCAAATTTTGTACAGTTCACTTATTCAGTTTTGGCTGTGCAAGTTTAATAAGCTGCCATCTGACTGTGCTCTTCAGAACCTCTATGACATCCTCAAAGTGTAGCAAATTGTATCTATATCCTGCGTGTTGCTCTTTTCACTCAAGTGTGACCAACTCTTGGTTTTGGGGCTTGGATCGCCAATACCTAAGTAAATGAGAAGAGATGTGGTTATCCAGGACTTCAGATCATTCCACTGGGGAGAAAAGAGGGACTGGGGGCTGCTTTAAGGTGGAGATTTCAAGGGCTTCCGAGGTGGGAATATTTTGCGTATTGCCCCTGCTTGCTGAGCAATTTGCCTAATTCCTGAAGACAGACTCCTGGCTGTCCGTCTGCCCTGCAGGCCCGGAGTCCCCGGCTGGGCTCTCGGGAAGACAGTCTATCAGCAGCCAGACGGGAGGAAAGAGATAATAATGACATGGCAAAATAAAAAATGTTATTTATCACAGCTCCAGTGTCACCAACCTGTTATTTTTATTGTTCTTTAGAATAATGGGATTTATTAAGGCCATTTGTCCTCCAGTCACATGGAAATGCTACGTGTGAATGATGGAGCACATGCCTGAATATTCAAAAAGCACAAACACTGAAAATGAGTTGCAGAACTCCTTTTCAAGTAGGAGCTGTCTTTCAAAACTTTAAAACGCTGCCCTCTTAAAAGGCCCAGACCATTCCTGTGATGTAGCAGTAACGGAGAAGTAGAAAATAAAACGGCTCAATTTGGGAAAATGTGAAAATTACATGACATTGGTGAAATCGCAGACACAACATAAAATGAAAACAGCTGTGGACACAAAACCCTGTGTAGACAGTGGAAGGCCATTTATCTTGGAAAGTCAAGGACAGAATTACCTGCCACGCTGACCGGCCTGTACTGGGGCAGCAGGTACAAACACAGGCCCCAGGTCCCAGTCCTGAGTCGCCAGTCACTTGAAATGCCATGGATGACTGAAGCGTGAGGTTGTGCTGATCCCAAAAATTTTGGGGAGTCTGCAGAGAGGCCTTGTGGTAGTATAAGAAACAGGGGTGCAAATAGCATGTGATATAATTATATGGTGTGGACTTCTGCCTGCGGTGCCCAAGAGATGGGACCAGCCCCAATGGCTGGCAGCTCAGGTAACTCACAACGTCTGAAATGTTTAAGGTAGGCTGATAAATGTATTGGTGCCAGTCACTTCTGCCTCTCAACCCCACAGGGGTCAGACAGAGATATCAAAACCTAAATCTCAATAGTGTTACCAAGCAGCAAGAGCCCCTCGTGTGGGCAGGCAATTCTCTCTCATCCTACCTTATTTGGGGTTCACCAGTGGACAAGTGACCAGAAATCAGTGGGGATGGGAGATGCCAGATGGCCAGTGATATGATCCTGGGGTCGGGGGGGACTTTGCAAAACTTTGCCCACGTAGCTGCCCATTGTCTGGAGCTACAGCATTGGGGCTGTTAGAGAATGTCAGAGTCCTACAGACGAACATCAAGCTGAAAATTATCTCCATGGGAGATGGAAATGCATTTAGAGGAGCTCCTCGGGATGAACCCATGAGCAGGCCTAGGTCTGCTTCTGAGAGAGCTAGAGCATGTCTGGTTGCCCGGAGAGGCCACTCTCTGCAACCCTAGGGACCTTGGCTGCGGAATGCCCGCAAGTCCCAATTAGAAGAAAAATACTGCCAGAGAGAAAATGCAAAATAAATATGACTGGCCCTACTTTAATAAAGTTTGATAGGAAGTTATTCTACATCCAGGAAGCTAGAGCCAATTTTCACATTATGGCTGGAAGACCAAAGGCAGGTCTAAGACTACAGGAGAACACAGTCCCCTAAGTTTGGCCCCTGGGTTAGTGGAACTGCTCCGTCAGGCAATTCACACAGAAGGCAATCCACCAGGGCTCCTAAGTGCCCAGGCTCCGAAGTGTCTTCCTTCCAGGCTCCTTACTAGGAAATGCTTGAGAAGATGATCCTGGTTCTCCAGGGCCACTGTCCAGGGTGTGGAGAAGAGATCTGAGTTCAGGCCTCACCCTCCTCCTCCGTCACCTGTCAGCTAGAATGGTGGTCCCAGAGGAGGCTGCAGTGAGACTGTGGGCAGAGAAGGGTGTGACAGGGATGGTCTTGAAGGTGGCAAGTCAGCAACATCTACTGTTACAGAAGACAACAGCTTTAGAGCAATGATTTATTTCCTTAAATTATAAATTATACATAACATATTTCAGCTTAGAGTTAAAGGGAGTGGTTATCATTTCCTAAAGTCTGAGTGAACATTAAAGGTTTTCCACAGAAAACTTACATAGTTGCACAGTAACCAACTCTGGAGGGTGCCACAAGGTCCTGACTCCACGTGATGGAGGGAGACACCTGTGCCATGTGACAGAGCAAGCATTTCAACATGGACCAGGCTTGCTGGGGTCCACTCTGTGAGCATCCTTGGCTACCTGCACCCACTTCATCTCCCATCCCTGGAATATGGTCCTCTCCTAAGGAGAAGAGAGATCATTTTATTAGTTCACACAAACACTCCATCCATGCTTTTGTTACGGCCCTCCAGTCCAGTTTAAGAACCCATTGTGGCCCTCGAGTCAAAAAGTTTGCCCACCCCTGTTCTAGCCTATGGGGTGCTGCTGGGGCAAGGCAGGGCCAGAGGGGTGCACATGAGTGTAGTTGGTGCGAGACTGGGTTTGTTAGAAGCTGCTTCAGGGAGGAGGAGGAGGAGCAGGCAGAGTGGGTTGAGGTCCTTGCCTCCTTTCACATGTTTGGAACCCACCTCAGATGGTCTGCCCCCGCCCCCCCTCCCGGCCCCCGCTTCCCCACTGCCTCCAACCACCCTTTGCAAGTGTTCCAATTTTCTGCCTGGCTGACAGCTCACCTGTGGTGTAGCTCTGGAACCCCATGACCATGCTCCTCCCCTCTCGTCCTCCTCTACCTTATCACACTCTAGGCTACTTTCTAGAACCAGGTGTTCCTGCCTGAGTGGGAAGCGATAATGGTGGGCTGGGGGTTCCTGGCCATGTTTCTGTATGAATGTTCTCTGTGGTTGTCTGATTCATACACACAGGAATGTACACATGATGAGACATACTGATCACACACACATGGATAGCAATGTAGGCATATCCTATATAATAAAAGGCTAATATGCAAATAGACCCAATGGGGGAACAACTGAACAACCAAAAAACCATTTGCTATGATGTGCACTGACAACCAGGGGATGCGTGCAGAACATGGTGGGTGTTGGCTGCATTGGAATGGTGGAGCAGGTGAGGTGGGGGGGGGGGCACCAGACCAAGGCAGGGTGCTGGTCTCTGTCATCAGTGTGAGCATCTGGTGGTTACTGAAAATTCTTTGCTCCCACTTGCTGCAGTCCCACCCGAAACTCAGACCTGCTGCTGGCACCGGAGCTGCAGCTTGCACCTGCTGCCAGTGCCCAGCGCCAGGCCCGATTGCTCGGTGCCGTCAGCATGGTGCAAGTGGCAGCTGCCAGCCCCAATTGCCCCTGAGGGCTTCTCCACCTCCCCCTGCTCCTGAGGGACAATCGGGACTGGCAGCTGCCTATTGAACCTGCTGCTGGCATCGGCCCCGCTCACACCTGCTGCTGGTGCTGGCCCCATTACTCCATGCCATCAGGGGGTGTGAGCAGGGCTGATGCCATCAGCATGTGGGAGCTGTGATAGCAGGTGTTGGGCTTCCGGCAGACAGGGGACTGGGGCCACTGTGGGAAGGGCGCAGAGGATGGGCCTAGACCCGCCCCTGTGCCCACCCCAGCCTCCTGGCCCACAGATCCTTTCAAGGTGCACAAATTCATGCCCTGGACCCCTTGTAGATGTATAAAGTTAAAGAACTTTCTCTTAACCCACTAAGGCTATTTTAAAAAAGATTTCAGAATTCAAGAATGGATGTAAAATCTTATCATTGTTTTCATGTGGTTTTCATCCTCCCCTCTAATCCACACACTTTTTGCATTTCTTCAATGAACCTAACCTGGTCACAATATATCATTCTTAGAACACTGCTGGATTAGGTTGCTAATATTCTCTGTAGAGTGTATATTGTGTTCATAAGAAAGAGTGATCTGGAAGCGTGTGTGTGTGTGTGTGTGTGTGTGTGTGTGTGTGTGTGTGTGTGTGTGTGTGTGTGTGTGTGTGATATGCAATCAGGTTTTATTTTGTGCATGCTTGTGTCCTAGAAGAAATCAGAGGTCACTTCCACCTAAAATGGTTTCCCCCCTATTTGATGCAATAGCAGGATGCACTGAGGAGAAAACACAGCTAGGGTGAGGGGGTCAGGTCTTGAACCTACCAACCTCAGGCTTTGACATTTAATCCAGGGCATCCTTAGGAATAGATTGACCTGAATCTATGCAGGACTTTTCTGGAATAAAGGTCAGAACAACACTTGCTCCATGATTCCTGAAGGAACCACGCACAGAGAAGTAAGCCCAATTCACAGGTGGCTTTTGCCAACAGTGCCACCTGCTTGACAAGCCTTTTTCCAGATTTCCTCAAGGTGTCCATGATGTGGCTCCTCTTGGTTTTAGTAAAAATGATACGAAATGTCTGCGAAGGAGAAGAGGCCCATGCTCTAGGAGACTCCTCCCCACATTTGTGGGTGCCAGGTGGGCTCCATGTGGGCATGGAAGCAAAGACTTTCCTCCTCACCACCCTGCAGCGTGACCACGCTTAGATCTAACCTGCTTCCATGCTGAGGGTTGGTGATTTTCCCGAGTGTTTCTTGTTCTTGTAACTAAAGGAGGTTAGTCCCTGTCTAGCCAATGCCTCCGCCTTGACTGCTGATGACTTCTCAGCCTTCTATCTGTGCCCATCATCCTGGGCTTTCTCTGTCCTGGGGGCCAAACACACTCTATGATGCACCTGCATTTCCTTTCACTGTGCTGTGTGCAAGCTGGTCTCACTCTATAGGACTCTCCCCTCTGAGCACAGATGGGTATGGAGTGGTTTAATATTTCTAACCCCTAGCACAGTTTTCAGACTGGGGAAGTACAGTACCAGATGCACATTTAATGAATGAATGAGAGAAGGCCCACAGCTCTGCCCAAGGCAGTCCTGGGAATTCAGAAAAGAGAGTCACGTGGAGGGCGATGCCAGCATCCATGCCACTTGCTTGCTTTCCAATAGTGTGGGCACAACCAAATTATAACCCATCACTTGGCTATCCAAAACATTTATGAGCTTGGAAGTATATCCGATTCCCAATACTGCTCTGAGTATTATTTTTATTAACTATGAAATGGTTATATAAACTCATTTACATCAGCAATTTATAAACTCCAAAGATACAGCAATGCTTTAGGGATGTCAGAAAAATGTTATTTACAAGTCACACTCCACTATAATTTATAGAGATCTACCCCCTGGGTTACTGGAATTGCATTGGAAAGTAAGGAGAGTGTTTCTAGATTCATCATTTGCATGTTTATTGGCATTTATCAGCAGACATGGTGCCACATATTTCCTGTGTCACCTCCCTGCCTGTGTTCCTTGCCACACTCCACAGTTGTGTGATGGACACTCCGCAAATCCCCACTATGTGCCAGGCACTGGCTTGGCCCAGATGCACAACTGAGAGGATCCTACACCTGCCTTCTAGGCTTCTGAATGCTAGAGCAGGCAGTGGGCAGGGAAGCACCAGCCACCTATGGTGAGTGCCCGTGGTTTCTTCACCTGTGTGAGTACACCCTCTGCCTCCATCCTCATCTTTGCCCCAGGGGATCATCAAAGACCAAGAGCTAACAGGCTGCCTTCGGGGATGGGCAGAGCAATGGACCCAGCAGGTGCCTGGACAGGTGGGATTTCCCCAGGCACCCTAATAGCCCCTGCAGCTTTGGTGGCTGGCCATCTCCCTGCTGACACTCCTTTATGCCCACTCTGTAGGTCAGATGCCAGGAATCAGCTGGCAGTCTTTGCTTCTGCCAGTTTGTGTCCTTAGCCCTGGACTGGATCTCCTCCCTCCAAAGAAATCAGTTTTCTCTTGAAGCCTGGCCAGGTTTGGGAAACCTCTGTGGTCTTGTTGGTTAGTGGGTCCAGGAAGCTGGAATATGACTTGCTTGCTCATGGCTGTGAGCCACTCAGTCTGATTTCTGAGTGGAGCTCACAGGGGGCTCCTAGTATGGGAAGGACTGTCAGCAGTGTGGCATCAGGTGTGTGTATGATGATAAGGAGATGGGTCAGGCCCAGCCCCCAGCCTCTGTACCTTCCTGCAAGCTGGGCTCCATGGCTGGTGCTGTGGTCTGGTTGACTTGTCACACTTATGGTAAGGTGGGTACTGGGCAAAGCTCCTTTTAGGCTCTTCAGGATCTGTCCTTGGAGACAATACTGCATTGCTAAAGTGGCTGCATGGCACCTATAGTAAAGGATGGTACCCAGAATAAACAGCACAGGCGCTTAAAGTCAGAGGGCCTCCTGGTAAAACACTGGGATGAAGAAACTTAGCCTTGAGAGTCGGCACCAGCTCAAGCTCTGAGCCACTTCAGAAGCCAGGCACCCACCATTGTGGCTGTGAGATGGATGCAGGACACAGGGAGGCTATCCCTCAGAGTAGCACCTTCATGTTTTATTACGTAGCTAAGGACATTCCTAGAGACTGTGAGGGATTTACCCACATAGGCCAAAATATATGTAGTGGGCTGAAGGGGAATCGTCTTGTCTCTTAAACCTCCTAATCACTTAATAGTGGTATATGATAAGAAAGATGATGTAATTAGCCAGAGTTCTATGAAACACTCCCTCCATTCCTCAAATGCCCCTTGAAGCATGCATGAGTTTCTTCTGCATCTGATGTCTGTATCAAGTTAAATGTGAGACTTTATTGGGAATTCTGCCCCAACATTAATAGCCAAGCACTTTGATACATTAGTGAGATCGAGAGACATCGGCGCTGCTCTCCCTCAGGACAGGCTTCATATGTGCAGGGGAGAAAACCCACATGACCACAGATCAGCAAGGACCTCTGAGTGCTGAGCCCCATGGTCAGACTCCATTTTTTTCTACGAAGTTGGGCAGGCGACTTGAAATGTCTGAGACTACTTTATTCACTGGGGAAAAGAGAGGTTGGGGTTCCATTTACATGGATGCCGGGGTTCCATTAAGTTGATCCTCCATTATAGGAATCTTAGTAATATACCCTGTCTGGGTCACTGGGCAGCTCTGAGTCATCACTGGGTCTGAAGTCACTGGGATAGGGTTGGGAAAGGGATTTACATGAGAAACATGGGCCTCGCTGGTGGAGCAACCATTCCAGGGAGGGATTCTGAAATGGAAAGACCTGGAAGCCAAGGAGAAAGATGGAATGGACTCAGTGAGTTGGAGGTTTTTCTTTGTACATCACAAGGCAACACACAGTCAAATGTAATAAGAGATTAAAGTTTAAAAATATATTCGTTTTATCTCTGACTTAGGTTTCTCCTTTGCTTAGAGGAGGCCCGGGCAGACCTCCACTCCACCTGCGCCCTGGATACATCCCTCTCCTGCCCAGATGTTACTTATCCTCCATATTTACCTTCTTTAAAACTCCCAGCATGAACAGAGCAGGTATTAGGGTTTTGCAAGGGAAGAATGAAGCCAGGAGGGAAGAAACTAATGTATTCTGACTTCGGGACCCCCTTCCCTTAGATACCATTTTGTTTGGAGAATACTTTGAAATCACTGATGATCAAATCCCTAATTTTATTATTTTACCTTCTTCCTGCTGTATCAACAATGAATTTACTGCTCAATAGTCAAACCCAGCCCACGGGAAAGTATAACTTGTAGCATATTCTTTGTACCCCAGGTAGAGTTTCCCATTGATCTTCCAACCAGAACCAACAGCTAAGTACATTTGCTTGAACTTCCCTTAATCAACATAAGCATGTTGACCTCTCATGGCAAGTTCTTGGTAAAGATGTGAGCAATGGAAGAAGAGGAGAATAGGGACACCTCAGTGACGGCGATGGCTGCACCATCACCAGCACCACAGTATAGCTGAGCTCTTGCGGGGCTGGGGCAGTGAGAACAGATGTGCCAGCAGCCATGCTGACTCAGGAGAACAGTGTGTGAGCTCTCCGTTGTGCACACTCAGACTGCTCTCCATTGTGCACACTCAGACTGCTCCTCCATTGTGCACACTCAGCCTCCTTCCCTTCCTATCCTGGAACTCCCTGGAGCCGGGCTCCTGCGCTGCCGACTGTTTCCTCTGGACCTCAGGACCGGAGCCCGGGTCTGTGTTCACTTTGCTCTAAATCTGTCTTCTCGTGCTGGAAACGGTCTGGTGTTCCTGTGGTCAGCCACTGGGATGGGCAGCTCCAGCCTCCTTTTCTGAACTCCTCACACCGTCTAGTGAATGAGCAACATGTATTTAGTAGAAAGTGGTGAAATTATGAAGGTAATGGGCCTGTGATAGGAACTCAATGAGGTAAGTTGAACGTGTGAGCAGAGGCTCAGTATACCACTCAGCCCGCAGAACACTTGCTAGTTAGAAAATGTTTCCCACACTGAGAAGCAGACAGGCAGAACGAAGCCTGAGGAGTAAGCATTGGATTAAGCAGGCCCTGCCTCCAGTGTGGGCTTCTCACCGGGCACACACCCCTCTCTGGAACCTTTACCCTGCTCGAGCCCCATGTGGAGACGCCTTGTGAGTTGGGCGGGATGTTTTAACAGTAAGCTCAGACATTGGGAGATCTCTGTATATAGATTAGAAAGGATATATACAAATGTTTATTGCATATTTTAAAAATCTCATTATATTTTCTACCTTAGTACTGTGGGCAAGGCCTGTTGCAAAATGCATTCAATATGTGAATAAGCATTTTTATAGAAAGATCCAATTCAGAGATCTTCTTCCCTGTCACTCCCAGTTCAGAGCTGGTCTGCCCATCACTTCCTTACTCAATCTGTGTGAATGGGAACTTTGGGTGCCCCGGCCTGACGTGTCTGTTTTCCCAGGACCCTATTATAACAAGAGAGGGCTGTGCTTCAGGTCTTCTCATCCAGATTCCTTCTCAGCTCAGGAGTGTCCTTGAACCTTCTGAGAAGCCACTGGGAAAGGCAATGGTCAGATGACACAGACATCACGATGCTCGTGGAAGCGTGCACGGTTCTTCACCAAGTGGCCGTGCCCTCCTGACTAACAGGATGGGCTGTAGGTGCCAAGCTCCAGCCAGGAGCCAAGCCCTGTCATCACACAGTCACACGGAAGATAAGCTTCAATACAAGGGCTCAATTTCACTTAATCTCTGCGGCATTGGGAAACCTGTGTTTTGAAAAACTTTGCCACTGTTTTCTTTTTGACGGAACTTCCTTTCGTTAATTCCTATCACATGCAGAATTTGACTCAGAAGGGCTAGAGCCAGCGCAGTTCAGTTTTCTTTGGAACCGAGCTCAGCCACTCCGTGTTATAAAACTTTGATCAGGCTGGAGATAACGCAGACCCACAGGGGAGGGGCTGTCACTGGTTTCAAGCTCTGGAGTACCCGCCTCACAACTGAAAAACACTGGTGAGAAGGACTGAGACGAAAGACATGAACCAATTTCCATGGAAAAGTTGGGCTAGTCTAATGAGATGAGATGAGGGTTTAGCCAATGCCCAGCCTCCCACCAGTTTTATGAAGTGTTTTTGGCTACATTTGGAGAAATTGGTCAGAATTTTGTCTTACTGATCATGGAATAAATATAAGTCTCTCTAAGGCATTCATATTGCATCAGACATGAGGCAAATATTGTCAAATAAAATACAGATTTTCTGTAGAATACATACAATTCTAGTTCTGATGCAAGAGGGGTGTTATATCCGTTCCTGCTAAAAACAGCATAGAAGGCCTAAGCGGAAGAACAGAGTGAGGATTGGAGTATTGATTCTTCTACTTGGTGTAGTGGTCACCATATCTGTGATCTAGAAACTTGAGTTCATCTCTCTGGGGCTCAGTCTCCACATTTGTAAAGTTAGAAAGTTAGGTTAGATGATCTAAGGTCCATTCAGCTTCTAGAAACCTTGACACATTTTGGTTTCAGCGTGAATTAGCGACCACCCTCCTCATGCACAACCTTCTCTAGAGTTGAGGATTCCAACATGCATATTGTAAACTCAACCCACTGAGCAGCCCCACTGAGCAGGTGATGCACCTGGGCAGGTGATAGAGCCGGGAGCTTCTGGAAGTGATGAACCACGTCAAAAGACTTGGGTTAGACTTGGTGGAGCATGTGTGGATGGGGGTAGACTTCCAGACTAGATTTAATAGAGCAGGAAATTAACCCAAGCCTGGGTAAGACACAGAGGCTCAGGGAGTGGATGGCGTTGGTATGACAGAGCACCTCCTCCGGAACCTTCTGGAGGCCCTGCCCTTCCAGGTCAGGAACTTTTGGATTTTAATTGGTAGACAAGGGTTTCTCAGCTTCAGCACTATCAATGATCTAGACTTTGTAATTCTTTGTGTGTGAGGCCTGTTCTATGCACTATAGAATGTTCAATAGAGCCTGGATTCTACCCATTAGATGCCAGTAGCAACCCTTTAGTTGTGACAACCAAAATATCCCCAGATATTTGGCCTGGGGGCTCAAGTCACTTGTATTGAAAACAGCTCTGGTAAATGAATGGTGTCTCCAAATTTCTTAATTATTCACCCCATGAGTGAAAAAAAAAATTGAGTCAATATACAGGGTGTCGCAAACATTGTATAAACATTTTT
>NW_006289813.1:9876402-9886497 GCF_000327345.1 Myotis davidii | reverse complement strand
TTCAAAGTATACTGGCAAGATAGTGAAAAGACAGCCTGCAAAATAGTAGAAAATACAGGGTGTCGCAAAAAATGTGTGAACTTTTTTTCTAATAGCTCAATTGATGTTTCTTTCTTTTCATGTTTAACCCATTGGAATTACTAAATATATATATATATTTGGGACACCTTTATGTATGTATTCTTGTCAATATAATATATATTGACACTGCTGTCAATATAATAATATTAAGGAAGCTCAATTTTTTTTTGCTCTTATTTCTTTTATCCTGTACCTCTGTTGGTCATTTTGCTCATCTCCTCAATTTTGGAGATGACTCTTAGGGGTTTAGTAGTAGTTATTTGGAAATAATCCAACACATCCATTTGTTTACACATGCTCTTTCAACAAGCATTTGTTTGGCACAACTCGAGTGCCTGGAACTGAACTGGGAATAGCAGGATGGAAGAACTGGGACATGTATTGGTGTGCTGCCTGCTTCCCAAGGAGCTCCAAACCAGATCATCTGTCTCATCCACACCACAGCCTGCCCGCTGGTCCACCTCTCCTCCTTCCTCACTCCTGTCCTCACTGACGTTTATAAGAAAGAGAGTGCCTTATGGAGATGCTGCCGCAAAGCCAGGGCCCCCAGTCTCTCCCAGCAGTGTCCCTGTGAACGCAGACCTGAGGATTCCTGGCAGTAGCTGCTGGGCAGGCAGACAGCAGGATGAGGAGGGGCAGAGGAATCTAACCACGGTGCTGGGCTCTCTCTGGTGCCTGCGGGTTTCTGGGTGGAACCTCTGGATATTTTTCATTCCTGTGCCCCTGACCATTCAGGCTTGTCCCCAGAAAAACAGGTACAATTGAAGTCTCTTTTGGAAAAAGACACCAAAGAAATAAAACATTAATTAAGTGCACTGGTTAGTTGTTAACTTCTATTTCAGCTGCTACTTTATGAAGAAAATCCTGAGGAAACCCTCAGGCCTTTAGTATTGACCTTCTGGGGTCAGTGGTTGCTCCCTTATTGAATAACCTGTGTGTAGCAAACTGAACTTGGCACTGGACACTACCCAGGGACCGGGTTGGTAGGTGGGGACAAGAGGACTGACTGAACCTCTTGGATACGAAATGGTGGAATATCTCACTCTCTAGAGAAGCCACCAGAGAACAGTTTTGGTATCATGGCCAAAAAGTAAAATGATTTAAAAGGCCTTTGCTGACACAACAAAATGACAAAGTGTGGCCTTTAGTCCGTGTGCTGGACCTGAGGCTTAGAAGGAGGAGGAAGAGGCAGAGGAGGAGGAGGACAAACAGAAAAGGAGGAAAAGGAGAAGGAGAAGGAGAAGGAAAAAGGGAAGGGGAAGGAAGAAGAGAAGGGGAAGGAGAAGGAAAAGGAAAAGAAGAAAAAAAGTAACTGGAATTTCTGTCTTGCTGGCTCTCCTGAAATCCCACCTGTCTGTGCTTTGGTGGGTTCAAGCTGCCACCTCCTCTGGGATTCTGCCCTGAGCCAAGATGCCCTGGGAGCTGATCTCCTTTGCCGACTGAAGTAAAAAGCAAGCTTTCCCTAGTTCACTGGCTGCCTGCATATCCTCTGTCTTTTTTTATTTCTTGCCATTGGAATATTTTTGTAAGTGAACAGCAGCTGCAGACAACTGTCTTTCTATAAAACGGAGTGAGGTTATTCAGTACAAATGGAATGAACCTGCTTTTTTTTCTGATCAAAGCAAAACTCTTTTGAAGTTTAGCTATTTGATAGAAAGTGCTTTTATAACAAGCTGATATATGAGTTAATAGGACATAAAGATATTTTATTAAACTGCAAACCATTATTAATATTGCAGTTCTGACTTGAAAGAAATATGTGGAATGACACCGGAAATTAATTAGATTATTTCATCATTCTTTTACATTACAAACTTTGATACACTTGCATAGATATATAGGTACATTGATGAACAGACACAAAGACAAACAGAATTTTAATGAGTGGAGAGCTTTTATCTACTAACACTTTGTGACTTAATTTTTTCTGTTTATTCTGCCTATTGATTCCAGTTGAAACCTGCTGTTTTAATGTTGTTATTGATATTCTCTCTGGGTTTTCTTCTAATTCTGGCATTGATATTACCTTGATCGGATTTAGTTTATTTGAATTGCCTGTAGGTTTTGGTCTCTGGAGTTTTTCCCTGCTTATAGACATGCAAAGATAAAACCTCTCTTTTTATCTAAAAATCCTTGAGAGACTCTGAAAGATAGAGTCGTTTTCTGAGAACATTAAAAAGCAAGAGAAAACAATCAAAAGGAATGTACTTCTCACCCAGTTTACTTGAGACTTCATTTTTCTACTCCCTACATCTCCTGACACCCACTGACTTCTAATCTCTGCACTTCCATTGCCTTTGCAAACTCTGTATGGAAAATGGTCTTGTCACAACCTTATAAGTGGCTCAGACTCAGTCACTGACTGGCTTGGAAGTGGCTAATTTTTGCAAAAGAAGATCATGCCTAAGGGATGCACAGTCTTTGAAAGGATGTTTATTTCATTAGGGAAGAAGCAAATTAATACAAATATTATTAATTTGAGCCATAGGAAACTGCCCTGCTTTAGGGCCAAATATAGGCTGTTTCATATGGTCCAACCCAATGTTCATAATTGCCTTCCCAAATGGGATATAAGTGAATGTTCTGTTACTTAAAGATGGGAGGCAGCAGGTATTAGTTGATTACAAAGGGAAGTAAGGAGTGTTCGGGAGGGTGGGGGTTAAATGTAGGTGGTACAATTGAACCATTTCTTAATGTAATTATTTTTTATACAAAATATGTCATAGATCCCTGAGGGGGGGGGAGGTGCAGTTAACAGTGACTTTCTAGGCACCATTGAACTGACCGATGGCTCCTTGATCCTAGTGTCTGCCGCCCCAGTGGGTCTTCATGCACTTCCACGGGAGCCCTGCCAGCTCCCTCACAGCTCTGCATGTCTGCTTTGTTATTTCAAAGGACTGTGTTTTTCTGTTTCCCCCGACATCTACCTCACTTTTGTAGTTATAGTTTTTGCCTTAGATAGTATTGAAAACTGGAACACTAATTAAAACTCTCAATGCTGTGAACAACGCAGTTACGCTGACATAGTGGGGGTCGTTAATGATCTTCCTACATTTCCAATATAATCAATCAATTGGTTCCTCTTTTCTGCAACTATCAGGGCTTTGAAATCCAGCGCTTTGCCTGCCTAGAATGTGCTGAAGGGAGGGTGGGGGCCTGCTTTGCCTACGGGAGAGGAGTCTGGTCCAGTCACCAGAGAGAGAAAGAATGACAGCGAGGAGCAGATTATAGACATCCTACTCTTGCCTGCACAGGTTTGTTTTCTGAGTAACCCTGGGGGCTCATATAATCTATTACTATCAACTCAACTTGATAAGCCATCCTATAAACCAGTAGCTCTCATTCTGGGAAGTCTTGCCTGGTTGTTCTCTCAGTCAGGAGAGGAGTCCACAGGTATTGCATTTTCTGGATAAAGCATATCTTTACCTAAGTGTCAAAGCATGAACAAAAATGACATCATTGAATGAAAATTTCTTCCCACATTTATTACTTTAATGTTTTCTTTTTTTAAAATATATTTTATTGATTTTTTACAGAGAGGAAGGGAGAGAGATAGAGAGTCAGAAACATCGATGAGAGAGAAACATCGACCAGCTGCCTCCTGCACATCTCCTACTGGGGATGTGCCCGCAACCCAGGTACATGCCCTTGACCGGAATCGAACTTGGGACTTTTCAGTCCGGAGGCCGACATTCTATCCACTGAGCCAAACCGGTTTTGGCAATGTTTTCTTAAAAATAGCAAACGCAACATAATTAAGAATTTCTTCTCCGAGTCATTCGCAGTCACGTGTCACTATTACCGTATTCTGCTGTAGCTGGCTGAGGCTCCAAGAGCCCCTGGGACATGTAATCTTCTAGGACCCTGGTAACAAATGACCCATACAATAGTGCATGGAATGTTGGATTGTATTGTCTTTCTGTTCTCTGCCTTGTGGCCTTCAGCAAAAGAACATCTAACATCAAAACCATTTCCAATTGTGCTATTATCAGCAGAGGACCCTAACATGGGTACCTCATGTGAAATATACTAAGAATACCAAGGCTCTCACTTGGCTCCTGACATACTCAGATAATTGGATGATTATTGAATAATTGAATATGTATATGTTCATGTAATTGTGATCTCCATTTAAGTTTCCTTTTATGTATCCTAACTATCATTTGCATGATGACGTTACTTATGTTCTTATTGTGTCTCCTGAACTCAGCACACTTGTAACATGGGTTTGAATAAGGAAAAACATACACACACCATTTAGGCCCTTGTTTGTGTGCTCTAACTTGGCACTGGTCATCCATCACATCTTGAACGTGGGATCACTACACAGCTGCCAGAGCCACAGCACAATACTGACTCTTTCTGTAGAAAGAACATTCTTGATGCAATAGCAGGAGGTGATCACTGAGCTATAGAAGTTCAGAAATTTTGACGCCTGCATATGAAGTCAAATGCTGACAGTTGGATGAAGAGCAGGTGGAGACCTGGAGGGTTAGTTGGAGTAACAATGAAGGTGGTGTAGCTGACAGCCATTCCAGTGGTTTCACTTCCCCACATTCCAGCCACCTGGCCCAAACAAGGTGGGCCTACCCCTCAGTGCTCCACCATGGTTCCAGCCCTGGTGAAAACCCACTATTCTGCATTTGTAGAGAGAGGATGCAGTACAGGACCTGGGTGGTTTGGGATGTTTTGAGAAAAATAGTCTAGTCCATCCACACTCAGTAAGGAGTTGGGCCTCAGATGAGTTGAAAGCCCCTCCCTTGGGGTAGGCTTCTTCAATTGCAGAACTGCTGCTACACCTTGCTCTGGATATGATAAACTGTGGAGGGGGTATAAATTATCTTTTTAAGTTAGTAGGGGTCATTTCTTGAACCAAGCAGACTAAAAGTAGGCATGTGAACTAATTATTCAATAACAATGAAAATGTGATCTCCTTTACGTAGCTTGGAGCTGGCTACGGGGTTTTAAACAGACAGGGTCCGTGAAATGGGACTCCTCGTCTGAAGTGCTGAGGATGTACTAGTACAAGCTTTTTTTTAAAATATATATTTTATTGATTTTTTTTTTTTACAGAGATGAAGGGAGAGGGATAGAGAGTTAGAAACATTGATGAGAGAGAAACATCGATCAGCTGCTTTCTGCACACTCCCTACTGGGGATGTGCCCGCAACCAAGGTACATGCCCTTGACCGGAATCGAACCTGGGACACTTGAGTCTGCAGGCCGATGCTCTATCCACTGAGCAAAACCAGTTAGCCAAACAAGTTTTTGACTTGTCTTTTGGATGGTGAGCCAGGTTTATGGGTGAGGTTTCCATTTATGGGGAAACTGGATTTCTCATTTCCCCCTATTATATAGCAAATATTTCATCATCATGTAAAGTTTACCTTAAAAAGCTATGTGCTTCTAATAACATAATTTTTATTGTGTACTATATGTTTAAATCAACACCATATGTTCAAAATGCAACAAAATCAATTATACTTATATGCTTGTGTTCCTCCTTACAAATTACTGGTCAAATACTGTTTGCTATTTAATATAACCATTATGAAAGCGTCATTCAAAAACAGCCTTATATAACTGTGCCTTAGAAAGACAGGATAACTATGAAAGCCCCCATAATTAATGCCCCAGTGTCATGAATACATGGTTACAAACAGATTCTAAGGGGCTGAACAGTGGCCCATCTCTTCACATATTTTACATTTCTGTATCACTTGCCATTTTCTAGAATTTGGATGTACCGTCCTAGGTAGTAAGTGTGCTGCACCACCTATTTGTCTGCTTACATGTGCCACCCAGTGCTGCCTGACTGATGCTGACAGGGAAGCTCTGTGCTACTTATATGGTGTCCGGAAGAGGTTGTACGCACACTGCTCAACCTCATGGAAGGAAGTGTGTGTACCCGTTTGTGTGGGAGGTTCATTTTGCATATAGACTCCTGTGGGAACAAAGAACTGGTCTTGGAAACCAACAAGGAAATTTCCAGATACTCAGGTCTTGGCCAGCAGCTGGGTGGCAACATGGGGCCCTGTTCAGAGGTGAGAGCTGGCATCTGTGTGGGGTTGTCCTTGTGGCAAATTGCAGGGGCACTGTGAGCATTAGGCCAGAATGCAGCACCTTCGGTTTGTGTCTGGGTGGATAACCTGGCTGCATTTTAAAGCGTGAATTAAGGATACTGTGTGAGGTGGGCGAGCCAGGATTCCAAGACCGGTTATGGGGGAGCCATGAGACTGATCCTTCTGCTTCTACACAGAGAAGGACTCTGGGATTTTGGACAAATGATCATAGCTATAGAATGTGGAAAGAGTTTTAGAAAAGGAAACATTAACATTCTTTACAGAAATGAAGAGGAAGGAGAAGAAGCATGCTTAACAAAACTTCTGTGCATACCCACATCCCACACGCCCACCACAACACTCAACAGTTTATAACTCTAACTCCATGAAATCCAAGCCACAGGGCTGTGTGAGGAGTTACCTAAATAAAATAAGTGAGTTCAGTGCAGATAACGTTCTGAATTTGTACAACAAGGAAAGAGCCCCAAACTGAACTCCTCTCATGCATCATATTCCACCACTGAAAGATATGCAATCTTTGGATTAAAAAAAAAAAGAAAAAAATTTAGCTTCCAAAGTTTTCATTTCAATCTCATAAGCCCCAGACATATTCAAAAATAGCAACAATGAAGAGATGGACACAATATTATCAGGCAATCTTATTATGGGAAAACTCAGTCAGTATGGTGCCTGAATTTACTTGGGTCAAAGATTTGGAAATAGCAACTAGGATTCATAATAATGACACTGAGTTTCCTTACCTGTCACAGAAAATGGAACCCTCATAGCAGCTGGGTGTACACATTTTATCAGATGACACCAGAGGCAGCCAAGTTGGCATGATCCTTCGGAGAGTTGCTTTTCTCCCGGGTCAAGGGAAGGCAGTGTTTGCAGCGCTGCTAATAGTTAGACTGGAAATTTAAGACGTTAAACAGCCCCGTGTAGTCAATGACATTTTACAATGGGGCAAATTAACAAGTAAAGCTTTGAGGGAGCTAATCTACCTCACATGAGTAAGCACTTATGGCCGCACAACCGCTTGTCGGCTGTTGGATCGGTTCCTTATGTTTTGCTTAATAAGATCAAGGTGAAGGCATAAGGGGGACTCCGGGTAATGAGAGACCATGCCCATCATCTCCACAGGCTCGCAGGTCATGCACCTGAGCCGGCTCACTCTGGGCTTCTGTTAGGAGTGGACAGGGAAGAGAAAGGAGGCTGAGGATACTCAGCCCTGCATTTCCTGGGCCCATGTTAATTTTCCTTTCACTCTAACGGTGTGTGGTGCCCACTAATGTGGAATTCATGATGCCCTACGTGGGCCGTGCTGACGATTACTTTTGAACCACCGAAGATGCTTCAGCATAAAACTGCTACAAGGAATGTCTCCCTGACTGAGGGACAGGTGTTCCTGATACAGCAGCCGGACGGTTAATGTTAAGTGTCAACTGGACTGGATCACAGGGTGCCTGGATACTTGGTGAAACATTACCTCTGGGTGTTTCCAGATGAGATTAATGTTTGAATCCATAGACAGGGGAAAGCAGACGGCCTCTCAAATGTAGGAAGGCCTCCTCCAACCCACTGAGGGCCTGAGGGAGACAGAAAGGCAGAGGAAGGGTGAAGCTGCTCTCTCTGCCTGACTGTTGAGCTGGGACATCTTGGTCTTCAGCCCTCGAATGTGTACTTTCATCAACCACCTCCTGTTCTCTGAGCTGCACCATTGGCTCTCCTCTGTCTTCAGCTTGCAAGTGGCAGGTCTGGGGCCCCTCAGCTTTTATAATCATGTGAGTCAATCTATACTAATAATAGCCTAGTGGTTGGTCGTCACATCCTCATGCGTCATGCCCTAATGTCGTCACAAGATGGCCGTCACAAGATGGCTGTGTCACAGCAGAGGCAGGGCCTGGTGGAGGAGGTGGGTCGCTGCAGGGGAAGGCAGTTGTGGGTGATCAGGCCAATAGGGGAAGGAACTTATGGGCAATCAGGCCGGCAGGGGAGGGCAGTTGGGGGTGATCAGGCTGGTATAGGAGGGCATTTGGAGGAAATCAGGCCAGCAGGTGAGCAATTAGGCATCAATCTGTCCAGCAGGGGAGTGGTTAGGGGGCCATCAGGCTGGCAGGCAGAAGCAATTAGGGGCAATCAGGCAGGCAAGTGGTTAGGAACCATTGGTCTTGGATTATGAGAGGGATTGGGCCTAAACTGGCAGTCAGACATCCCCAAGGGGTCCCAGATTGGAGAGGGTGCAGGCCAGGCTGAGGGACACCCTCCCTCCCCATGCATGAATTTTGTGCACTGGGCCTCTAGTTCTTTATAATAAACCTCCAATAAATTGGTAAGTCTTAAGAACTCTGGATAAGCTGGTAAATTAATATGTAGTAGTGCCAGTATATATACGCTGAGTGGCCAGATTATTATGACCACCTGAAGTTTGTAGGCAAATTAGCCATACACTGCATCATATGGGATATGGAAGCTGAAGACCTGTTCGAACACCTTTGCTGTCTGCAGTTACCAAGATAAAACTGCAATCCACCAATTCGCACAGGAACACAAGGATTGGACAGTCGAGCATTGGAAAAAAGTCATGTGGTCAGATGAATCAAGTTTCCAGTTGCATCATGCAGGAAGAAAGGTCCACAAGACTTCCATAAAAGAATACATAAATTATACATAAAGCTTTGTAGAAATATAAAGTTTGGTTAGAAACTATTTTCCAAAATTGTCAACATTGATTTGATACACACCTTTTTGCTTGTAAATGCAATTATGTCAATTATCCAATGTATGTAGAACTTCTATTTGAAATACTCAGATACTGGTAATCTGTTACTAAAAATATTGGGTGTTGGTAACTCCAAATGGGTTGTGCAAAGTACTAAGAATTTTTCATGTGCATACATGTGGTTAAATTATCATAAGAATACTGTGCGGTAGGTGCTGTGGTCATTGCCATTTACAGTTGAGAATGCTGAGGTTATCAAGTGTGGGAACTTGACTGAGGCCTCACAGTAAGTAATCCCAGAGCCACATTCCCAACTCCTTCCTACAGTGGGAGCTAATGTGTTTCAAATTAGATGCTTACATTTTTATAAACTTGTGCTGGCTCTTCCCCAAATATCTGATGGTGTCTCATTGTGCTCTACTGAAGTGAGTAGAAAATAAAGATAAAACCCAAAACTGGAGGAATTTTAAGACAGCTATGAAAACTCTCTGTGAAATCTGAATCTGACTTTCTCCTGAGGATGGAGCAATAGCCAGACCAAGCCCATGACCTTCCTCAGAGCTCACACACAACTGCAGTGGAGCAGGCAGAGGCTCAGGGATACCGGCATTTCCACCTTCTCGCCTTTACCATTCACCTAACACATTATTCAAAACGAGGACAAATCTCTCTCACTTTAGGGCAACTTTAGGTTAAAGCATAGGGGTGTGTATTCAGTAACATACTTTTAAAAATTCATATATCCATAACCCCTGTGCATGTTGACAAAATTCCACTTGGAGGGACATTGGTGATGTAGTTTGAGAGTTCAGAGCTCTCATGTCCTGGAGCTCCAGGAGCTCTCTGGGTAGTGGTGGTGGTGGTGGTGGTGGTGGGGCTTCCTTCACCCTCAGGGGTCATCCACAAACAGCCCAGTCACACCCAGGCTCCTCTGGGTCTCTATGCACAGGTTTGTCTATTTCCTCTGCCTTGGCCCTCCGTATTCATAATGCCCGTTCCTCACTCCCAGTGTCCACCGTCTTCCCAGCAAGCAGGGCTGAGCTACCAGGTGGGCATGGAAGAGTAGAGAGATGAACTCATCTTTTTATCCTGCAAAGCAGAAATTATCTTTTCTCGGCAGGGGCCAGATTTCAATATGATAGTAATAGATTTTCTTTCTTTCTTCCTTCCTTCCTTCCTTTCTTTCTTTCTTTCTTTCTTTCTTTCTTTCTTTCTTTCTTTCTTTCTTTC
>NW_006289813.1:9872414-9876357 GCF_000327345.1 Myotis davidii | reverse complement strand
TTTCTTCCTTCCTTCCTTCCTTCCTTCCTTCCTTCCTTCCTTCCTTTCTCTCTCTCTCTCTCAATCTCTCTCTCTCTCTCTCTCTCTCTCTCTCTCTCTCTCTGTATATCTTTAAGGTAAACTGTCTGGAGGAGAAGGCATGAGGTAATATACATAGATAAGTGAAGGCCCACCACACCAACTGAGGTGGAGTATGTTTGTGATGTGAGTAAATGGGGAGAAAGGAACCTACCTATGTCCCTGGGATCCTGCACTGGGTCAATATTATCAGTCCCGTATCACAATACAAACGTAGCCTTCAAAGTTGGGCAAACAGCCATAAGTCACCATGAACTAATTACAGCAGAATATGTGATTGGACAGGATTATATATAAAATGTGATGTTAACTCTCAAGGCTTAAAACTTCAGAGAAAAGAGGGTATGGGGTTGGGCTGGACATGTGGGAATGGGTTCTGGAAAAGGGAGAGTGTGGGTTGGGCTGTGAAGTGTGAACAGGAGAGGAGATGGGCACAGCCTTAGCCAAGGGGAAGATGGAGGCTCTGCATTGTGGGGTCTGCCCCTGCATCTTGGCTCTGTCCCCACTAAGGATGTTGATTGTGTCTCTGAGCATCGTTTTCTGGATGGTTTTGGGTGAGCATGTTAGCAAGTATCTTGCAGGGCTGGAGTGGGAATGAACAGTAATAAGTGCTAAATGAACTAAGTATTCAATAAAAACACACCATACACATTATTAATAGTAGAACAGGAATTTCCAGGTGTGTCAAGGACAAAATTCTGATGATAACAGAGGATCAAACCCTGAGGAGAATAACAGACAAGAGGAGTAGAAGAAGAAGAAACAGTCATGGTCAGTGAGTGACAAAGTCCCAAGTCTCCTGGAAAGACAGAGCTGTGTCCACTGAGGTCCGAGCTGGCTGGCTGCCTACTCTGGGATGGAGCAGGGGATCTCTCAGCACCCTCCCTGCCATCCCCATCTTGCTCAGCAGAAATGCACAGTGCAGGTACACAGTGACATCCGGTGAGGTCAGGGTCTCCATGGTTGTCCTCTACGTGTGGAACATACCAGACTCCAATCCTGTTACTCTCTACTTATTTTTTATACCTATTTTTTTTTTAACTCTAAAAGACTTTATTTCTGAGCTACTCTTCTCTCTTTCAAATGCCCTTCTGAGCACAATCAATTCTGTTTCTGGAGTAGGATTTTCAAGCATCTATTTTTTGGCCTTTAAAATCCACTGAAATGTATCTTAGGTGGGGGGAGACCCAGCAGCATAATGAGGCTGAGTAGGCAATGGGAGGACGGTGCAGAAAGCCAGGAAAAGATGTAATGGGAGGGCTTTTCAGAGTGCAGCTGACTTAGGGAAAGCCATGCTTCCTTCTTGGGTGCCCTTCCGCTTTATCCACAGTATTTCTCTCCAGTTTAAACCTCGGCCTCTCGGGGAGCCTGCCCAGCTGGCTTCCTTGGGTCAGCTGCTCCCACAATAAGCCCGATGGGCCTTTGCCATGAGCTTCTGGTGCTCTTGCCCTGGCTGTCAGGGAGGAGGGCTTGGTCCTAGCCTCCTTCACACTGGGTGGGTTCCCTTTTCTTTTTTGATTTAGGTGAAAGCAAGAGAACACTCCCCACCTGCTCTCATGTAAACAGGAGACCCTCCCCATCTACCAAGAGTGGTTCCCATGGGCCCAGCAGGACACCGCGTCTGCCTGCACACACACACACACACACACTCGCATGCATGCAGGACCTGGCTCTTCCTGCATTGCTGCCTGGTCAGGGGACCACGCAGCACTGGAGTCCAGGAACACACTGCTGTTCTGAGTAGGAGCGCTCTTCAGGTTCCATAACCCTCATCTCCATGGCACCCATGGTTTTGTTCTTGAATCCGATGTGTAGATTCCATATAACTGGAAGGTGGATCCTTAAAGTGACTCCTTGGTCTATCCAACCACAGGACACACATGCCCCTCTGTTTGATGGAAAGCTCAAAGGGCCAGAAGTGACTCTTCCTGGCACTGGCTGCTGATTCTCAGTGTGGTTGCAGTTGGCATCCAAGCACAGACACTAACACACCCTGAATTTCTCTGGTTTGAGGGCCATGGTTATTACATTTTTAAAGAAATGGGATAGATTTACCTTCCCAGCCATCAGAAATAGGCCTGATTATTTTATATTTCTTGCAACAGCTCCATCGTCAGGTGTTAGCTGTGACGTCTCAGTCAGTGGAAGATCCCTTCTATAAGGAATAGTCTACACTGCACATTATTCTGAGTATGAGACTCCAGAAATCGCTGGGTAGGACCTGCACTGGACAGGTCGCAGGCTCAAGTACAGACAAGGTTGTGAAGGCATCAGAGACATACAGGAGCTTTGCCAGAATCGTGGCTCCATCTCAGGGACCAGATGGTCCACCTGCGACTGGAATATTCTGCTATTGAGCTTGTATAAGGGAATCATATCTGTTGCTGTCTTGCAGAGGTGAAGCGACCAGGAACTTTTATCTTATGGGAAGGTGAAGTTCATCTGAACCCAGAGGAGAAGGAGGCCTTCCCAGGCCAGGGCAGTGGTGTACCTCATACGATCACGTGATTGCAGGGCCTCCGTCTGCCCAACTGTAGCACACGGCACCATGCTCTGTGATTCTCTGGGTAGGGCATGTGAGCCCCTCACCGGTCCCAGCAAACTTGGTAGACACTCAGTTAGTGTTCACGAGATGAGATCTGAGCAAGTCATGAGCATGTAAACTTTTGGTAAAAAAAAAACTTTTCCAAAAACAGCACACCAGGAAAATGCCACCTGGCACTGCTGGTCTTCAGCGGTTGACAGAAGATTAGCTGAGCAAGAGCCTCAGTGGTCTATGGCCTCTTCATGCTAGTATCAGAGGCATGCACGGACAAGGCAGCTGGGTACGAAATCGCATGGAGGAAATCGCACAATCCCCCCTTCAGTGAGCAGCCTCAATGGCAAAGCTCACTGTCATTTAAGCATCCCTAAGAACATATCCTTTTCCTGGAGTGCTGGAGGAGAATCGGCTGATGTGCTTCAAAGATGGTGTCGAGCAGCCTGCCACATACTGATTTACCTTATTCTTTTCAATTTAGGGCATTTTCCTTCTCCAGGTGGCTCCAGCTCCCATGGCTGCATGCAGGCACTGGCTCAGCACGCGGCTGAGAGGACGCTGAATTTCGCATTCCTGTCACTGCCACCCAGGTCATATCTGTTAGTGCTGGAGGTTGTTAGGACATTATCAGCCCCTGATGCCTCTCCAGCTGCGAGACTAATTTGGATTCAGGGAGGAAACATGGACTGATCTCGCCTGGGCCATCCACCACCGGGCCTCAGAGCGGCTGTGCTCTCTGGGCTGTTAGAGCCAGGGGGACAGAAGGGCTCACTCATGCAGCTCAGAATGACAAAACAAGGGGTTAAAACCCAGGCAGAACTCAATGCCGGCCCCAGGAAAAATGGCAGCACCATTATCATTCAATAACCAATTTACAGAGCTAAATTTTAAGTTTAAATTAGACATGTATGAACAGTACATTGTGTCATTTATAATTCATGATGAATTGTAAATTATTCTAATGGACTTTCCTATTCCATTTATATTCTAAGTGTCCAGACTGGAGCACAGAAACAAATTCTCTGTGTAGCTGCCGATCACATCCTATTATTGTGGGTGTTTTCCTCTTCCTTGCACAAACTCTGTGGTAATGAAGACTCAGGAATTGTGGAGAGAGGATAGAGTGATCCACATCATACCTTCCCCCGCCAGATACATTTTGATCCTTTTCCCCTCTATTATTTTTATATGGGAGAAACTAAATGGAGAAATGTGCGATTGAGCATATGTGGAAATTAATGGAGGTGTGATTCAAAGTGTCTGAGTTCTTAGCTCTCTGGGCATCCTCCTCCTCCTCCTTCACCATGTGTCTGTGATGAGCAGAGC
>NW_006289813.1:9839914-9867414 GCF_000327345.1 Myotis davidii | reverse complement strand
CATCTTTCCCTTCCTCTCTTTCCCACAGACTCTTTCTCAGTTGGTCACTCAGAAGCATTTTTTGACTCCTCTCCCCTACCTTCTTTACACTGGCTGTCATCACCAGCATGCTGAGGGGCCTGCCTCCAGGACTGGACTCCAGCTCTTCCTTTTGAGCTGAGAGCTCTTCCATCTTATCTTCCCCAATTGATACCCACCCCAAGTCTCCTCTTACATCTGGAGGCCCACAGGCTCCTCAGTCCTTGTCATCTTAGGCACACCTACCCAGTGTGCCTACCTACCTAGTACTATTTATTCCTTCTGATCAATGTTAATCAAGCACAGCAACCACACAGCCACCCATTAGGGCATGGGGCACAGTCACTTTTTCCCCGTCATATTCATCACCTCTGTTTGCCTTGGTAGGGATGAACTGATGACAGACTAGAAACTTTTGATTGCTCTGGGTATTATTACACACATCCAGTAATAGATTTCTTTCTTCTCACTAAAGTATCAACTTTGCACATTTAAAGCCTGATGTAACAATCCTCGCCATACAAGAGCTATCTCATTGTCTGTTTTCCCAGTGCAGCGTTACAAAGGGTCATGCTTGGTGTGTGTGTGTGTGTGTGTGTGTGTGTGTGTGTGTGTGTGAATTTGCACATCCAATACAACTCTAAGGACAGTCCTATAAAAATATTCTGGCTTTATTTTTATTTACAGTAAAGATACTTTAAACACACACACAATATTAGAAGTGTAGACACCATTATAAGGCATATGAATGCAAGCATTAAATGGGAATATTTTAATATTATTACTACATAGTGCCTTATTCTGTTAATTATTGTCTTGAATTTGTGTTTTTCTTTCCAATTTTTACTGACTAGTGACTAGTCCCATGACAGAGACCTTAATGTGCCCTCATTGGAAGGATACCTATTTGTTACGAAGATACAATATCATATACAAGGGAGTCCACTAATGCCACATCTGGTAGACCAGCTGGCCAGCAAGAGAACCTTAGGTGAGGGTCTTACCTATGGTGGATTCAGCTTTCTCATCTGCCACATAGAGATGCCAATCCAAATTTTCTGTGTGTAGCCTATGGACCTGACTTTTGTAACAGCACCTGGATGAAGTAAGGGCTGAGCAAGTGTAACTATGATGAGTAGGCTTATATTTTCTATAGTGCATTTTTTTTTGCACAGAGTAGGAGGTCATAGAAATTCATTGCTTAACTACTTTAACTTTTCATGAATGTTTAGTTAATTCCTACAGATCCACAGCACACTATGACTACCACTAACAGTCATGCTAATAGTGGTGCCAAATGCCAGGCCCTGTGCTCACTGTGTTACGAACACTGTGGTTGATCTAAGCTGGGCTTGGACATAGCTTGGCTGCTGTCCAGTCTGGATGAGTCAGGAGGAGTGCAGGTGAACTAGGCTCCTGGCCTACAGGCTGCTAAGAGCCTGAGCTCACAGGCACGCTTTATGTCCTGTGGTTCATTTCTTTGTGAGACATATGGTGTGATTCCCAGCTGTGACCAGGAGAGAAATTACTCAATTGGGGTAAGCTACTTAACCTCTCTGTCCCTCAGTTTCTTTATTCTCAAGATGGGACAATAACACTTACATGCATGGTATTGGGAGGGTTAAATAAATTCAAACGCACAATACTATTTTATCAGCATATTTTAAGTGCTAGATAAATATTAATTTTCTTCTAAGTAGTAATAATAATGTAGTGGTTAATTATTAAATCCTGTAATGCTTGTCCTAAAAGATCTATGTTAAAATGCACATAGAAGAAAACGTAAAATAGGGAGACAAATGGTCACATACCTGGATTTACGTTCCATCAGTCAGCATGGAGGTTCCTGCTCAGACTGAAGGGGCAGTGAGGGCAGGAAGCTGACCAACTTCGATACCACGCGATACTGTGGATAAAGCCGAATACGCTGCACAGTGTCTGCCCCAAATAAAAAACCAATCCAAGACCCAAGATGTGTTTTGTTAAGCTTTTATAATTTAACTAAAAACTTAGAAAGAATGTCTAGTTTTTTGAATGATTTTTTCCTCCATGACTTGTCATGAAGCATTAAAACACCCCTGGCCACCATACTTGGGATGCTGTCAATACGCCATCCCAAAGGCTCTTGGGAACCCGGGTTTGCTGTGACAGTGTTCGAAGGCAGAGCTGACTAGTTCTGAGTAAACATGGAGTCTTTTCTGTTGCTAAGCTGGGTTTCCAATCCATTTGACAGCTAAGGACAGAATGTATTTTAGTTTTAGAATTTGGAAACCATGGATGCTGTGATAACAAAAATTAAAATAGCAGTGTTTATGTCACAGCCTCCTCTGTGGTTCCTCAGCATATTCTACTGTAGTAAGTCACTCAGCATGCACCCACTGTCGTTGGTGTCCAAGTAGGTTTTTAGAAACACTTAACTTGTTTAATATTGACAATTAGACTATAACTGCCGATGAGAATGGTGTGTTTTAAATTAACATGCCATATAAACAGCTTATGCAATATTTAAACAGGTTCATATGTAAGTAGTTATTGGTTAAATTTCATGTTGTAATGCACACTTTCAATAAAATTGGATATGCCCTGCTGAAAAGGAATGGCTAGATTTTTATAATTAACTATTTACTAAAAAATGTTGCATGTTCAAATGATCAATAAGAAATCTCATATTGTAGAGTGTAAATCATGTGAGATTTTTTTCTGTTCACTTTCAGAAATTTAATAAATGCTGAGCAGCCAGATGATGAACACCCAGAATAATGCCACGATGAAATAAAACATCGTCTCTTTTTGTCCTAATAATGTAAACATCTATTTTAGAATTCATATCAAGATTTAAAAGAATGTTTCTAACCAAGTCATGATGAATTCGTTGAATTAAAAAATACCAGAATAGGCAACCAATTGCCAAAGCAAATTGGATAGTTTTTGGAAAGAACCATTCAAATTTCTATTTGAATTTGTGGGATCAGAAAAATAATGCCGACTGTGAAGGGTTCCAACAGCTGGGTTTGCCAAAGCCCTTCTTGAGCCTTAGCCATGATTATTCCAGGAAATCAGGGCCCATGTGTCTTTGAATCGAAGTCCAACAAAGATGGGTACCTGATCCAGAGACTTGTTCCCAGGAAGAGGAAGTTGGATATATCTCATTCACATTTCAAGTCATATGGATAAAGCACTGCTTAGTAGTTGTCTCGCCTACCACATGTAAATCATCTACTTCAGATGTTTTATGAACTTGGATCACTGATACCCAGTGATTGGAACAATAAAAGAATAAGGATTATTTTAAATTCATTTGGATGGGAAAAATATTTTACTCAATAACTCAATAACTTTTTGCTCCCAAGGTAGTACAATACATACATACATAATACATAATACATAATGCATACACATGTATACACATACATAAACTATCCACATGTGAGTTTTTCTCTGGTGTCCAAAATAGATAAATATCAGTATATAATTTTCCTACATCTTTTTGTAAAAAAATAGGTATCATATTTTCTAAATAAACCTTGCTTTCATCTTTAAGTTTAAAATAATATTTTTATATTTTTAATTTATAAGAACCCATTATTTTTTAAAGTAAACATTTAAGTGTTTTTTTTCAGAATTTATTGTTAGCTTTTTCCTCTCATATTAATGTTGTTACTTATATCTTCTTTCTATATATATATCTAATAGGTAAAAATGTGTAGCCTAAGGTGCCTGTCTGGCAGTTTATTTCCTTTTCCTTTGCAATTAAGTTAAATTAATTTACTTCTAAATCTATATTGTCTGCCTCATGTGTAGTCTCTCAAACTATTGGCTAGAAGATGGCAAACAAAATCTGGCTTACACTGAGGTTTCGATACATCAATCAATAGTGAGCATTTCTGAAATTCAAGGTGGATGCCAGTATGGTAAAAACCATCTCAATGGTAGACCAACAGATACCAGCAGATTTGCTCCTGAAGGCTAGCCCCTTATTGCGGAATATGTACTCCAGTGGCTTACCTTTCAAAGCCATGCCAACAGCCCTTAGTGTGCAAGGCCCAGTGCTCCCACTGGAAATGCTAGGGTGACAGATGTCTCACAGAGAAGGGTCAGCTTTGTAGCCTGGTCTCACATTATGTTTAAGGTTAACAGAAGTGATAAATGCATATAATTAAATTTGCCCGGAAACATAATTAAGAGACATTGCTTGAGAACTGTTCAGTAAAGATCGTCTTTTAATTGCTATCTTGCTAGGAGAGACCAGAGTGAATGAGGTTGTCACAATTTCTCAGTCAGTCTTATACTGTTCCATTTTTGTAATTGCTCTAGAAAGGTTGTGGATTGAATTCAGGAGCCTGCTTTCTTGTCCAATCACAGGACAAGTCTTATTCCCTCTTGTCCTCCAGTTTGAGTGTGCAGCTCCCTCTGGCATACCCTCTTGTTACCCCAGCGTCATTACAATTGTTCTACCTCGCTTGTGTCCACACCATGGAAACTGACCTACAGGGAACCTGACCAGTCAGAATCATCAATGATTACATTCCTTCTGTCATAATTTTTTTCCTTTGATGTTGTTTGTGCCAATTTCAGATTTGGAATAAAATTTGTTATAGCTAAGGATCACCATCATGGATTATTTTATACAAATGGAGGATTTGAGCACAGTTTTGTCCAATTCTCAAATCTGTGCCCTAGTCCAGTGGTCAGCCAACTATAGTGCACAGGTCAAATTTGGCCCAATACTTGTTTCTTTAAGGCCCTGGAGGGAAGAATATGTTTTTACATCTTTTTAAATTGATTGAACAAATTTTTAAAAAAGATTTTTATATGAAATTAAACTGCCAGTGTCCATAAGTAAAGCTTTATTGGAACACAGTAATACCCTTTCATTTACATATTGTGTGTGACTGCTTTGTACTCTACATACAGAGTTGAGTAGTAGCAACAGAGGTCACACAGCCCGCAATGCCTAAAACATCTGCTGGTCCCTATAGAAAAAGTTTGCCAAATATAAACATTTACAAAGTTGGGTGAAAGGCCAGTGTAGTCCAAGGAGTCATGGTAGGGACTGCAGTAGTCTGGAGAGCCAATGACCCAGCTCAGTCTACTCCAGCCAATGGTCACCATGTGGGAAGGCTGGATTGCCAAGTTTTCAGAATAAGAAAGAATATATAATTTTTGTGTGATTAAAAGGAAATTAAACACCATGTAAGGGAAACCCAATGTACTAGTATCTGTGGGTCAATGTAGACATGCCAATTAACTGAATGTTCATATCTTTGGGATGTGAGAGAAAACAGGAGCGCCAGGAGAAAACCCATGCAGACATAGGAGAATGTATAAACTCCACATACACGGTGGCTCTGACTGGGAATCAAAAATTTTTCTCAACATTATAATGAAGTGATTATTGGAGGACCTTCTGTATTACATAAATATACATAAGGTATACATTTTGTTAGCACTCAATAAAAAGTTGATGAATAAATGAGTGTTGAGTAAATATAAATGGATCTATAAGTACACATACATATACATCTTTCTATACATATATTTCATATATTTATCTGTTATATGTCTGTTACATGTATTTATATGTCAGATAGATAGATGATAGATAGATAGATAGATAGATAGATAGATAGATAGATAGATAGATAGATAATATATAATGCAAGGCCCTTTGCTTTCATCTGGATGTTCAGAGAGATTCCCATTTAGTCTACCATTCCACAGGTAATTATGATACACTTCCAAGGTGTCAGGCCTGTGCTAGAAGTTGCTGATTTATCCAGTAAAATGATCATATTACAGGAACACATCAGAGAAAAAACGTGTAACCCATCACTGTGGACCTCCCCTGGCTGAGCCCAGGCCCTTGGCCCTGCCTCACTGTGGAGACTGGACCACAGTGAGTATTAAGTAAACATGACCCATCAGTACTATTTACCAATTTAACACTGAGTTGTATTCAGCCCACAGTTAAGCACTCAGAGCAGGCTAATAACTGTTGGAAACTGTAAACCCAATGTTCTTACTATTTTTCAGTTCAAAAGACTGAGACCCATCACGTAGAGTAAACAAACCCACACAGCTACCATCCAGCCTCGAATGCCCCATGGAACATTCCTCCTGCTTCATTCCTCAGACGGCAGCGCTGGGTGCTAGTCCGGGAAGGGAGTGGGAGGGGGCGGTTCTCCAGGCCCGAAAGCTGGCCAGGCCCCTGAGCACCCTAAATAGACAATCTGGACACAGAGCTTCTATCAGTCATACAAACATGGTGGAATAAATGGTATTCAAGAATTTCCATGGTTCCCTGACCTTGTATTTTACTGTTGGGGATCAGTTTCCAGTACCTATGCATGAACTGAACACACATATTTTTCAACTTGACCACATAGAGATGGTTCCATGGCCATCCAGATAGGCAGCCAAGTGGAGGGCAGAGTCATCCCTCCCAGTACTTCTGCCCTTTCCAGCTCCAATGCTGGGAGTATCAGAGCTCCTGGACCCTCCTGCCCAAAGGAAGCTTGGCTCAGAACTCTTGTGATGTCCCGGCTGTCTTCTTAGTTGTTCTCACTCTGCCCTGACACATAATCTTTGCATTTTGCTTCAGACAGCTCATCTTTTGCATTTTACTTCAATAACTTTCCTTAAACAGCATAAAACCTCTAGATAATGATAAAGAAAGACAACATCTTGTTCTTGTTTTCAGTGAGGTCTACCAGCATCACAAGGACTAAGTTTATTTTTATTTCCATATAACAGGATAGGAAACAGAGACATGAGAAAACCCCTCACATATCTCTCTCTGTGTGTACACATGGTGTGTGTGTATGTGTGCAACCAATGTTAACTTTGGAACCTTTTCAAACGTTTGTTTAGAGACAGTAACATATGAAGCAGATCTTTCTGTATTTACTGTCAGGGTCCTTGTGTGTTTTAAGGAGGGCTGCCTCTCAAGCATGAGTTATATTATTTGACAGTTGGTTCTGAGATTTCATCTTTATTTTTCTGAAGCAACTCAGATCATATTACCCTTAACATGAAGTCAAAGTGTTTAAAAACACCCAACATATTAGTATTTTAAAATTTTCAATAATTCCCGAGTATATCAAGGTCCCCATCCCCAGAGCAGTAGACACCATCTTTTAAAGGAATCACCACAGATGTACAAGCTTAGATGTCCTGTCATTGTGGTGCCGATCTGCTCATCCTTTCTTTTTTGCATATGCCCAAAGCTCCTTTGTACATTGCCCCATATGCTTTTAAGCTTCAAAACACTGTTTCTTTCTATGAGCTGCAACCAAAAAAAATCACCATGTCAGTCATTCATTGGGTGCTGGCCCAGCATTAAAAAAACAACAACCCTATAATCCCCCTACCACTAATTACCATGTGGCTGGCACCAGTTCCCAGCCCAGGTTGGGGTTTACCCTGGGTTCTGATGGAATGTGTTCTCTCTTTATCTTCTAAAATTGATCTCCTTGGGTCATGGATATTTATTAAAATCAACTTTATTCAGGTATAATTTACAAACAATAAAAGCATACATATGAAGTATACATTTTATGAGATGTGAAAAATGTGTATGAGAGTGAAATCACCACCCAATTGTGATGTGGAAAACTTCCATTACCCACAAAGGTTCCCCAGGGACCCTTCCCAGTCAATCCCCACCCTTTATCTCTACTCCAAAGCAATCACTGTCTATCATTATCAATCAAATTTTTATTTCCTTGTATGTTGTATAAGTAGAATTATACTTTTGTGCCTGACATTGCTTGCTCAGAATAGTGCTTTTAATATTCACCCATGTTTTTGTGTGTATCCATCATTTTTTTCCTTTTAACAACTGAGCAGTGGTCCATTGTTTGGAGGTACCAGGATATGATTCACCTGTTAATTAATGTTTGGGTTGTTTGTAGTTTGGGGTAATTGCAATCAAAGTTGTCATGAACATTTATGTGCAAGACTTTGGGTAGATTCCTAGGAGCAGAATTGCTGGATAACATGGGAAGTGAGTGTTTAGCTTTGCCCCCAGTTGTTGACATGCCTTTTAATTTTCGTAGTGATGTCTCTAGAAGAGAAGTTTTAATTTTGATGAATTCCATCTTTAAAAAAACTTATTAAATAACTAGTTATTTTAATTTAGATTTACAGAAAAATTGAGAATATATATAATGGAGAATTCTCATAACACCCAGTTTTCCCTCACAGTTTCCACATCTTACATTAGCATGGTGCACTTGCCACGATTAATGAATAAATATTGATAAAATATTACTTACTTTATCCTGTTTTTCTGTTCCCGGAATCCATGCATGATTCCACATCACATTTAGTCATCATGTCTCCTAGGCTTCTTTAGGCAGTGACAGTGGCTAAGATATTCCCCATTTTTGATGACTTTGTCAGTTTTGAGAAGTTCTGGTTAGGTATTTTGTAGAATATCCACCAATTGGGATTTGTCTGATGTTTTACTTATGACTTGACTGGGGTTATAGGTTTTGGGGAAGAAGACCACAGATATAAAGAAGTCCATTTCTTCATTTAGTTTTCTTTTAGGTTTTATGCTTTTTGTGTCTTGAGAACTTTTTAACCATGATGAAGTCAAAAAATTTTTTTCTACATTTTTACATAGAAAATGTATATTTTTAGCTTTTCAATTAAGGCTATGAAGTATTTTGAAGTATTTTTGTGGGTGGTATATCTATACCCATATCAACATATCTATATCTATATTAATCTAACTAGAGTCAAAATTGCAAAAGATGAACTAAATTTGACTACTAAAAATGTGAATAACCCAACAAAGGCAGGAAAGGAAAACTGAGGAACAAAAACAGGAGGAATAAAGTGAAAATAAATAATAAAATGGTAGACCTAAATCCAAATACATATATCAATAATTGCCTTAAATGTAAATAGTCTGAATATACCAATAAAAATATAGAGGTTATCATAGTGAGTTAAAAATGACCCAGCCATATGATGCCTATAACAAACTCACTGAAAAATTGATGAAATAGGCAGTTTACAGTAAAAGAATAGAAAAATCATATACCGTGCAAACACTAAGAAGAATGGAATAGCTCCAACAGCCAACTGGATCTAATCAAGATTTAAATAACACTCCACTCAACAGATAATACACATTCTTTTTAAATGCGCATGTAATATTCACCAAGATAGTCCATATCCCTCAACATTGGTTAAGACAAACCTTAACCAATTCAAGAGAATCATTTGAGATCATTCAAAATATCGCTTTAGATCATCATAGAATTAAACTAGAAACAATAAGAGAAAAATATCAAGAAAATCTCCAAACACTTGGAGAGTAACTAGCACACTTCTAAATAATCTATGGGATGAAGGGGAGGTTATCAAAGGACATTAAAACATTTGAATATAAATAAAATTAGAATACACCATATCAAATCTGTGGGATATACTTGAAATAGTGCATTGTAGGAACTTTATAGCATTAGAAGTGTGTATGAAAAAATAAGAATGGTTCAAATAAAATGTTCATGCTTCTTCTTTAAGAAGCCAGAAAAAAAGCAAACAATAAACACAAATCAACATAGTTCCAGAAAATGATTTTTAAAAAGGGAGAAATCCATGAGATTGAACAGAAAACACATAGAGAAAATAAAAAAACTGAAAGCTGCTTCTTTAAAATTATTAGTAACATTGATAAATTTCTAGCTAGATTGACAAAAAAAAGAGAGAATAATAGGTACAATATCAAGAATGAAAGAAGTGACATCATCTCGCAGACATTAATGGGATAGATGGGCACACAGAAAACAACTCCACATAAGAATATCAACTACTTATGAAAAAGGGTCCAATTTCTGGAAAAAAATTACATATATTCTGAAAAGTAAACAGTAAAAACAACAAAAAAAACCCCAATCTAATTAAAAATGGCCAAAACATTTTGATAGACATTTCACCAAAGAGGAAGCAAAGAGCACATAAAACGATGTCCAATATCCTTGATGGCCATTAGGGAAATGCAACATAAGCCTATGGTGATAGCAACACACTGACCAGCACTGCTAAAATGAAGACAAGGTACAGTTTCAAGAGCTGGTGAAGATGAGGAGCAACTGGAACACATATTGCTGGTGGCTATAAAAGATAATGCAGCATTTCTGGAAAACAATTGGTGGTTTCTTATCAACTTAACCATGCATTTGCCACATGAGCCACAATTGCACTCGTGGGTATTTCTGCAGAGACATAAAAATTTATGTTCACATGAAAACCTGTGCACAAATATATGTGGCAACTTCATGTGTAGTAGCCACACAGTGGAAGAACTCCAAGGGTCCTTTACCAGGGAATAGATCATAGGCTGTGGGACAGCCACTGAGTAGAACACAACTCAGAAGTAATAAGGGATGTGCTTCTGATACATACAACTACTGAATGTCTCTCCAAGACATTGTGCTGAGTGAAAGAGGCTGGTTTCAAAGTTTACACACTGTGTCGCCTCATTCATAGCTCTGTGGCACTTTCAAGCAGGCAAAACCACCATGGAGAATAGATCAGCATTGCTAAGAGTCAGAGTAAAGAGAAAGATGTAACTACGGAGGGGTGGACAGAGAGCAGAGGCAGTTCCTGATGTGATGTCATGTTCTGGATCATAACTGTGATAATGTTGACACAAATCTACACATATGTATACCACTGCACACCAAAAAGGCAATCTTATTCTGTGATAATTTAAAAAGAAACTCAAGGGGAAAAAACAAATGGCCAGTAATAGCAGAAGGGCTAGGTAAATTATGATAATGTCACTTGCTAAAATATTAATGATTGTAACAACATGAAAAAACAAATTTGTAATAATATGAAGTAAAACAGGTCACACTGCAAAATTGTGAATTATATTTAATCTGGATGGGAAAAATAAAAGGGAATAGACAAAGTGATAAAAATGTTTTGCAGAATTATGGGTGATTTTTCTTTCTTGTTTCCCACCCTACCATTGTTATAATGATGGTATATAATTTTGTAATGTTAAAAATAATTTGACAAATATAAATTATTAAATTTGCTATTATGATAGACTACATATAAATCTCATATAAAAATGCATAAAGTTATAAAGTGAGTCCTATATTAAATAAATAATCAGCTTGAATGTTTTTATTTCCCGGCCTCTGTTTTACCTCTTGGGATGTGATTTTATAACTTTTTCCACATCACAGTGATGGAGTTCAGAAATTATCAGTATAGTGGCAAGTACTTGTCTTGGCACAAAAATGAATAAATTTGTGCAAGGTGAGATATTGTGAGTGAATTAATAGTTTTACAGTAAGCACTTTTAACATTATAAAATTAATAATATCAAGAGAAACTGAAGTTTTTCCTAATCTAAGGATTATGTGACATAAGCAAACCTTTTAAAAAATAGATAGAAAGTGGACTAAAATGTCTTTATTCCATTGGTTGCTTATTTTCTGGTGAAGACAAAGACATAAGGATAAGTTAGAGTCAGCCTTCAATCATTTCTTTATCAATTCAGCTTACACAGGGTCTCAAAATGTCAAGTAGTCAAGAATTTCCCACTCTCAGGCGTTGGCAGAGGTTGCATTTAGTACTAGTCAAAATGCACTTGGAGAGCCCAGGGGCAGACCTGCGATTAAAATGTGTAAGCCACAGAAGCAGCGCTGGCCACAGGGCTTATGTCTTATTAGAGGAATAAACAATCCTGGCCAGTGTTGCAGTTGTGAATGAAGAGGTGTGTGTGGGTGCCTGAGTATGGTCTCTCTCTCTCTCTCTCTCTCTCTCTCTCTCTCTCTCTCTCACACACACACACACACACACACACACACACACAAAACACAACACTCACAGAGAGCAATTGCACAGGCTCTTCCATTGCCCAGTTATCACAGATACAGGCTGGGGACTGAGACACAGAAATAGAAATTAATTCAGATCAGCGGGATCAAAGAAAGCCTAGAAAAGCATCTGTTTGGGCTAGAGGCTAAGTCCTTAAAAACAAAACCAACAAACCCCACTAACAAATCAACACCTCCAAGCCTAAACGTGACCCCCACCCCCACTCAGGAGCCCCACTACAGAGTCCGAGGGGGGCCATTTGGCAGCTTTGAGGTTCCGTCCTTCTTTTTTGCCGATGTCTCCGACAGAGCGGTGTTGTGACCCATAATTGCAGCAGATCCACAGCAGGTTTTGAGGGGTTTTTTGAGCCACGGTGCCCAAGCCGCCTCCATCTGCCGAAGCCTCCTGTGCCTCCCATGGGGGGCCCTGGCTAATTTTTCAGTCAATTAGCAGAGGGCTGCTTTTGTTCTGCCGGCGCAGCCCTGGGCTCTGCTTACACATGAGCTGGCCTTCAGATGGGGTGGGCTTGCAGGAGCATATTGTGTTGGTTTTTTCCATGACCTTGTGACACCGTTGGGCAAACGTTATCTCAGTAATCGCAGCGATTTGCTGGAAAGCCGGCCCAGCTTCCCCTTCCCTGTTGTGTCTGAGTTTGTGTGTTGGGGGTGGGCGTGAATGAGGTGTTTTAAATAAACCTCATATTTGTATTTTGTGACCCTCTATGTCTCATCTTAAGTGTATTTATTCGTTTTTTAAATCAGTCACCTTATCTAGGACACAACAGGAGTTGAATGGATGTGGAAAGAGATTTATTGGGTGAAGCATAGTTTATTCCAATGAGCCCTGCCAGAGGTGGCTTACCTCCCATCAGCCTCAGAGGGGTTGCTGGTGCAGCTTAAGGAGTTCTGGACAAGAGACACCTTCGTCTATCAAATCTTCTTAGTTCACACACCTCAGTCACCTCTGGATTCAGTTTCCCTGTGCAAGATGGAAGAGAAGGGGAGGTGGGGCGTGGGCAGGTTTGCCTACAGGAGCCCTCAGGGTCCAGACTATTGCTGGGAGGAGATGTCAGTCTTGGTCCCCTCTCCCTCCCAGAGCCTCAAATGTGGAGATCTCAGCACATAGCCCCTGCTTCTCCTCCTCCTGAGGCAGCCAGTGGTCCCACCTGCCCTCAGCCTGGAAAACACAGCCTGTTCCCAGGTATGCTATCTTTACACACCCAAATCAGCTGACAGGTAGGGAATCTGCAGGGTTTGTATTTGGGGATGTTTGCATTTTGTGATCCCTTCTGTGATTATCGCTTATAGCAGCAGCTATCGGGTCTGTGACTCTAAGTCATGCTTTGTTTTCCATTTTCTTCCAAAATAAAAACTGTCCTTTCTATTATGATTTAAAATGTTCGAAGTGCTACATTCAGCTTTCCTTTTTTCAAAGCAAGTGTTTATAAAGAAAAGCCAGCCCCTAGTATGTCTCCCTCTATTCCTGGAAGGACCTGGCTCTTCCACCACAAGCCCCTGGTGATGCTAATTGCCCTAAGTAGCCTTTAATTAGAGGGCGGCTGGGAGGACTTGGGGAACCCTCCTGAGAAGCATCCCTCTGCCTGCTGCCCTGCTGTTTTCAGCCCCAAGTGTGAGCTTCCAGGAGGCCCCTCTCTCCCGCCCTGCTCACAGACCTCCTGCATTTCTCCTGCATGGCGGCTGGCAAGTTCACTGTCCCTCACTTTCCATCTGCCCAGGTTCTCAGCTATATCTTCCTATAGTTAATAAATATACTTTTTCTCAGTGTTAACCAATAAAATATTCACCAGGTCTGAGCTGGGGTTAACAGATTTCTGAAAATTTCATTGCGTGACAGCCTGTCCTGCATAATCCCCTCAGCTGCCTCATGTTCTGGGGCAGAAATGATCTTAGGTGTCACTCTAATAGTCTAGAATTACACTTGTATCACTGTCGCCGGCATATGGGGCAGTGTATACCCCTAGGCCCAGATCCCTCTCTTTCACGGATTTTCAAATGATAACATTTGGCAAAGCCAGCTCGGGCGGAAAGTGCACTCTCTTCCACCACGGTGACAAAAGGGGCCACCAGAGGCATGACCGGAGCGGCCAATCCTAGCACTCTTTACGGGGTAATGAGAGGGTCTCTCTCATCTTAATAACGCCTGAGGCCTGGGAGGCCAGGAGCAAGTCTCCACTTAATTATACAGTCTTCGTCTTAAGTGCTCTGTTCAAGAGAGGGCTTCAGCTGCATAGGCCTTCGGGGGTGGGAGTCCCCTCCTCCCACAAACATATTGATCGCTGGACAGTGGATGGGCTGGAGGACTTGGGCCGATAATGCAGAGGGAGACAGGAGAGAACATCAGGGGGTCCCGGAGCACCTTTCCCTGCCAAAAGCCATTTATACTAACGGGGACGTGGGGGCGGTGATAATACAGAAAGCGAGGGGAATAGACAAGAGTACTGGTAGCCCACACAAGTAAGGGGAAAAGGAACCAGTGCAGAGGAATCAGAACCCAGGCCAAGTCTGCCCACGTCTAGTTCTGTGGGAAGGAGAGCATGTTGTGAGCTCTGTCCAGCACTTGTTGCTGGAAAGGGCCCTGCACGCTGTATGACCATGAACTGCTGTTGCTGCAGCCCAGCTGCCACAGTTTAGGTTAAGGAATGATGGCTGGGCTGTGCGGGCACCGAGTGAGCTCTGTCCTTCCCGCCTTTCCTCACACTCCATGCTGCTACCTGTGTGGTACAAGGCCACCTCTTTGGGGGTCACCTCTGTGCTCCTGTCTAGGGAAGGCTGGGTCCTGCCAAAATTCACTGTCCCATATACCTGTCCTTCTGAGTGAGCCCATAGTAATTGTGCCATTTATTCTAACATGTCAGGAAGGCAGCAGTTGCCCAGGACTCAGAGCCCTGAGAGTGGCCATGCCCTGAGTGCCCTCCCTCTGAGCCTTAGGACAGACCACTCCTCTACAGTGACTGTCTGCAGAATCAAGAACCAACTTCAGTCATTCACCAGTGTCAGCAAGGCCTTTCTTTGCAAGAAGTGATCATGTTTCACATTATTGCTCATTGCATTGTCTTCTGCCAGCTGCATCTGTGAAGTTGTAGTTCAACACCTTCTGTCGTGGTTGCTTTTCTGTCTTATCCTTGGCTCATTCTGCTTTGGAGGTTTTCTACTCTATGAGAAGAGGTGAAGTGTGCATGTCTGTGTGCACGTGTGTGCATGTGTGTGCACATGTGTGCGTGGCACTGTAGAGTGACTCCTGGCCCACAGTGACAGCAATACCAGAGCTTGCTAAGATTGGGTGTATAATCTGAACATTGATGGAAATCACTGCTATGGATTGAATTGTGCCACCCCCCAAATTCATGTTGAAGCCCTAACTCTCCGTGGAGATGGGGTCTTTAAGGTTAAATGAGGTCCTAAGTGTGGAAGGCTGAGCCTCTGGATCATTCTTATAAAGGAGGGGGAGACACCAGAGCTCAATCTCTCTACCACGTGAGGACACAGAAGATGGTCATCAGCCAGCCAAGAAGAAAGGTCTCAGCAGGATCCAAACTCTGCCAGAACGCTGAACTTGGACTTTCCAGACTCCAGAACTGTGAGAAAGTGAATGTAGTTTATACCACCCAGTCTGTGGTACTTTGTTATAGCAGCTCCAAAACCCTCAGCCTTGGGGAGACATGATGGTTACAGCAGCTGCCATCAATGGACCAAGGTATGCTCCCACAAAGATTTGGCCTAACTGCAAGTAAAATTTCACCTGCACTTCAGAAGCAGCCAGCTTCATTTATGTGTAGCTCTGAGGACAATGCATTATGTAATTACATGTTTCAGGCAACACTCTTACTTCCTGGACCAAGTTTCACATGTAGAACCCAATGTCTTAACATGTGCCCTATTGGTGTTACGGACAACTCAACACTAAGCTTGTTCTCCCCCTTCCTGCTTTGTGAACAGAGGGTAACAGTCTGAAAAAAAAATAAGTGTGTGTTGCTTGTATGACAGCAAAGTGCAGTCTGTGGTGGGTATAAGCAGCCAATGTGTGCAGGTCACACGAGAAACACTTTCCCTTTTATTTTAATGTTGAGTGAGTACATTTAACCACAATGAAAATGAAATGCCACTGCACACATCTCCTGGGTTGGAAGAGGCAAATTACAGACAGTATTTGATTCCTAATAAATTTAGCTTAAGTGAATAGAAACCCTCCCAGAGATTAATTCTAGCGTGGCATCCTTGTTCTAATAGATGAAGTACCTGCAGCAGAAAATAACTGAGTGCAGTATCTCCTGTGCCGGTGAGTCAGTGAGGAGGGGAGACATGGGGCTTTGATAGAATCTTTGCACCTGATAAGGCTGTGCAAAACTGGGTTACCCAACCTCTGCCCTACAGACTTGCTGTGGCCCCTTCTAAGCTACTATCCACCCACCAGCTCATTGACATCAGCTATCTGTAATTGGGAGGTTGTGCCCTTGTAGACATTTCTCTTATTGAATGTATTCAAATTCTGATTAAACTGATTGTCTTTGCTGCCTAATGATCAATTTCTAGCCAAGAATGGACTTGGCTGCCTAGGAGCAACATGGGCATATGACGACCAGTTTAAACAAAGCTACGGGGTCAGGATGGAAACGTCTTGTGAGAAGTGGGAAGAGGATGGTTGACTGAAGCGCTATTGTAGTGGGAGATGAGGTTCAATCGTGAGATTGTGACCTGGTGAGTGAGGAATGCAGCCCTTGCGAATGATTGGGGCTAGCCAGGTCCTCGGTCAGGCAGTGCTGCGATGAAATGATTGTTCATTTGGCAGAAGCGTGTTGTACAATAAAGAAAAGGATTTCAGAAAAGTGAGACGAAATACAGAAGGCTGGGTCAGAAACTGCATAAGTTGAAGGATACCTGGAGTAGAGCTGTGGCCAACAGTGCAGGGACACAGGGAAATGTGTAACTGATTAAACTAACAATTATCTGATAGATTCAGGGAATCTGGATTTAGGAAGGAAAAGAAGTACAGATGGTACCAAGTGTTCACAATTTGCACAATAACGCATCCAGGGAAATGAAGGATGCTGAGAGGAGAACTAGCTCCCAGGGGACCTGGTGACAATTTGGTTTATCATCTAGACTGGATGAGGTATGGGGACATTTGACAAGAGTCCTGTGTTCAGATGAAAGACATGAAGGACATGTGGAAATGCATGGGACCACCTCACAGGGAGGGTTGAAATTCTCAGAGTAAGTGAGAATAGTAGCAGCATAGGAATAAGTTATTTCCCACTAGAGAGCATGAGTAAGAAGTGTTCTCCCTTTTCTAGGGCACTGAGGCATCACCCAAGGGGATTTGTTAAATATTTCAGAGCTCACCTTGAGGAATAGCTTCTGCTTTAGGAAAAGTAGTAACAAGAGAGGAAGCAGCAGCTCAGTACACACAGTCACTCTGGTGAGGGTTTGCACCATCCACTTAAGGGCACAATCACCTTTAATATAAAAACAAACGTGTGGTTGGTTTAATTACTCCCATTTTACAGATGAGAAATCTGATGCTCACAGAGGCAGAAATTGTTTCCAATACCTTGTAGGTGGTTACAAGAGAAGGAACCGATTTATCCCAAAGTAATGCATTCCCCAATGATTCCTGTGAGAACAGGGCCCTCGTGCAATAGGGTGACTTAAACGTCCAGTGTCTGTGCCATTTCATAAAGCTCCGCTTGCGTGAAGTCTTGCACATTTTTAAAAGAGGAATGGTGTGCAGTGGGGAAGGAGAACGGGCCTCTGAGGAGCCACAAGATTCACCATCACCATTTGGAACATTAAGGCAGATGGGAATGACCAAAGCAGGACATGGCAGAGTGATTTGGTGAGAGGAAAATAGTGATCTGGTTTTACTTTGAATCACAGCAGACTGTTTGCACACACACACACACACACACATGCACATTCACATACTACACATAATTACCAACTGTGGTTCCCAGGAGCATGACCTCAACCAACCAATGGTTTTCACAGACACAACTTTCATATTACTGTCCAGAAATATTGAAGAGTTGATACTCTGGTTTGTAGAAAATTCTACTCATAAGCATACTCAAATAAGGAAAGACCTGTGGGGTTACAAAAGTCCATGTGAAAATTGTTGGTACATTTTCAATCTGTTACATAAAAGGTGGAGCTGGGGGTGTGCCTTTACAATCACAAAAATGTACACGTATCAAATCTCAGGATATAATACCTGAAGGCTACCTGTGCTACTTGGATCTTAAGATCATGAAAACGTAGTGTACATGTAGCATCTTTAACCTGAAAATAAAGGCCGACGTGAGAGGAACAAGCATTTATTTGAGATCAACACACAAAAAATAGCTATTTGGGAAGCACTAATTCAGGCCAAAACCTGAATAGTGTCCTGATTAGGAGACAAAGGCAAAGGATATTTTTATAAAGGGAAAGGGAACAATTATATCATTAGAAGAAAGACATTTCTTCTGCAGAAAAGCTAAAATAGTGATGCTAATTCTAAACAACGCTTTTATTTTTCAGTCTGGGAGTCATACTAACTGCTTTCTTCTTATCTTTGCAAATAGTTCTTTGAAATATAACATTGCCTTAGGCCCAGTCCAAAAATACTTTGCCCACTTTTAACATTCCAAAGGTTTGAGGAGCAAAATGTGCAAGGCAGTTCCTCTGGGATGGCAGCTCCCTCTCCACCTTAGTATCTCTGTAGGTTCTGTTTGTTTTTAGCACTGCTATCTTGCTAAGTGATTTCAAGATTTCCAAGGAAAGAAGAGTTTAAGTAGGAACAAACACTTCTTTGGGAAACAAACTAGATTAATAGACAGAAATAGACTGTTCTAAACAAAGTGCCCTTTAGCCATTCTTATAGCTACCACATATTAAAAATATTTTCTAGAAAGTCAAGGAAGTCATTTTTAGTCCTGAGACCTGAAGCCATGAAAAGACCTTGAGTGCAGGTAGTGTTCATTATGAATCAAATGTTTGTGGGTTTTAAAAATTAAACTAGTAGCCACATAAGACAAGGTAAAATGGGAGTCTGTGAAAATTGACACTGACTCCTTGTTTTTATTTTTAAAAGAAAGCATAATACTTTAGAACATGAAACCATTCTTAGGAGTAATAAATCACTGGAAATTGCTAATTAATTTAAGTCTTCATTATATGAACATTTTAGAGGAATTGCATAAAATATTTAACCCTGGGGCTATTTTGCACAGTCGAAATGACAATGAAATAAGGTTAAAGGGAAAAAAATAAGTCAACTTTATTAGACGTACATTGAAAGCTGCACAGATCCTTTCCAAAGTGTTCAAAATAAACTGCCACTTCAGGCACACGGTACTCAAGAAAAAACACAATTTGTATTATGTTTCCAGTTATGCAAATCTGGATTTTGTGTGTGTGTGTGTATTTGTTCACTGTCCCTATGAAGTAAAGGGACTGATATGTCTAATAGCTGACAAAATTAAGGGTTACTAAAAAATAAAATAATTTTGTAGAAAGCTTTTCAAATTAAAAAATCTATCCCCTAACATACTGAAAATTTAAATGAACTGATCAGATCTAAATATCCATGTAATACCAATGTAATGCCTATGTTTGCACTTCCACAAGGCCAAGTCCTGAGTGTGTGTGTGTGCTGTGGTGGGTTGAAGGAGAGCTGTGCTTTCTTTTTGATGGTGTTAACATAGAGCAATAGGCAGAAAAAAATGATGGAAACATGGGTGGACTTTTCAGAGAACCTGGAGCCAACACCTAGCAGGTTGAGATTCACAGTAAATTATTTCTTATAGGCATATACCACTCATATGTGTAACACCGATAAATCAAGCTTGGAAGACAACACTGTTGAAGGTCTCATCAGGCTTGTGTGATGTGCTCAGTGACGACCCCTCAGGCATCTCTGTGTCCCGTGGGTCCCATAGCATTAGTAACAGACCCACTGCTGAAAGCAGAATGCCTCCAAAGAAAAAAAGGTTGTGAAGAGATGAATCAGAAGAATAGCTGAGTCAAAAGATTGTGTTTTGTTGTTGTGTTCTACTGGAATTTAAAAAGAGAAGAAAATAAGGTAGTTAGATTTGGCATCAACTATTTGGTTTTCATTGTTGAAAATGCAAGTTTCCCGAAGCCACTTTCATCCACCCTTTCTCAACTTTTGTTTGCTAAACTCTAAAATTCAGCCAATTGGATAGATGTGGGGTGAACACAGAGGGAGTGCTGAGATTTTTTATCATAATTGCATTGCCTATATTAAATTTCATTAGTTTGGGAAGAATTGACATCTAAAACAATTGAGACTTCCAATCCAAGATCATGGTATATCTCTCCACGTATTTAAATGTTCTTTAACTTCTCATCAGTGTTTTATAGTACATACATATGGAGGTATTCCATATACTTCGTTGGGTTTATTCCTAAACATTTGATAATGTTGTTCATATTATATTCTTATTTTAATTTCCAATTGTTCGTTGCTAGTTAAGTTTCATAGATATGATTAAATGGATTTATGGTTCAGATGGGCCTTAGAAGACTGGCCAGCTTTATCTTGGCCCTAGTAAACCATCTAAGTTACATTACCTAGATTATGGCAGGTGGGAGCCAACCCATGCTCTCTTCTCATTCTGTGATAGCTCTCAACCTCTTTGTCCTCAATGGGTACTCTTGTTGGAGATGGTGGTGACGTTGCTGACCCTGATCTGATATATTTTTCATCCCCCAAGAGCTCTAGAGTGTTCTTAAAATGAATGTATTAGCACAAGCCAAGGACATTTGGTAGAGCTAGGTGACAAGTATTTATTCATTCATCAGACATTAACCTCCCAAACATCAGCCTTGTACTGAGAGTAGATCTGGGAAGCCAACCAACCTGTGACATCAGCAGAAGATGTTTGAGTTTGGCTTCCTCTGGGAGACAAGCAATAATTCTGATTTTATTTAATTTAAAATGTAAAGAGAATAATGGGATAATGTATTATTTGCACAAGCACTACTTTTCAAACCCCATTATGTATGTATAATTCACTAAGATCCTTGCCATGTTTTACCTATTATTTCTTTTTTTCTTCCTTCCTGGAAAGTTACACAATTCATTTTTATAACATTTTAATGTAAAACTAACACCATATTGTAAGCAAGACTTCATGGTTTACATAATTTTCTTAGATTTATTGCTTGCAGTTCTATGTATAAATCATAGCAATACCACAAATTAGAAATTGCTTCTCTACCTTGTCCATTATATTTACAGATAGGGTCATAATTACTAAAGTATTCATTTTCAAAGTCTCTTGGTTTGACTTCAATCTCATTCATTATGATTGCATTATTTCTGGAATGCTGTTTATTAGTTGGTGCCAGTCAATATTATAATACATTCACTGTGCTGCAGCCAAGTCATACAATAGATTATAGTTCTGTGAGTCACATTTGGTATAGGATAGACAGTTGTCTGTGAATGAACCTAATTGATGAGCTTTTCATATGTATTTTTATAATGCATATATTTACTATGGCATGAAATGAGAAATAGCTCAGAGATTAGATTTATAAGAGAATATTATTGACATCTACTGGTCCTCATTTTCCTAATTTCTAAAAAAAAAAAAATGTACCTTGGAGGTGACTTGAGGGGAAGTCTCTGAGAATTTGGGACCTCCCTACATGACAATAAGAGTGGCTGTGCTTTTGTAAGCTCTTTGCCTGTGGTTCCTAATATGTGCCGGTACCTGGGGGATAAGAGTGAAGGGAAGGGGCCTTGTTAAGTGAAAGAATGAATTCACTGAGCCTTGCTTTCTAAGGAAACAAAAGATACCGAGGCAATGTTCCCCATCTCAACAATCTCATATTTTACAGAGGACAGATATGAGGAAACCAAGGCTATGAGGCCAGGCAGGTAGAAGTAAGCATCAGGTGGTGTGGGAACACAGAGGAAGGCTCCTGACTCAATGGGTCCATGGAGCTGGGGTCAGAGGAAGATGCAGCATCATTTCTTTTATCCAGAAGTTTCAATTAATGCTTTGTGAAAGATTCTGAGGGAATGATACCCAAGAGATACACATGAAAGAAGGGGAGCTGATGGGAATGGGCTGATGGGAACTAGCACACTTGAAAAGATTTTTCTGAAAAGCTTGAGTTCCCATAGGAGACACTGGCCAAAGTCTATGCACACCTACCTGGACAGACTTTAGAAAGGTAAATTTTCTTTGCTGTGAGGTCTGGGTGTGTCCAGACAGGTCAGGATTTCCACCTAAGTCTTGAAGCTAATTTTGTGCTTCTGTGTGTTCTGTTAATGTGAATTGAATGATTAAGACAGTGATCCAGACAATTCTGGCGAAGGTATGAGGTCTGCTCATTGAAACTGCTGATAGTGACCTTTCCCCAGGGCCACCACAGACTCTCAGGAGCATGTGCACATAGCACATGACAGAAGTAGGGACTCCTGGAGCTGGCAGGATGGAAGCCCTGTGCTTTCCTATCATCAAGGTGCCATCTCCCAGTTGTTTGTTACTCATCTCTATCTAAATTGCCCAATAGCAATCAACAGACAACATTTTCCACATCAGGCATGCCATCCTCTCCCCTGCTCCCACCCCTTGACCTCCTGCCCCCTCCTATCATCTTAACTGAGTGGTACTGCTGTCCCCTTCGTCACCATCTTTATATTTGCCTTTTTCAGTGCCCAACCATAGACAGTTTAGCACCAATTGCTACATTCTTTTTCTGTATGTATGGTGTGGTGTGGTGTGGTGTGGGGTGTGTGTGTGTGTGTGTGTGTGTGTGTGTGTGTGTGTGTGTGTTGCTTTTGGTTCCAGTGTTGGCATCCTCCATCCTCAAGATCTCTCAAGTCCTCTCACACTGAGGAAGTTCTATGACTGGTCCCTTGCAGCCCATGGCCTCTCCTCCTTCAGACAGAGAGTTTGGTAGAAGAATATCAGCAAGGTTCACTTTTTAGAGCTCACATTGGCCTGTGGACTCCATCCTTTTAGCCCCCAGTGCATATAAGATATAATAATGACTTCTCAGTTTAGGGTGCACTGTTTCATTTTAAGATCTCAAATGACCACAAGCTGACCTCCTTATTACTTCTGTTTAGGAACTCCATGCTTCAGTTCCTCAAGACCATGCATGTTTTCCAGAGTTTCTCAACTTTTTTTCCTCCGTGATTTGTTTCATCTTTGGTACTTCAGCCTGGAATGCCTGTTCTTCCACCTCTGCATATCTACTTTCTCACCATCAATCCCACTATACTGGGCACTGTTCCCAAAGGGCTTCTCCACAGACAGTCCCAAGGCATCTGCCACCCACACACTCAGCCCCCATATATAGAGAGTTCTATTCCCCTTTTCATTCTGAAAATACAGCCAATGGACTTGCCTTTCCTCTCAAGGCTAAGAACATACACAGTCAGACTAATCACCGTGTCAGAGGCCAAATCCACCCAAAGCTTTTCTAGCTTCTGCAGAATCCTGCCTTATCTCTTAGGCAAGTAACAAAATGAAGATAAAGATATTGGCATTTTATCATTGCAGCAGCAGAATGAGCACATGCTCTGTCAAGGAGTTGTGTTTACGTTGTATCTATTTGAGGTCTGCCTTTTGTTGCAGAGGAAACAGGACCTTCCAAAGGTCCTCAACTGCCAACCTTGCCCCTCAAGCATGTGCTGACCACATAACGTGTAGTTATTTCACACAATGCCTGCATTTGCAGGAAGTGGGATTTGTTTACCTATGTTGTATGTGAACTCACCAACCTTGTGTTAACTGACTCAACCTATATAATAAAAGCCTAATATGCTAAGTGTCCAACTGTTTCTTTGACCTTTTGATCAGTCGCTATGACGCACACTGACCACCAAGGGGCAGACACTCCAACTGGTAGGTTAGCTTGCTACTGGGGTCCAGCCGATAGGGACTGGGCTAGATGGGCAGGACATGCCCTGGAGCCCTCCTGCGGTCCCTCCACAGCCTCAATCGTGCACCAGTGGGGTCCCTTAGCCTAGCCTGTGCCCTCTCGCAACCCAGGATCCCTTGGGGGATGTCAGAGAGCTGGTTTCAGCCCAATCCCGGAGGCCAGGTTGAGGGACCCCACCAGTGTTTGAATCTGTGCACCTGGCCTCTAGTTTCTATATAACAGATAGATATATTTATATATAACATGTTTTCTGGATTCCTCTGTGAATCTGAAATCATGAAACTTGGTTTACCTCTCCCAGTGGAGGCATGCTTTACATGAAGGTATAATTCTAGCAGTTTCAAAACTGAAATCTGTGTTTCCTCCCAACATTTACTTTAGACTGAAAAGCAGAATAGAATGAAGTTAAACATTTTATTTTTCCTAGCTCATTAACCCTAACAATAGTCCAAATTCCTCTTGGGCATGTTTTCCATTTCTTTAGTAAGTTTCATTATTTTTTTCTAACCAGTCTCTTTACATTTGGATCATTCACAGTGAAGTCCCTTTCTGGTTTTACTTTCAGTAGCAGCATTCCTGACCCCACTTCCCATCGCCTTTGCTCTGGTGGGTGGTGTGGGTGATGGTCTTCTGTCAGTTCTGTTTCCCACTTGTTTTTTAATTTAAACTTTCTAGGGCTATTCTTTGGACTGTTCCTTATGTTTTCCTCCATGGGGATCATCTGTAGTAATGTCTGTTTGTTCAGTGATTGTTGAGTGTCCTTGTCTCATCCACCCTGGACTCCTCTCAAGAATGCTTCTCATAAACAGTGGTCACCTAGTAGCCATCATTAGGGTGAATAAACTAGAAAATATGGCATGTGGTCTGAAGACACATGGCATTGATCCTATATTCCAAAATTACATGTGTTAACTTAGAAACTGTATTTTATGTTAGATGGGGTGGTCTGGTGAGTTGTCTGGCATATCCTTATTATCTAAGGGAACACTTCTCACCCTTGGCACTATTGACATCTGGGGCTGATAATTCATTGTTTTGGGTGATTGTCCTGTTCACTGTAGGACATTTCACAGCATCCCCGGCATCTACCCACCTGATGCCAGAAGCATATATCGCTCCTGAGTGTGACAAACCAAAAGGTCTCTAGACATTGCCGCATGTCCCCATGGGAGGATAGCAAATCCTCTCCAGTAGAGAACCACTGATCTGAGATGAGGTACTAATTAAAGACAATTGTCCATTGCCAACATAGAGAAAAAAGAACACACAGAAATGAAAGAAATTTTGAGTTCAGCATGTTGATAACTGTTACAATACATTAAATACATCACATTATTTCGATGCAAAACATTTCTTTTGAGTGATTTTGGTATGTGTCTGCATAACAGCAGTTTCAAAGGAAAAGATTTTTGCTTGAAGTGAGAATTTATCCAAAGGTGAAATAAGAGGATCACATCCCACATTTGCCCTGGAAAGATTCAGAATTCTTTTTCTCTTGACAGTAGAGGATTTTTTTCCCCCTTCCTTTAAATTTTTTTCCCCACTTTTGGTCCACCAGGAATATCTCAGACTCAGAATAAGGTATTGATATTCCACAAAAGACAAGTAAAAAGGACTAATGCTCAAGCTCTCAGTTGCAAATGTTGTGCAGAGATGTCCCAGAGTGCCAAGAGGAGAAAATTCTTTCTTTTCAGCAAAAAAAAGTGCAAAACCCTCCGTTAACTTGCAGAAATAAAAGGAATAGAGGGACCTGCCTGTCACTCAAAAACAGTTGCAAGAAATCAGGGATCTATCAGCAGAATGGGTTTTAAATAACTCATTCTGCTCCACTTTTATGGGATGCGTTTTTCTGAACATAGAAACATCACCAGTTCTTTAGTGACAGTTAGGGAAGGATGGTGCCTGGCTCTCCACAAAGGTGTTAGCAGGGCCTCCCACAGAGCCTATGGTGAGCATTGTGGGGCACTGCTCAAACCCACACTGTCTCCGTGCCTTCAATCTTTCTGCTCATTGATGGTGCCTTCCTTTTAATCCAATACAGGAGACTGAGAGCTTGTTCTAAGATCCGGGTGAAGAAAAGACCCCTGCACACACAGCTCAGTGACGTGGAATGGAATTATCTGGATCTTGAAAGCTGGCAGAGCTCTGTCTGTGGTGATGGCCCCATGCAGCCCATTTCTACCGTCTGTAAATAACATTCCCACCATCTCTGTCCCCAGACCACTGCCTTTAGCCTCCAGCCGAATTGGTAACGTGAAGCTTTTTTCTGCTTAAAGAAATCTGCATTCATCACTTAAAGAGGAGCACAACCCAGAGCTAAGCAAACATCTCTCAGTTTAACCACATGCCCAGCATTTTACTGGTACTTCTCTCACTTTTGAATGTTAATTACATGGTCCTAGGCACTAAGTGATTTCTAACCACAGCATGAAGCCTCACCCACCTGAGACAGAGCCTGTGCCATTCTGGAACCCGCCTCTATATGGACATGTTGGTTTCACTCCCAATGCTCTAGACTCTGACCCCAGGGGGGCTGTCTGGAGTCTGCAGTCTCAAGTAACATCTCTGGTCCTTTTCAGCCCCTCACACCAGGCACAGTGCAGGGAGCCAAGCTGTCCCTCTAATTTGCCCACCCTTGTCTGGGAGCCTTGAGCAAGACTGCCCTCTGGCCTTTTGCCCCTGCAGTGTGGGAAACTGGTGCTCTTCCTCACACAGATATGCATAGTAATGACCAAACTGGCATAGGAAAGGCAGCTCTGAGCCACAGCAACTTCCACAAAAATAACTATCCGTATTGATACATCAATACTAGTATTCAATTCCAGAAAAGCAAATCTGGAAACTTGGACCCAAGTTGGGCACCCAGTGGTCATAGGAGAGTTGGGAAGTTTCAGGGCTGAGCCTGGCTTGCCTTTGTTCACACATTATTCATCAAATATTTACTGACTGCTATGATGTGTGCTGTGAAAACTTTGAGGAACCAAAAGATTAAAAAGACACTGTTATCAAGATGCTCAGGGAGATTGCTAAGTGACCCTAGCCAAACATTTGCAGGGATCATAGCCTACATTTCACTAAGGCCCATGGCAAACCCAAGCCAGCTTGCCGGGAGACATAAAGGAAAGAACTAACCCAATTGGGAGGGAGAAGTCCAAGGTGGACAAGTCAAGGAAGGTTGGTGGAGGAAGTGAGGTCGAATTGACTGTCATTGGCTGACTGGTCATTTTCCAGGGATTTTAAATCCTGACAATTCTATTTGAATGCCCTGTGGTAGGCTTGCCCAGGAGGGGCTGGAACGTGGCAGCCCCACTGCTGTCAGTGTCACAGGCAATCATAGGGGTAAATTCCACCTGTGGGCAAGGGGGGCCTTTTGGCAGGAGCTCCTGGCTGATGTGTCCTGGACGTGAGGCAGGTGTTCACAGCAGGGACCAGCACCTTCATCTGTGCTGCCTCAGAGCAGTTGAAGATCTGTGAGAAGCACCCAGCAGAAGCCTATGCACCCTTCTCCTTCATTAACTCTTGGCTCCCCTCCAGTACCCACCTGATCAGCCTTAGACCTTCCTGATGGATACCTTCCTTCCCCAATCTCACCTGTGAAGTAGACCTGATTCCCTTTTAGATAATATTCTTCTTTATACATGAAATGTGATAATTTTTGCCAATATGTAGTCCATTTACTGAAAGTCATGCTATTCCCTTCAGCTCCCA